>NW_009648151.1:331611-427557 GCF_000708025.1 Charadrius vociferus
CGGGAATGAAAGTTTTTGTTGGAGTAAATGTGATGAAGCATCAGGGAAAACTGTTGCACTGATCACTCCTCCCAATCAAGTCTGTAAGAAACGCACACGATCGATATAGCACTCTCCCACGCATGATCCGGTGTGGATATGTGGATAGAAATTACTGCTGGGCTAATGAGTAAGCAGATTGATTTCTTCCCCTATTGCACTGGGAATCCAGCACACCACAATGTTCATCGACATTTACCGAAATCTTGATGACCCTGAAGTTTTCATTCCCAGAGCAACCCCAGTGTATCCGGGAACTGCTCAGAGCATCGTTGTGTCTATTAAAAGCTGAGCTCCGGGTATTTGCTCAATGCCATACCTAATTACCTCTCATTGCATGGTGCAGAACAAAGCTACTCATTACCTTTGCGCAAGGGATTAATCTTGACCGTTGTTACCTGTCTCTTTTCTTAGCACCGTTTCATTGGCTTTCTGTCTTAAAAGCACTGCATGCATCTCACAGCAAATGACATGGATGTCTGGGTGCCCAGTTACGCTTGTGCATTGATTGGCTTCTTCTCTCCAGCCTTTTAGTCCTATCTCACCATTTTAAAGTCTCAAGAGTCTCTTTTTCTCTCTTTCTGAGTGTTTACTTTTGACCTGGAATAGCTGGGGAATTGCCACAGAATAATTATTTCTCAAGAAGCTTACACTTTATGGTGGTTTGTAAATGTCACAGACTTTTAATCTGAAAGACAAATCTTATCTGGTGTGTGGGAATAATTTGTAGGAGTTGCTGGTCAACACAATTATTGTTTTTGTCCTTTCTCAAAATAGCTGCAGGCTCCATGGCCACATGTAAATCGTTGAGTCTCACCCTATAAACACCCCTTCATTTACCTGTAAGAACAAGAAGGAGGCTCAAGTGGGGCCCCCAGGGGCTGGATTTCCCTATCTTCTGCTCCCCAAAATATCAAAACAACATTGTTTCTGCTATGCCTGGGTCCTGTGGGGCAAAGAGGGTTGGCACCATTTCTTAGCTCTCCCTACACAACCGCTGTCAGGACTTCGAGGTGCCCTTGTGCTGCCCTGCAGTTGAGTTGCTGCCTTGGCAGGCTGCTGAGCACCTCCTCGGTGGTTTCACCTCTCGTGGTGCTTTCCAGGCTGTTAATCAGCCTTCGTGACAGCCCCTGGGGATGTCCCCACCTTGCACATGTTGAGGCCACAAAGTGTCCAGAGGTGTTGGGGTCTGCACGGGTTCTTGCAGCAACATCAGGAGCTGAGCCCATGGTTGGTGCAAGCTCCGTCCCATCTTCTTCTTGTGCAGGTCAATGGAACCAGGCAGTGATGGAGGAGGAACATGAGCATAACCGAGCTAGGCACCATCCCTGAGATGCAATACTTATGTGTCACTTCACCCATCACTGGAGCGCAGTCGACTGTTTTGCTGTTGGATGGTGCGTAAGCAGTGCTGCTCTGCAGCCCGGGAGGAGGGATGGAGTGGCAGAGCAGGGATTTGGCAAAGACTGGGCTTGGAATAAACAAAAGCGATTGACGCTGTGAGTTTATGTCTTTGTAAGACGATGAAAGCCTACTGACCTGCTTTGCTAGGGTTTGGGACAGCTGCCAAACTCAGTTCTGCATAATACCATTAAAAAAAGGGAGAGGTTCTTTGTAGCTCAAATCACCCCTGAGCTCAGTTGTCTGAGTCCTGCGTTGGACCAAATTTTCCGAGGGGAAATCAGCATGTATTGGGTGACAGACACAGCTTTCGATAGCCCGGATGTTTTCAGGGTTGTCTTAGCTGCAATTAAATACAAGGACTTGAGCCTGAGAGTGTTTAACAGGATTTCTGACTGGTCGTTTCTGAGAAAGGCAAGACGTACTTGCAAACCCGCTGTCGCCTTCATGCACAGGTAGAGCTCAGTGTGAGTCTAAGTCAGTCTCAGTCAGCGTCACCCCCCCGCCGGCAGATCTGGAGGGGAAAAACTCCCCCAAACCTGCTGCTGTGGCTCTGCTCCAAGACGAATGATGACAGTCATAAGTATGATGAGATGTTTCCTCCAGCAGCAAGGTCTCCATTACATAGGCTGCTTCCATTTCTTCATTTCCTCTGCCCTAGCCTGACGTCGTCCTCTGCTTTCACTCCTACCTAGTGACCTTTGCATTCTCAAAGCAGCTTTCGTTTTAATTGCTTTTATCGGTACTCACTTTCAAACCTGGTTTGAGGACGTCTCACGTCTGCGTCTGGTGGAGGCTGGGTCCTTCTTCACATAAAAGGGACGACAGTGGAGTATTGGAGCATCACACCCAATTAACTGCTTTAGAAGCTCACAGAGTTACAGGTCTGTTAAGGCAATGAACACTTAAACTTCACTCCTAAGACCTCTAACGGGTGTTTGCAGCCTCCAGCATGGGATGGATTCACATCAAGCTTTGCTGAGAGGTTGAGTTTCTTAAGCTGTTGTTCCAAATTCGGCTAAAACTGAACACAAAGAAACAGAGCTGCTGTCTAGGAGTTGTTCGATGGTCACTAATAAGCAGAGCCTAACAGGTAGGAGTCTACAGAGCTTTGAAAAAGATTAAACAAATGATACTGTGATGTCCTGAGATGTGCACTTCTCCCTAGGCAGAGGTGTCCTGCGATCCCCCTCCAAACCGGGAAGAGGCTGGACATGTGGGATGTGTCCACAGTGAGCGGTAGTTTCTTCCGAATAAATTATTGCTGCCAAGAGAAATAATCTTGTGCAAGTCTTTGCTTTCTCAAAAGTGTTCCTTCTTACCACACTTCCCTGGGCTGCACTCTCGCCGCAAGGGCAGGAGAGAGCAAGTCACCTAAGCAAATGATTGACTCAAATACACTTTCACCTCAAATGGGCAAAGATCACTCCAAGCTGGGCCAGACACATTGCACAAACTCAGACAACTTCCAGCTAGACTTTTGCCCACTTTTCTTGGGGTTTAGGAGGTTTTTTTTCATGCTATAGGTTCAGCTGGTTACAGCTCATTTTGTTGCTTGCTGTTCTGACGCTGCTATAACCCTTTGCAGGTATGTGTTTTTATGGCTGTTGGTGCAAAGACAGTTGTATCTTGCAGGACTTGATGCAACACTTGGTTTGACCCCAGCTCTGTCTTCCTACTGGAGCCACACCACACGTTCCCATCTCTTGGCAATGAATAAGGGTTCTCAACAATGTTTTGGGATAATCCCTGGGTGCAGGGGATGAGAGGCAGCCTCAGGACACATCACCTGGCGCAATGATGTGTTCAATCACAGCAGAAGTTGCTGCACATATCTGCAGTTGATACACAACCACAGAGCTCTGGTTGGGTTTGCTCTGAGGAGCAGAGGGCTTTTACATATGCCATGGATGGCCCCGAGATGCCTTGGAGAGGATGACCAGCAACTTTCACTCAACTTGATGTTGGTGAGAAGAGCAGAGATGGGATCTGCAGTCTCTTTGGAAGCCCTGGGGAGCAAGGAGGTGCTCTGCAACGTGCAATGTGCTGTGCATCACCTCCAGCCTTCTCTGGATCAGGCCCAGGATGCATCATCGTGGATGTGATGTGTGGTGTGATCCTTTTGTATACATGACTATTACCAAGTAAGGTTTCTTTTAACGATGTAAGTGGTTGTGCAGCAAGATCATGGGCTTACAGGGAGGGGATAATATAAGCTGGTTAATTTTTTAAAACCACGCATTCCTCCCCCCCTCTTCTCTTTTGAGTTTAATTTTTACAATGGTCTGTCGGGTTTGTTGCCAAATACCGGTTCATCACTTTTTTTTTGTCAAACCTTCACAGCTGGGGACTTTCCATGGGACGGGTTGTTTGGAAAAAGTGATGTAAATTGTAAATCGTGTCTTAATTTGTCTTGAAATATCTTAGACTGGGAAAACATGTCATCTTACTGAAGATAATACACATGCTCAGAAACTCAGCAGGTAGCTGTTGAAAACTCACACCAGCAATAAAAGTCACAGTTATTTTTAAAAATGATTGTTAAAATGTGTAGCTGATCCTAAAATGAGATAATTAAATTTATGCATCAGAAGAATCTGTTTTCTCCTCCTGTTTTCCTACTGATAATGAGACTGTATAAGAGAATAATTGGGTAGAAATAAATGACAACTAAAACATTTTTAATGATCTTTCAATAAGCAACTGGTAAGTTTGCTAAGTTTCTTTCAATTTGTTCCTTCAATAAAGGAAAAAGCTTGGCCTGGAGTTCAAAACCTGCATCTTGAGCTAAACATTCACATGTGTGATATGTCGCTGTTTAGGAGAGGGGCAAAGTTTGAGAGATTCAGGGATTTTTCTGTCCCAGATGATCCCATTGTTCTTCTGAGTATTTCCCAACAAAAATACAGAACAGGAAGTTAAACTAAATTGAGAATGTAAATTCATGTGATTCAGTGAAAGTTCATCAGACGTCTTGGTTAAATGACATCTTACCAAAATAAAGTTCTCTGCTTTTGAAAACTGGCATAAAGGACGTGTGTATACTTGTATATATTTGTTTACTCTAACTTTATTACACAAGAAAAGTAAAAACATAGGTCTTCATGCTTTGCATCTTGAAGAAATTCATAGGACTTTACTGATAATAGATACTTAAAATAGTGATTTTAAAAAATTATTTAGACCAAAACTCCCCCCTCCAATGCAACAGGACAACATATATATGACATTAAACCTAGTTTGAACACAGGTCTCAACCCTACTGAAATACAACTGCTTGGTAGACGAAACATTAAAAATCTCAGGTATTTGATCATTCATTGCACTAGACCTTTTACATTCTGTAGATATGCAAGGGGAAGAAAACTTAAACCACAGGATTTTCTAGACCAGCATTTTAAAACCACGTTCTTAAATTAGCCTTTAACACCTATATTTAGACACTTCAAGTCTGATAATATTTCAAAGGCGCTGAGCACCTCTGCTTTCCATTGACACAGAAAACTTCTCAACACTTCTCTGAATGAGATCATATTTCTCAGAAAGCCTAAATATGGTTGTAGGCACCCAGTTTTGACTCATTTGCCTGAAAATTTCACAGTAAAACTGAGTCTCCAAACTGAAGGCTGTAAAGAATTACTGAAGCAAACCCCAGTGCTTCAGGAGCTTGTGAATGACGGGCCGTAGTTGTGATCCCTTACAGGGAAATGTAGGTTTACCAAGGAATTCGACCACAAAAGTTGTGGCAAAGACACCCCCAGGAGAGGTAATCGACAGTAATAAAAGAGATTTATGTTAACTGACTCTTTTGTGTGCCCATAATGTAGGGGTTGGTATAGAGTCCTTAGAAATCGTAGCATAAGGAATCAAGCAGCACTTGAGCATTGCTCCGCATCCTGGTCTGAACCCATCAAGGGACATCCCAGCAAAGAGCAGAGCTGATGCCAGGGTGAGGAAAAATCTCCTTGTTGGGTCTTTTCCACCTTCTTATTTCAGCTGAAAGCACCACTCTGCCATTTTAAACTTTCGGGTGGTTTCAATCTAGAGATATTGCAAATACCCTCATCTCTTAGAGCTCTCGATGCTGTGTCTGCTGCAGCCTCCCCATGACAAGGAAAAGGTAGCCTCTGAGCTAAGGATACTGGCACAGGTCCAAACAGTTCCTATTCATCTTTTGCACATGCAACCTGCCCCAGATGAGCATCAACTAGGGTGACAATTTTTCTTGTAGGCTCCTGACCACTGTTGAAATGTCCTGAGACCACCAAACACAGGCCAATGAACCATCTCCAGATGATATTACCATTTTCCTACCACTGACTTTCTCCTAAAACCCACAGCCCATAGCACTGGTGGGGCTGGGTGCAGTTTGGGTTTGGTCTCTGGAAGTGATACCATTTGTCCCAAGTCTCGAATCCATGGGGATTTGTCAGATTCCCATTCCTCCTGCCAGGAGCACTCCAGCTGCTCCACTGCTGTTTTGAACTCAGAAGTGCAGCAGTAACTCTGGGAAGGAAAAGTAATACAAAAGGTAAATTGCAGGATATTTTGGGTCAGGTTTTCCACTCGTGGTGTTTCAAGCTTCCATGCTTTGTTCAACATATAGTGGGATGTGAAGGCGCTCACATGGCTTATATGCCTTGTACACAAAGCATGAGCCTGATCCCCCAGAGATCCCCCAGAGTTTTCATTGTGGCTGGCAAACCTATTGCAGCAGAAGGTTGCTACATATCCTGTAGTCCACAATGTATTGACTTCCTGTTGCTACAGAGATTTAAAAATGACAAATAACAGGGTCTGAGTCAGATAAAGTAGTCAGAGCTCAGACCAGAGTACCAGTTATATATCTTTCCTTTCCTTTCCTTTCCTTTCCTTTCCTTTCCTTTCCTTTCCTTTCCTTTCCTTTCCTTTCCTTTCCTTTCCTTTCCTTTCCTTTCCTTTCCTTTCCTTTCCTTTCCTTTCCTTTCCTTTCCTTTCCTTTCCTTTCCTTTCCTTTCCTTTCCTTTCCTTTCCTTTCCTTTCCTTTCCTTTCCTTTCCTTTCCTTTCCTTTCCTTTCCTTTCCTTTCCTTTCCTTTCCTTTCCTTTCCTTTCCTTTCCTTTCCTTTCCTTTCCTTTCCTTTCCTTTCCTTTCCTTTCCTTTCCTTTCCTTTCCTTTCCTTTCCTTTCCTTTCCTTTCCTTTCCTTTCCTTTCCTTTCCTTTCCTTTCCTTTCCTTTCCTTTCCTTTCCTTTCCTTTCCTTTCCTTTCCTTTCCTTTCCTTTCCTTTCCTTTCCTTTCCTTTCCTTTCCTTTCCTTTCCTTTCCTTTCCTTTCCTTTCCTTTCCTTTCCTTTCCTTTCCTTTCCTTTCCTTTCCTTTCCTTTCCTTTCCTTTCCTTTCCTTTCCTTTCCTTTCCTTTCCTTTCCTTTCCTTTCCTTTCCTTTCCTTTCCTTTCCTTTCCTCTCCTTTCCTTTCCTTTCCTTTCCTTTCCTCTCCTTTCCTTTCCTTTCCTTTCCTTTCCTCTCCTTTCCTTTCCTTTCCTTTCCTTTCCTCTCCTTTCCTTTCCTTTCCTTTCCTTTCCTCTCCTTTCCTTTCCTTTCCTTTCCTTTCCTCTCCTTTCCTTTCCTTTCCTTTCCTTTCCTCTCCTTTCCTTTCCTTTCCTTTCCTTTCCTCTCCTTTCCTTTCCTTTCCTTTCCTTTCCTCTCCTTTCCTTTCCTTTCCTTTCCTTTCCTCTCCTTTCCTTTCCTTTCCTTTCCTTTCCTCTCCTTTCCTTTCCTTTCCTTTCCTTTCCTCTCCTTTCCTTTCCTTTCCTTTCCTTTCCTCTCCTTTCCTTTCCTTTCCTTTCCTTTCCTCTCCTTTCCTTTCCTTTCCTTTCCTTTCCTCTCCTTTCCTTTCCTTTCCTTTCCTTTCCTCTCCTTTCCTTTCCTTTCCTTTCCTTTCCTCTCCTTTCCTTTCCTTTCCTTTCCTTTCCTCTCCTTTCCTTTCCTTTCCTTTCCTTTCCTCTCCTTTCCTTTCCTTTCCTTTCCTTTCCTCTCCTTTCCTTTCCTTTCCTTTCCTTTCCTCTCCTTTCCTTTCCTTTCCTTTCCTTTCCTCTCCTTTCCTTTCCTTTCCTTTCCTTTCCTCTCCTTTCCTTTCCTTTCCTTTCCTTTCCTCTCCTTTCCTTTCCTTTCCTTTCCTTTCCTCTCCTTTCCTTTCCTTTCCTTTCCTTTCCTCTCCTTTCCTTTCCTTTCCTTTCCTTTCCTCTCCTTTCCTTTCCTTTCCTTTCCTTTCCTCTCCTTTCCTTTCCTTTCCTTTCCTTTCCTCTCCTTTCCTTTCCTTTCCTTTCCTTTCCTCTCCTTTCCTTTCCTTTCCTTTCCTTTCCTCTCCTTTCCTTTCCTTTCCTTTCCTTTCCTCTCCTTTCCTTTCCTTTCCTTTCCTTTCCTCTCCTTTCCTTTCCTTTCCTTTCCTTTCCTCTCCTTTCCTTTCCTTTCCTTTCCTTTCCTCTCCTTTCCTTTCCTTTCCTTTCCTTTCCTCTCCTTTCCTTTCCTTTCCTTTCTGGGCATCCTGTTGTCCACCAGGACTCCCAGGTCCCTCTCCACAGAGCTGCTCTCCAGGAGGTCAGCCCCCAACCTGTACTGGTGCATGGGGTTATTCCTCCACAGATGCAGTACTCTACACTTGCCCTTGTTGAACTTCATGAGGTTTCTCTCCACCCAACTCTCCAGCCTGTCCAGGTCATGTTGTATGGCAGCACAGCCTTCTGGTATGCCAGCACCCCTCCCAGTTTTGTGTCATCAGTAAACTTGCTGATGGTACACTTCATCCCTTTATTTTATTTTGGTTTCTTTTGTTTGTTTTGTTTTGTGTTATTTCACTTTATGTTAGTTAAGGAAATGTCATTTTGAAACAAGCATCAGACTTTGCTGCAATAGTTAAATGGCTGTCAGGCTTCCGCAAGCCACAGAAGATGTGATTCCTCAAACGTGGCTTTAGATACGTACTATGTCGATGTCTATGCATGACCGAGTCACCTTTGACTTTCTTTACAGTCAGTAGATAGAAGCGAGCACTTTTTGGCAGCAATTCATCTCACTTTTTTTAGACATCTGCTTCCCCAGAAGGTGAATTGCACCCTGGGAGTGTCTCCCCTCTGGTTACAAGGACATCCCAGGTGACTCAGACCCCAGGATACTTTTGATCAGACCGATCCCAGCCTTGTCTGTGCCTCTATTTCCTATCTTTAAAATGGGTCCAACTCCTCCCCCTCCCTGGGTCAATGTGGTCAGTGGGTTGATGTCCACACTCTTTGAATGCATGGAGTGACTTACAAGTGACGACCGCTGTTTTTCACTATCAAGGCCCTGGGGTGTTCAGAAGTGGTATGTAATCTGTTAGATATGGTTATTTATCAGTTAATTTGTGGTAGTGCTTGAGAAGTCAGACAGATGAAATATGAAACCATAGGAGCGTATATCTAAGAGGTTCCAGTGGTATTTGAACTCTGACTTCCACCTTAATCATTTCAAATGGGGATGGAGAGAGGCTTAGGAAGCCCTGTTTTTCATGTTTCCTTCAATAAACATGCCCTCAGGTTTCCTCAGAGGACCTGTTTTGCTGTCCTTGCACTCGATGACCTGCAGATACAGATATGAAGACCAAAGATTGGGCACTGGACTGTCTGCAGTACACTATTCATAACTTATTTCCTGCAGTGTTTCTCAGGACAATTTGCTGGGATCTATGTAAACCATTTAAAGCCTTTCTTCCTATAGAAGAAGACATGTCGAGGCTCAATAACACTATTTATACTGGCCAAATTTCTCTGTCAGATTAACAAATAGAATCATAAAACGGTTAGAGTTGGAAAGCACCTTGAAGATCCTCTAGTTCCAACCCTCCTGCCATAGCCAGGGACACCTCACATTAGACCAGGTTGCTCAAACCACCATCCAACCTGTCCTTGAACACCTCCAGCCACAGCTGGGCAGCCACAGCTTCTCTGGGCAACTTGTTCCAGTGTCTCACTGGTCTGAGCATGAGATATTTCTTTGTGATATCTAATCTAAATATCCCCACTTTCTGTTTAAAACCGTTCACCCTCATCCCATCACTCCCCTCCCTGATCAAGAGTCCCTCCCCAGCTCTCCTGGAGCCCCTTTAGGCACTGGAAGGGGCTCTGAGGTCTCCCCCCGGGGCCTCCTCTGGCCCCGCTCCACCAGGTCCATGTCTCTCCTGTGCTGAGGCCCCCGAGCTGGAGGCAGCACTGCAGGGGGGTCTCCCCAGAGCAGAGCGCAGCAGAGGGGCACAATCCCCCCTCACCCTGCTCGCCACGCTGCGGGGGATGCAGCCCGGGATGCCGTTGGTTTTTTGGGCTGCCAGCGCACATTGCCAGCTCATGTTGAGCTTCTTATCCACCAACACCCCCAAGTCCTTCTCCTCAGGGCTGCTCTTCAGCCATTCTCCACCCAGCCTGGATTTGCGCTTGGTTAATTATAATCCAACCCCCACCTGAATCAAGAACCTGCCTCACTGCAAGGTGATTACTTCATCAGGAGGTTTTGAACTGTGTCCTACCAATACTGACCTAGGGTGGGTTGTTGGTGGTGGGGAAATCTTGTCCTTTTTCTGCTCCCAGCAAAAATACCCCTCATTATGACATTGAAAAGTGAAGTCAATACAGGCTAACTCCATGCAGAGGAGAATCACTACATGTGAAGTGCTGACTTCAGACTAAAACGATGACAAATCATTAAAAAAGGTTCAGCGGACGTTTACTTGTAGAGTGCTCAGAAAAAAAAAAAAAAGAAAAAAGAAGATGCTGAGATATTGCTGCGCTCATTCACTCCCCAGGAATTTCCCTTCATGTGGCGTTAGATTCATGACTAAGACTTCTTTTCCGACTCGTAGGTGCTGTAATGGAGTAAATGAAAACAATCTTGACTGTGTGGGGCAATAATTGTTTGCAACAGGGCTTTTTTTTTTTTTCCCTCCCAGAACATGAAGATGATCAGATTATAAGTGGAAAAAAAAATTAATTACATAAGTAACAAAAGTACCAATGTACATACTCCCAAAATATCCCTGGGCTCAGAATTACCAACTGTTCCTGTGGAATAGTTGGACAGGGTATGAAAAACACTTCCACATCTGCCGTGTGTCCAGACTGCTATTGGCAATAGCTTTTTCTGTTGCTCAGGGGATCTTGATTTCTTCCAGTGAACTTTAGAACAAAGGACCTCAGGAGTTTGACATCCTCTGCTCCAGCCCCATATGACAGCAAGAATAGGCCTCCCATATTTACTATAGTTTATCTACCATAACCTACATACTTTCAGTATTTCTGACGACATTTCTGCACCCAAATAGCTCGCATCATTGGGAAGTCTTCATTGATAATCTAGAATTTATTTTCCCAAAAATGTCATTTTTGTTTAGGTCCTGGTAGTGTCTAAAGACTTCACCCATTTGAGATGTTTGACAAACACGGACTAAACAGGAATAACCAACATAAGTGGTTAAAAACAGTGGGCAAAAAGGATTATTCTTCTGCATACTGTGCAGGAACTTAAGTACAGAGCAAAATTTCACAAGAAGGACAGCCAGAATCTGAACCATGTCTTCCAGGTCCAGATATAATGATTTGATTAGAGATCTAGGACCTAGCAAGTGCCTCAGTTGTAGGTGAGATCTGAACTTTTAGACCCAAAACAACAGATAAGGCAAGCATAACTTGAAAAGAGGCCTGAGGTAAAAATCATAGAATCATAGAATGATAGAATGGATTGGGTTGTAAGGGACCTTGAAGATCATTGAGTTCCAACCCCCCCTGCCATGGGCAGGGACACCTCCCACTAGACCAGGTTGCTCCAAGCCCCATCCAGCCTGGCCTTGAACCCCTCCAGGGATGGGGCAGCCACAGCTTCTCTGGGCAACCTGTTCCAGTGCCTCACCACCCTCAGAGTGAAAAATTTCTTCCTAATATCTAATCTAAATCTCACCTCTTCCAGTTTGAAGCCATTCCTCCTCATCTTATCACTACACGCCTTTATAACAAGTCCTTCCCCACAATTTGATTAGTGGCAAGAAGTCTTTGCTCTGTATTGGTCAGAATGAGAGTAAAGAAGTTGCAATAACTGAGGCACCAAGATGTAGAGGACATTGTACCTGTGAGGATGGTTAGGAGGGGCCATAGCATGAACATGTGTAACAGAAAGAATATGCAAAACAACCTATAGCTTGGAAAAACGCAGAGAAATTTTGAAGCTGAAGAAGACACTATGGGAAGATGCTGATATCTTCCAGGCTTTCATGTCATCCTGACCTCATCCATTTTATAGCCTTAAACTCTCTTTTCCATTTAATGGAATATAAGTGTTTTATGCCTTCTGGCCACAGTCCCAGGGTGGTGGGCAGATGGATGATCTCATTTATTTGTTTTCAGAACCTCAGAGCAATGTAGCCAGGTGGGTTATGCTCACTGGAGTGTACTGGGTACCATGCTCTGTGCTGCTAGGTGCCCTCAGGACATCTTTCTGTGTATTTGTTCACGGCCTGCTCATCTGTAAAGGACGGATGATAAGGATTTTTTTCTTCTTTTTTTTTTTTTTTGCAGGTTTTTGGGGATTCGCTGATGCAAAATGCAGGTTCCATGTTTATGCATTTTCTTGCTCCTCATGCTCCTGTGATGATGCTGTCTTAGGAGGCTACATCCTGGACAGCAGGTTGTAGGCATTTCCCCTCTTCATTGCAGGCTCTAGCAAGCTGTATCAGACTACATGAGGAGCAACTTCTTACATGGGCCTCAGCCCCTTAACGAAACTAAATAGCATCCTAATATGTGGAAATTAACAACATGTGTGTCCCATGCTAATGCTTTCTCAGCCATTCCCAATATGTTTTTCTAATCCAGGTTCACCAAAGGGACAAATATTTCTTGGTTCATTCTCACAGATGATACTCCGAATAATGATGGCTTAGATCAGCAGTGGCACAAGCTGTAATCAAGAAGAGAGAGGGCAAAGTAAAGTCAGAGCTGTGAACTGCTCCACAAAACGTGCAACCATCCGGAAACATCTCGCCTGCCGTACATCAACATATGTACTGGATATTGCTTGGAGGAGGAGGTCTCCAACCTGTTGCTGCAATAAACACCAGCCCTGAGCCAAGACTTTACTCCAGTAACAGGCTCCAGCCAATGCTGACACCAATCCCTTTAGCAGAACTGTTGCAAAGAAAAAAGTTTTGCTGTTAGGCAGAAGTTGCCAACTCCTCCTCTTCTGCTGCCACTTCGCTCCTGGACCTGTAAATAACAGATCATCCATCGGGCAACTGCTGCTGTACTAAGGCATGATACCCAGTGCCTCGTTAGGCGGTCAGGTTCCTGTGTGTTTTTCTATCATTGATGAATTTATTTAATTCCTTTTAAATGCCTGCTCCTAGGGAAATAAGAATGTTAACCATGAGGTGGTGATAAATCATGTGACGACAGAAATCATGTGAGCTCCAGTTCCCTCAAACACAGACACTGTCACTGGAGCAAGGGCTAGAAAACCAAGCACTTGGCGAGTGTCCTAATAGTTCACCCCTTTTTCTGACTTGTTTTGCATCAACAAACTAGTTTGTTACATGATACTAAATTTTTTTTTTTTCATGTATCAATGAGATAAATCTGTGGTGGTGCTATTTTCAGACAATAAACTTTGAATTCTTAATTGATATTCTGAGTACTTCACAGACCTCAGTTGGCCCATTAGTAAAAGAAATGGAGACAGAGCCAGCAGCAAGAAATATGACAGTCACATTTGGCTCGAAACTACAGGAATAAGCATCTGGATTGGTGTGTCTGTAACTAATTAGTCATTGCTTGAGCAGACCCCCGGAAGTTTTTTCTCATTGAAGTCACCAAAATGCCGAGTACGTGCCCAGTGTTTCAGATTTAGCAAAGCAGAGAGGTACTTCAAACAGAAGTTAAGCTTTTTACTTGCTAAAAACGGACTCTTCAAACAGGATGTGCTCTACAAGCCCCGGAGCAGATGATCAGAAACCATACAAAATACTGCCTCCTGGCTTGAGTTTCTGATTGAAGATTCCAGCACCCTTTCCCTAACGAGGGTATCACCCACAGCCCAGATTACCCCGGCGCATTTCTCACTGTGCTAGAGAAAAGTCATTTTCTCTGGGGCATCCTCTGGGCATCATCCAGCACATCCACTGCACAATGACAAGGCTCTTCCGAGAAGTTATCTCTCCGGTTATAAGACCCTATAGAGAAAGGCAATGCCCTCTCACCCTGACCAAGTATTCATATCCTTGCACAGCTCACAGCCACATTCCAGAAGCTGCCCACAGCATAAGCCAAATATTTATCCAGCGGTCTGAAGTTTGAAACATAGCTGATCATAAAGGCATGATGTTGTACTGGCCTTTCCAAATTCCCAGTAAGCCAGATCTGTAGACCACGGAGATGCTGTGTGTCTGCTCCATAATGCATTCTAAACTCTCTGAATGCAAGAAAAACACGGTGTGTGAGTGAATAAGCATACATGGTAATCTTCTAGGAGGGAGATGTGCACTTCTCAGAAGGGTTTCACGTTCACAGTGACACCAGATGCTGAAGGGTATAATTTTTAAAATTATATTGTTATATATTATATAATATATTTTATATATCTTTATATATTATATTATATTATATTATATTATATTATATTATATTATATTATATTATATATAATATTTTTCTCAGCAAATGGTCAGGCAAATTTGGGATAATCTCAGTTCTTTTGCAAAGATGGGCAAAACAGCCAGGCTGTGAACTGCTGGATCCTGGGAATTTTAGCCATCTTGGACACTGGATATCCAGCCTGGGGTTGAAAATGGGCAGTAAAGGGACTTGGACGGGCTTTTGGCATGGAAGGCTTCTGGGAGATACAACTGGATGTCAGCACACTTTCAAAACTCTAGCTTGCCTTGTCCCATACCTTTCTCTCTGACTGCAAGAGACAGGGCAATTGTCAATATAATTGTATAATTTATGTCCCTGAATTGTTCCCAGTCCTGCCTCCCTGATCATCCAGACTAAAGAAAAGCTAATTTATCCTTAGGAACGGGCCAACTCTATTGTTTTGCACCCTTCACGCCACAGGATCCTCCACCACTGCCCAGGGAATCTTACACCCACAGTCACCTCCAGGACACCCTCACGTGCTCCCAAAGATGGACACATGTCCTTGCCACGGGTGATGGTGTGCTCCACCACCAACCTGACCTTTACCTTCCATTACCCTGCCCAAGTGATAACTACCCATGGTGGTTGTAATGGGTGCATCTAGACATGATGGCTGTATCTGGCTCAACGTGGTTTCGGGGAGACAGATAACAACACAATGGCCAAGGGCTAACTTGAGAATGGGCCCACCTAACCACAACACTGGCACTGTGGTTGATATACAAATATAACTATAGGCCAAACATCTTACCCCCATAAATAGTGAACAGCCCAAGAGCCCCTTGAGCTCCCCTGAACGGCAGCAAGCTTCACGCCAGGATGTCCCCTTGAGTAGGGACACCGTTCAAGGTTACTTCTTGAGATTCGGAGATTCTTTGCTGCAACAGATCCTTGGTAAGTGACTAATAGCAGGATAAACTTTGAAATCTTAGCTAAGTGATATAAAGGATTGATTGCACATATATAATCCTTTAGACATAAACTGCTGACTGAGCATGGGGCTAGGGTTGGATCCAGCCACACTGAGACTCCTCTCTGCGTTGTTTAGAAAACAAGGGGGTCCTTTCTGAACCTCATGACTCAATGGGAGGGTCTCCCTGACAGTTCTGCCTGACCCTGTCCTCTATGCAGTAAATAACCAAGTGTGCCTCGCCATCAAATCTTGTCAAAACGCTGTTGCATTTACTATCAAACTTTGTTAAATCTCTGGTTTATATCAATAAATGTATCACCACTCCATCTGCGACACCACCACAATATAAAACACCATTCTGGGGCTGCAATGCAGAGCTGGTGAATTCAAACACCTTGTCTGAGAAGACACAAGCACAAAATGCATATATACAATGCCAAAAGCCATGCATTGGAAATACAGAAATAGGGTCCTCCATGGACCAAACCCCTTTAGTGAAGTAATTGTGGTTTTTGACACCTGCCAAGGGCTTTAGAGGTCAGGCAAATGCCCTTCTTGATCCTGAGACCCACTTTCAAAGTGAACTTGTTGGCACGATGATGTTTGTGTGAGTTTGTGCCTTGCTTCCCAAGTTTCTGTAGATGAAAGCTAAAAATGCGACTAGTCCTTATCCCTGGAACGGGACATGGCTTTGACGCAACGTGACCATGTCTGCCTCTGTGACATGTTGCTGTGTAATATCGGCAACCATGGCTTCCTCAGAGTCAGCAGTGGAAAAGGCAGCCAGATCGTGGTCCGCCGAACAGTAAGTGCAGCGAGTTTGATAAAATGCTGACATTTGAGCGGTGGGTTCAAACCATCTAACTGGATAACGGCAGCAGGAGGAAGATCAGGGTAGAAGCATCTCTCGAGGAACACAAAGCATTTTCCTGGCTGCTCGCACACTGTGCACTCTTTCGAGATCTGTTTATTATTTGATGCTGCCATGGAATCCTTCTGCACACAAGATGCTTGAGATAAGCTCATCCCAAGACCCATGTGTCAAGGCAGCTGCAGAGCAGAGAATTTTCTGTCTCGGGAGAGCATGGTGAAAAAAACCTCTGCAATGAATTACGCTCTTCCTCGGAGAGCGAAAGGAATGCCTGGAATGATTTAGCTGAGCTGTGTATAGCCCAAGGCTGTGTGCCAAGAGACGAAGGAAGATAGTCAGATCCCTTTTATAGCTTAGCCCCACCCGGCTGGAAAGACAGCAAAGTGGCTGAAATAGCACAGATGGAAAATGCCAAGAGTCGGAGAACAAGAACAGTGAACAAGGAGAGCACTTGTGAGGAGGTTGGCTCCCAAGAGAAGGCAAAAGGTGCTCTGAGTTCCCACAGCAAACACGTTTGGGCAAGCAGGAGTGCAGGCTGGGAGTCCCCGAGACAAGAGCCCGCAAGGGTGTGAAGCAGCAGCATGCACGTGTTGCGCTTCAGAGTCTCTGTTTCTGCAGAGACATGAAGGCTTGGGATATATGAAGAATATCAGCTGTCCCCGCTGGTTGCTGATCTTTGACTGTAGTTAGTTTAACTCTTGGGGGAAGGAGGGATTTGAAGAGGTCCCGGTGGGAAGTCATGAAAAAGGCTGTCACGAAGCTTGTTGCTCATGGAGGGACAGCGAGTGCAACAGTGAACATAAGGACAGCCACCAGGGCAGTGGCAAAAAACGGTGTTAATATCTGTAGGGCTGACAGAAGGTGTTTAGATGAAACGCCAAGTAACAAAGTCTGTGGCTCTTTGTAAGGATGCAGTACCCAAAGGTAATGAAAGAACAGCACATAAAGCCCAGAGTCCAGTGTTGAACCCCCACCAAGACAGAGGTGTTCGTTTTGCGGCCCATAACTTTCAGGTTCTTCAGATCCCTGTGTTGCTCCCTGTTTTGCTTGAGCTCCTTTCTACCTACCAACTTCCCATGACCAACCCTGCTTAATTTAGGACATTTGTTGGTCCCTACCCAGCAACAATTCCCCAGCCATCCTGCAGCCCTTTGGTGCCCAGGTTACAGTCTTTTTGGACCACTTACCTCTTCTTCTGCAGTGAAAGCACAGTGCATAAGGGATCAGCACATTCATGGCCTTATCAAGCCCCTGAAGTATTGACTTGTTCCTCATGTCTCCAAAAACTTTTTCTGTAATCTAGTGGCATAAAATCCTGCTTGGATGAAATCCCCAGTACCATGGTTTAACTGAATAGATTTATTACTGTACTTAAAATTCCCATATAACAATCTTTGTAATTAATGAGCACCCAAAGAACATATTTCACAGAGACTTAGAACAGGAAAGGCTTTAAGTACTGTGAATCTACTTTTTGTTCGTTGCAATATGCATTTGAAAGGCAGTATTTTTTCCTTATGATCAGGAACAAATTAGGTATGAAAAATACAATAAAGTAGAGTTCATGAAAAGGGGGAGCAGATAACACAAGAAATGTATTCATGTGGTTAAAGCACTAGACTGAACCTCAAACGTTCAGATTTTGTTCCCAGCTCTGCCACAGACTAGTCTGTGATCTTGGCTAAGATGATTTGCCAGATCTGGACTGAATACATTAGTAATTGTCTGTCACTGTTGTGGTGGGCATGGCAGACGGAACTGCTACTCAACCACTGTCTAGACCTGAGGGTGCTACATTTCTGCTAGCTGGCACCAACATGTTAATATCTTCTGCAGCCAATGATTTGATTAGACTTCATGCCAAAGCCCTAGGGAGGAGTCTGAAGTTGGTGCCTTCTGCTACCTGATCCCACAAAGAAACTCTGAGCCTGAGCTGAATACATCCTGCACAATAGACAGCTAGGTGACAATGTGCATGTTTGCAAAGGTCCTTCTTCACGCAGGTGACCCAGAATCTTGTTCTTGCTCCACTGGATGTGAAGAAGAAACTCAACTTCAGTCCCCCATGAATCCAAAGCTCTTGTCACTGTTCCTTAGGGCACAAGCTGACAAGATCCTTACTATCATGTGATGTGAAATGTTCTCTCAACAGAAATATTGGGCCATTGAATCTAGCAGCAAGGATATGAAGACTGGTGCTGAAGCAGAAGGAGGGCCATGTCTTGGCCAGATGTGCTTAAAGTATGTTCCCTTTTTCTAACCTGGCTAGTGGAGGAATGTCCCCATTCCCCTGCATTTGGAGATCTCTTCACAGAATCACACAGAATCACAGAATTTTCAGAGTTGGAAGGGACCTCTAGAGAGGTCATCTAGTCCAACTCCCCTGCTAAAGCAGGATTGCCCAGAGCACATCACTCAGGACTGCATCCAGGCGGGTTTTGAAAATCTCCAGAGAAGGGGACTCCACCACCTCCCTGGGCAGCCTGTGCCAGTGCTCTAACACCCTCACTGTAAAGAAGTTCTTCCATGTGTTGGAACGGAACTTCCTGTGTTCCAACTTGTGCCCATTGCCCCTCTGCTCGGCATATACTCTCTCTAGAAAGGAGGCACCTTGCCCCCTGCAAACCCGAGGATTTCACCATGTGGCAAGGGGAAAAAAAAGCCATATTCAACAGTGGTCACCACATTCTTTTGAAAGCAGAACCTGAAGTCGTCAGAAGTATTGCAGGTCCCATTGATTTCCATAGGATTTGTGTGCCCTTATACCACATTAGACCTGCTCAGCTCTTCAGCTGTAAAGTGGAGGCGATGACACGTCTCTTTTTTGGTTGGTGTGCATGGGCTGTTCTTTGGGAAAAGGAAAACTTTTAGTAAATGTTTAGGTAGGTTGGAACAGGCTGCTCTAGTACCACCTTGCCTCTCTTGGTAATACAGCTGATGATGTTGCCAGGAGTCTGTATGTGAGTGCCACAAGCCCTTAGAGAGCTGTCAGAGCAATCAGAGATGCTTTGTGAAGGGCTTGGCTGGGTGACCCCCGTATCATTGTCATCTCTCCCATTCAGGTTTTTCAGGAGTATTCTTGCCCTGAGAGCTGTCTGGATGTAAATTTTGGGTCTTCACTTGCCTTGAAGCTTTTGCTATGTGTGAGCGTCCTCAGAGCCAGTGGCAGGAGGAGGGTTTTTTTCCTAACAGCAACTTTCACACACACCATGATGAGTATTTCTAGGGAACCGTCACTAACATTCCCGGACCACAGAAAAATATGATCATTTGGCAGCTCCAGAGATGACTGTAGGATATAAAAGGAGAAAGGGTGGGGGTGGAGGAGATCCCAGAGGATAGACAGTAGCCTGTTCCCACACAAAGACCGGAGGGTGTGATGCCAATCCCAGCCGTTCGCTCAGGGTAAACCAAGGGCATGTTAATAGAAGTCAACGACATGAATTAAACTGGGTGGTTGGGAGGAGAGCCATTTCCAGAGATGGCATCAGTCACAGATGAAGTCCTAATGGGACCAACATGTTGAGAACATTGTAGACTGCAAATCCCACACCAGTGATCCAAGCGCTGGGGCAGACTACGAAAATCCACCAAAATCATAAGCTGAGGCATTAGTCATCATCTGTAGAAATGAAAGCTGGCAAGGCAGCAGCTGCCTCGGTCAGAGCTGTTTCATATTTGAATGGCCCCATGTAGAGAAAGTTTGAATCAGAAATGCAGTGAAGCCAAGAGGGAATGAGACATTAAGCCACCACAAGGGATAAAAGGGAGAACATTTCAATACGTAAACAACCAGAAATCTCCCGGGTAGCAGAGATGAATATCAACTTAGAGCAAGAGGACGATGGCCAGTGATGACACAGAGTAAAGAGGGGTTGAAGGAGAATTAGTATCACTGTCGGCTCTAGGTTTTACATGCAAGTGGATTGGAAGGTCAAGAAATAGGAATTTCCTGGCTGGATCTTCATTGTTCAGTCATTCCTGGTTTTAGTTTAGCGTAGAATGGCATTAATTACTTGCAGAACACCAGAAATGTGTCATAGAGCTGCAGACAGCAAGGCATGGGATCAAAACTTGGGATACTGGCACCAAACTTCTTCCTGTACTGTCCCATCTCATAAGACTTTTGGCCAGACTGCTTAACTGGGTCTGGGACTTCCATCCTCTACAACAGAGATGAAAATCTGCCGTGGCTTCTCTTGTTTGCTAAGATATGAGCTCTTCATGCCAACATCACCGAAGGAGCTCCTTGGGTCCCCTCAGCTCTTCAACCTTCCTGGGAAGCCGTTGAGTTTGCAAGGGCTAAACTTGCTGAAAGAAAGCGGAGATTTGGGTCACTGAGCAGACAATTCTGCTGGCTTGGAGTTGGCCAGATACCTTTACAAGTTGTTTCGCAAGTATGCAAGTGTAAAAGTGACTGTGCTGAGTCAGACCAGGTCTGTAACTGTTCCCCATCCCTTTTAGGGTGGAAGCTTAGGAAAGGAGCGTACAAACAACACCAGAGGGTAGTGATACTGCCCTGATACCCTCTCTGTGTTTACAGAGTTGTGGCTTAGGGACCTGCCAAACCACAGGTTGTACGTTTGTGTTGAAAAGCCTCTGATGAACATTTCTTCCCTTAGCTATGCAATCACCTGTGGGATCTGTATAAATGTTTCATAATGCCTGCTGACAAGGAGGTCCATAACTGACCTCCAGGCTTTGTGAAAAGGCAGAATCTTGAGGGTTTATTCTAAGCCTACTGCCTAGTAACATCATTTGATGACGCCAATTCTGCCTTTACTAGAAACAATGAGTGATTATTCTCTATGCCACGGTGTACCTGTTTGTAGAGATATTTATTGTGTCTCTCTTCAGCAATGTCTTATGGGGCTGAACAGTTTTATTCCTTTTACACATTTCTTATGAAAAAATATTTCACACCTCTGATCCCTTTAAAACTTTTCTAATTCTGCTGTAACCTTGTTGAGGAGTAAAGCTCTGAGACCAAAAGCGCTTTCAAGATTTGGGTACTCTGTGGTTTCTTAAGTGACATCACCCTGTAGTTGCCTATCCCTTCCCAAGTAGTGGCTTCCCCATAATAGATTTTGCTAAATGTTTTTAGCCACAACTAAGTGTTTAGTTCACATTTTTGTAAAACTTACTGACACCAACATCTCCTTACTGAATGCTAAAGGGTGGTTCCGAGACCTTCTCTTTGTAGGAAAAAGGGTTGTTTATATCAATCTACACAATGTAGCATTTACTGTATTTGACTTTTATCCCTCAACCACTCTACAACTTTTCAGTTACTTTCCTCTTTAAGATTCCTAATAACTTGAGTGTTCTTCACAGACATTGTCCCCTCACTTTTCACTCCCTTTTTCAGGTGATTTATGGATGTACCAAGTGGTACTGACTGTATTGTAGAACCTGTGGTTGTCCTCTGGTGATATACCTCCACTGTGAAAACAAGTAATTTTTTTCTGCCCTTCAAATGATATAAATTCCTGTGCTTCTCTTGTTTCATGAACTTAATCCAAAACTAGTGTCAAATGAAATGCTTGTATGCATTAAAACCTTCTTCTATTCTTTCCCCTCTTCCCACCTTCTCAAGAAAAGACCCCAGAAAAATGTCATTCATCTGGACTTTCTTATTCAGCATGAAATCCCATTAGGTCCAGTGTGGCCATCATGGGAGTTATGTATAATTTTGATACACTTGGGCAAACATTCAGCTGAACATGACTTTCGAGTCTTTGTAGGTCCCTTGAGGGGTCTTTTCAGGTCTTCTGTTGATACAGCTGTATTTGGCTGTTTCTGTGGACAACTACCTCTTGATGGGAAGAAATGCCTTTGTACCAGGATAGTCATGAAATTCTACAAGTGTGCAGTACCACACAACACCAATTTTATTTTTTCATTGGCTTGATGTGACTGTTGTATAAGCAAACCATGACCGTCTTCTGACCCTTCCTAAGCAGCTGTCAACATGCTGGCCAAGACTTGCCCTGTTCTTCCAGGTGTCCTATGCCTCTGTCTTGATATCTTGTCCAAAACTGAGGAGCTACTATTTGTCTAGCTCTCTTCTTCAGCAAAAGGAAGAAAGAGGGTCCAGAGGTAGGGCTGTAGTCCTTCTCACTGCCTCTAGTTGGCACTGCCTCAGCTCTTGCAATGCTGCTTCCCCTGCCCAGGAGCCTCAGAGCTGAGCAGAGCTAAGCAGCATCTGGAGATACTTCTCCTGGAAGGGAGAATCAAACAGCACTTCCCATCTCTTCCCTGTTCTGCTGGGAGTGGTAGACTCTGGTCTAGTCCTAGCTCCGGCCTTCTACGCTCTTTCTCACTGGGCCATAAAGAGTCTTCCTTCCATGATCCAGGTTGGGCATCAGAGGCCAAGCTCCATACACACCTGCAGCACCATAAACCTTCAGTGTTTCCACTGAAACTTCATCAGAATCATTCTACATTTTCACCAGCAAGAGCAGGGGTGGAGTGGCTTCACTCCAGTGGTATCAGGGCTAAGACTATTTCATCTTCCTCCACTGTCAGAGTATATTGACACCCAGACGAAAAGACTAAAGAGTGCCTAAATTTCTTGACTTGTACATTATCCCTCCTAAAGTACGTAAACATGGAGGTTCATGAAAAAGTGTATATCTGCTGCTGTTGTAGTCAATAGTCTTCTAGGTCTTTACTATTCATTTACTTCTTTTAGGGTATTTTTTCATCAAGGACTTTTGAAGTCTCCTATTGACTTCAAGCTTTCTCTTCTGCTTTAGAGGAAAACTAATTCCTGACTGTAAAATCAGCTTTATGTCCTCATGGACAGTGCAAACACGGTTTCAAGTCCAGTCTTTGTACAGTGATACACACAACATTAAGGAATGCACATTGTGCTGTATTTTTCTCACTGAACTTACCATCCCCTTTACATGTCAGCTTGTAAAGTGTCCCTCCAGAGTCTGCATTTCTAGACATCTCTGTGCAATGCAAAATTAAACATGCATTGGAATTATTCATGTCATAAGATGACTCATAAAATTTTTCTACAAGAGACATTAGATTTTGAAGTAGCAGCAGATGAATACAGGAAAATTAATGGGCATATTGAAGCATATTATATCAGAGCTAAGGGCTGCAGGCAAGATGTTGGAAGGCCCATAATTTTCATTAATAGGTTTGTAGCTTTCAAATATGAAATTAACCCAAGATTAGATTCAGTCATCCAGCTTGGGAGAAAAACTGTGAGTGTTACAGGGATTTTATTTGGCTTCTGTGAGCTGGGATTAGAAGGCACCGTAAAAGGGACACAATATCTCTGTAGTCATCAGTGTTTCTGGGTCTATAGTTTCAAGAAAGAAAAGAAGGTGAATTTGGTGGGTAACTGGGTGGATCCAATCCAGGTTTGTGGCAATTTCCTTTAGTTAATAGAAATCCCAGTTTATGTGATGCCTGACAGTCCCTCTATTGCATTTTCCTGCCTCTGGCAGTGGTCAGCAGTGATCGGTTAGAGGAGGGGAGCGTAAGGGATTTCTTTCCCAGCAAACTCTTCTGTGTTAGCAGCATCTGGCATGGTGAGCAGATGAGCAGGTATTGGGACTAGAGCAATTCCACAGCTGTGATGGATTGAGCAGAAGCGTAACACTTTTTAATCATGGTTTTCTGTCCTGACCAGGACTTAAACTGCCTTTTCTTTGCATGCATCAGAAGAAATCTCGTCCCCTTTATGATTACGATGAACCATGGCCCTCTGGGCAAATCACAAAGAAAGCTCTTACTGGCATGCAGGGAGCCTGATCATTTCTTAATTGCATCTCTGGGAAGAGTTCAGTTATAACCATTTCTTAAGTGTGGAAAATAAACACTGAATACAGGAAAATTAATGGGCATATTGAAGCATATTATATCAGAGCTAAGGGCTGCAGGCAAGATGTTGCCCATAATTTTCATTAATAGGTTTGTAGCTTTCAAATATGAAATTAACCCAAGATTAGATTCAGTCATCCAGCTTGGGAGAAAAACTGTGAGTGTTACAGGGATTTTATTTGGCTTCTGTGAGCTGGGATTAGAAGGCACCGTAAAAGGGACACAATATCTCTGTAGTCATCAGTGTTTCTGGGTCTATAGTTTCAAGAAAGAAAAGAAGGTGAATTTGGTGGGTAACTGGGTGGATCCAATCCAGGTTTGTGGCAATTTCCTTTAGTTAATAGAAATCCCAGTTTATGTGATGCCTGACAGTCCCTCTATTGCATTTTCCTGCCTCTGGCAGTGGTCAGCAGTGATCGGTTAGAGGAGGGGAGCGTAAGGGATTTCTTTCCCAGCAAACTCTTCTGTGTTAGCAGCATCTGGCATGGTGAGCAGATGAGCAGGTATTGGGACTAGAGCAATTCCACAGCTGTGATGGATTGAGCAGAAGCGTAACACTTTTTAATCATGGTTTTCTGTCCTGACCAGGACTTAAACTGCCTTTTCTTTGCATGCATCAGAAGAAATCTCGTCCCCTTTATGATTACGATGAACCATGGCCCTCTGGGCAAATCACAAAGAAAGCTCTTACTGGCATGCAGGGAGCCTGATCATTTCTTAATTGCATCTCTGGGAAGAGTTCAGTTATAACCATTTCTTAAGTGTGGAAAATAAACACTTGACGTGGGTTGCTCCAGCGGTTAAGAGCCTCCTACCATGTCCTGACTTACAGACCAAGAAAATTGTCTTCCTGCTAGGTAGGATTAAAACAAAAAAGTATCTTGGTTTAGCCCTCCTAAACCTGAAAGCTTCTTAAAAGTATCAGACAAACAAATGAGGGGGAAAAAAAAAAACAACCCCAAAAAAACCCCAACATCCAAACTACCCAAAACTATTCCTCTGTCTCTTCTTGTCCATTCTCCTGTGTGGAACAGCTGGGAGCAGCTTGTTAGAAGACACCAACTTATGGTCAGCTCATCCTCCTTCGCAGAAAGTGAATAACAGCTGAAAACAAGAGCACTTCTGATGATAGCCACCATGTAAACAGACAGCTAACAAGGGCAACACTGGATAAGCAAGCTGGTCCCCTCTCTGTTCTTCATAGAAACCCTCATTTCCTAAATGGAGCTGGTAAAGCTCATTCTAGGTATCTTGACAGGTTAATTTATTACTATTCTTTTTCTAGAAAAAGCGTCCAAAGCAAAAAAAAAAAACTATTTTGGGGTCTGGCCTGAAGCATATATCCAGCGATGCAGGGCAATTTATCATTCTCATCCTCTCTCCAGTGCATATGATACGGATATCTCACTTCCAGTTGAGTTTTGGAGCAATAAGCTTTATTTGCTGTAGTCACAGGAACCACTTAATCGACATGAATCGCCTTAAAACACACAACTCAAGTCACGTCAAAGGTCTGATAATATTTTCCTGCACCGGGGCTACTCTTTGATTGTTGTGGGGTGCCAATCACTCTGGAGTGGTGGGTCGGGCTCTGTTAGGACGTGGGGAGAACTGATCAACCCATCCCCTCAGAAGCATGAGCCTTCTCATGAACCCCAGCAGATACCAGGGCATGACTGCCCCTATCCTGATAGAAAGTCCAACAGATGGCTGGATTCTGCGGGATGTACAACCCAGAGGAGGTAAAAGCTCTGACTGTGGGACGCCTGTCTCGGAGTAGCTGGAAGCGATATCAGAGGTGAAGAACATAGAACAGCCCCAAATCTGCCTTCTGAATGACTAATAGAGCTGAGTCTTGAATGAACATCAGATGGTGTCTCATCTATAGCCAGACTCTGCTACCACGCTCCACCGATTCTAAAAATGAATAGTGTGATAATCCCTAGCCCGGGGGGAGAAATGTTTTACAGCATAAAAGGTGCATCTCAAACTTTTTGAAACCCCAGGAGTTCCGCAAACAGGAGAAATGGTAAAGCCCAAGTTTCTTACTGAGCTGTGGCTCTTGGTTGACAGCCTTCAGTGCCCGAAGAGCCTGTGAGCTCTAACTTACGTTTTTTTAGCTGAGGGGTCATTTACAATGACTTTCTCTCTTCTTGTCTCCTCCGTGTGAGTTTGCAGATGAACGTTTGCAGGGTCTTTCTCCCGCCCAGCTGATGGGAACACAACACGGCTGAGACATGGGATAGACACAAACACCAACTCATGACCCACAAAATCCTTCTTTTGGGGGATTGTACATAGACAAAATGTCTGGCACCCAAATACAAAGGAATTAGAGAAAGTTAATAATTTCCAAGGCTTTAGGGCTAGCTGGGACCTTTGAGATAATCTTATCTGGGTTGTACAACTCAGGCCAAAGAGCTGCACTAAATGGCTTCTGCGTAAAGCCCTTTTTTTTTTTTTTTTTTTTTAGCTAAAAAGGCAACATCTTATAGAAGAAACAGTAAACTGGGATTTCAGAGATCAGCATTGAGTATCTAATCTCCTGTTTCACTTTGTGTTGCTTAATTAATTCTGTGCTTCAATTCCCTCCAGGCAAAGTATAAACAACAATACTTCACTGTTTCATGAAATTACTGTAGCTGTTAAATGTTTGTAAAGTCATTCAGATACCACAGTGGTGAGAGGAATGGAAAAATCTATACATAAATCAGCACTGTTTATATTTCTGCTGATAGCAGAGATATCACAGAGTTTTTCTTGTATGGATTTTTTTTTTTTTTAATCCCCAAGTGTGGAAAAGATGTTGCCTCTGTCATATTACACACTGAAAAAAAAAATCAAGCTCATCAACATCATAGTACAAAAAAGAGGAATAAATACTTCTTAGCAGCAGTGTCGTTCTTCACATCTTCAAAGCACTTTACAAATATCTGCCAGGAAGCTGACTTTCCACTCTGACATTCAGATTCCCAGGGTATTGTTTCTATTTTGGTGAAATGTTTGTTATGACAGCATGACCTTCCTGAAAGAATAGCTTCAACGTTTGAGAACCCATCCCTGGCAGAACTACATCTCGAACTACATTTTTAAGTGGGTCTTCTAAAATATATCTAAAAGCACATATCAATAACCCCATTATTTCTTATGGATTGACAAGGAGTTGTCCGTACGGGGGAAAATGAACCAAGTCTTTCTCCTCCAATGTGTAATAAGGAGGTTGGAGGGACACCATAATGGAAGAAGCTGGGATTTAACATCATAAACATAGTTTGGGGGAAAAAAGATGGAAGTTGACTTTGCATGTGTTAAGGAGACCATCCTCCTCTTCAGAGGTGAAGAAGGAGATGGAGAGATGTGGAGTTGCTCCCAGAATGAATTAGAAGCAGAGAGCTGAGCTTTGGATGAGTTGCTCTGGGGTACCTGGCCCCAATCCTGAGCAGGTAAGGTCAGTGGCCATAGGACGGAGCCCTCTGCAATTTGTTGCTGCCAGAGAGCTCAGAAATTGAGTTGCCTGAGACACTGAGACCCCAGATTTCATGCTAAGGACCTCACAGCACAGCCCCTCCAAGCTCAGGGGTGGGAATGCCCTCTCTTCTCTGCAAGTGAGCAACGCAGCATGGGCAGCATTGGGTTTTGGGCTGTTTCTAGGGCAGTGTGGCTCTGTGAGTGGGCATCTATCTGCAGTAGTATCATTCCTTATAAACCAAATAGTGAACCTCATGCAGAGGGCTTCAAGACTATCATGAAAACAGACTGCTCAGAGAAAGTCCCCAAAAGGGCTCCAGCTAAGGGAAACGCTGCAGCGTGAGTCCAGCCTTTCTGTGACAGCATGAATCACCTGCGTAACCTCACTCTGGAGGAGCCCATGGACTTCTTTCATTTTGAATCCTAGATTCAAGGTAAAACGTGCTCATTGGCAAGGAGGGAGGAGAGCAGAAGAGAAGAGTATGCTCATCAGAGATTTCCACCTTGATGTTTTGCGCTGGTTTTTTGGTTTCCCTCTCCCCATCTAATCATTCAGCTCCACTTTTCCTTGCGAGCAAACACAGCCAAGACTTCCAGCTGCAGCACGGGCACCGAAATCCACCACGTTACAGAACAGCCTCGCTGCAGCCTCCTGTCACTCTGGCAAGACACAGAGCAGCAACATGCAGTGTAAACAGATCAGCCTGGAGAAATAAACATTAGACCAAAGATTATTTAATAACTGTTTTTAATTAAGTAATTCACTGACCAAGGTCGACAGCATGGGGTCCTGCCTCCCATGAAGACCTTGAGGGTTGTGGCCTGCAAGAGGTGTAAACCATGGGGGATTTCTTTGATGTGCAGAGGTTGTGCCAATTTACACCCAGCTAAGGATCTGATCCCGTGAGTTTGCCACTTGCTTTGGTTGGAACAAGGGCAGGCCCAGGTTTAGCAAGACTAAAAAAGATCAAAGAGGTGCAGTTTCTTGGAAACAGCGGAGGAGGGAAAGCCAGTCCCTAAAGATTTCCTCCTCCTTCTGTAGGAGAAGTGAACAAACAGCTAAACAGAAAAAGCAAGCCACAGGGTTCCTGGTATAACCAAGGCTCCCTTTAAACATCTTTCTCCATCTGGGATGTGTATAATTGCTATCTTCCGGTTCAAGCCACAAATAAAAGCCACTGTAAACATTTTAGAAGGGCCTGGATTCATCCTACCTAAATATAGGCAATGAGCTGTGCTTTCCACGTTACAAACACGTCACTGTAGGCTCCCTCCATAATTAATAGAAAGTGTATACTTTCTACGCCACTAAGCCAGAAGGACAGTGAGTGAGACCTGGTCTAAGGCTGATATTCATTGCTTACAGTTATCACTCTCTGGAGTCAACATTTTGCATTGAATTTATACAGCCTTGACTCTACTCTGGACTTTGTGGTTCCAAGACCTAATGAGCCCAAAAAGTCAACTGCATCCCGGGCTGCATCCCCAGCAGCGTGGCCAGCAGGGCGAGGGGGGGACTGTGCCCCTCTGCTGCGCTCTGCTCTGGGGAGATCCCCCTGCAGTGGGGACAGAGGACAGGCTGGGAGAGTTGGGGTGGTTCAGCCTGGAGAAAAGAAGGCTCCGGGGAGACCTTAGAGCCCCTTCCAGTACCTAAAGGGGCTCCAGGAGAGCTGGGGAGGGACTCTTGATCAGGGAGGGGAACCACAGGACGAGGGGGAACTGTTTTACACTGAAAGAGGGGAGATTAAGATGAGATATCAGGAAAAAATTCTTGACTGTGAGAGTGGTGAGGCACTGGCCCAGGTTGCCCAGAGAAGCTGTGGCTGCCCAGCTGTGGCTGGATGTGTTCAAGGCCAGGTTGGATGGGGCTTGGAGCAACCTGGTCTAGTGGAAGGTGTCCCTGGCTATGGCAGGGGGGTTGGAACGAGATGATCTTTAAGGTCCCTTCCACTCTAGAGCATTCTTTGATTCTATGTGTGTTTCCATTCAAAGTACCTGAAATAACATAGGCTGTGCTGATCCCATCAGCATAGTAGAAGGATGAAACCACAAAGGTGTTGAATGCTCTGGGTGGTGGATCAGGGCACTGGAGGGTGTATGAAGGTGCAAAGCTTGCTGAACCAGTGTTGGAGGACTGCATGAATGTTTTTTCTCCTGGCTTGAGCTCAGGCCTGAACATAACCAGAGAGGGAGGGAAGGATGGACAAACCGGAGTTGATGGCTTAAACCTGTCTCTGACATACTTTTGTTCAGTACAGTATGTAGTAAACTTCTATTTAGGAATGCATTGATACACACAAATAGGTGCTCTAAGCGCTGATATCTGAGGACATCTGTTATTTATAGCTACGATGGCACAAAATACACATGTTTTAGTGGTTATTTTCCTACATATCAGGGTAGTGTCTGTCATCACCTCATCTCATCCCCCTCTGATGACTCATGTGGTCACCCTCCCAACACAAGCGTGGCATAGAGAAGGTGTTACATTCTATTAGGACAGTGTGGGAAAGGGAGTCTGGTTGCTGTGCCCCAGGAGAAGAGAAACACTCCCATGAGAGCCTCATGGGAGCTAAACCTGTGCTCATACTACCAGACCCTCATTTCTCACACACTTGCTAATAAGTTGTGTTCCTAGATACTTCAAATTCTTACACGATTTCTTGCATTAGGCTTCAATAAACTCATCCTGGTGTGGTTAGCCTGCCCTGTTGGACTTGTCAAGTGTCAGAAAGGAAATAGTTCTTCATCCCTGGCAGAAAACAACAAGCCATGTTTTAATGTCCTATCCACAGAGACAAAAACTGGATGATAGAAATTGAGATTAATTGGAGACAAAGAAACAAAGAAGATAATGTATTGGTGGATCGTGCTGTAGACCTGGTGGTTTTGATGGGCTGGACTTTTTGTCAAGCAGCCTGCTGTTTCATGATCTGCACTCCTTGGAGGATACATTCGTGATTGCACCCAGATGTTCATCAATGGGAGTGAACGATGTCATGTCTGTGATAAAAATGGAGAAACTGTTGGTAGCTCTGACGGTCGCGGCTGAAAAGTGAAAGGGCTCTTGCGGCATGTACACACCAGGGTGAGTTCTTGGGAGAAATGAGTAAAAGGTGATGCGGTCTGTCTGGTTTCTTGGTGTTTGTTTCCTAGAGACCTACTCACTCCTTTGGGGAAACATTTGGATTAACAAGAATTTTGCCTGTGGGCCAAAGCGCTCTACATTCCCCCCTCTGTATGCCGGCACGCCAGGAGTGTGCAAACTTCCAGAGGGATATGAGACATCTCCTTTACGTCATCTTTGTTTAGAAATTCAGAGTTACTTGTTATTTAGTGAAATGTTCTTCTACCTGACACCTCCCAATACACATAAATGGTGCTGCCGTGGAGGTAATGAAACAGCAGAGCCTGTCCTTCGAGGCAGAGGAGCACTCAGGTTTATTTTAGCACAGCATATTTACCGCAAGTGAAAGGAGATGATCTGATGTGGCATACAGCACTTTTGTACCAACACAAACCTTAATGGTAGTTATTACATCGGTTTGTTTTTTGGAAAAGAAAATTGCCCTCTAAACCAAAACAACAATAATGGTAAGAAATTGGAAGGTATTCCAAACCTAGACCAACAGACCTATTTCAGCATCACAAGTTGCCATGCAAGGGCGTGCAGGGAGTGGTATAAATGGGACACACATCATCAAAATAGCAACACCAGCAAGCTCTATTAGATAGGCTGAACACTGGAAAAATATGTGACTTTTTCCCCTCACAGTGATTGTCAAAGGGAACGCGTGTTGAACCAGATCCTAAATGTCTCACAATACTTTTAGGCACTTGGAGGATTAACACAGAGTAAGGATTCCTCTCCTCACCAGACTGCAAGGAGCACCGCCCTGAAAAAAAGCAAATGCTAAAAATTCAAACAGCTCTCCCAGATATTTGCCGTGACTATTACTGTCAAAATCACATCACTGTTATTTGATCAGAAGGGGTAGCTGCGAACCCAAACGTAGTTCCTTGTTGCCTGGAAAATTGTGGACCCTGGGAGTTGGGTAAATTTTATTGTGGGGGATTTCTTATCCAAAGGCCCACAGGGCTGAATGAGACAACTTCAAAAGAATTGCAGCCTCTGCCCGTATTTCTTTGAGCAAGATTGACCTCACATAGGGGCACAGGAAAAATGTAGTAATTCTTAGCTAAAATATCTCAAGCAGTGAAGCCTGTAGAAATTCCTAGGATTCAAGCTGAGTGAAAGGAGAAATGAATAACACCCAATTTATGGAGCCAGAAAGGTTAGGCTGCTCAACAAAAAATAGTTTTAAATCAGTGAAGATAGTTTACTCCCTCCACATTTTTGTCTTGAAGAGGCGTGTAGAGTGAGCTGTCGGTTTAAGGTAAGCAACTGCAGATAAATGCCATCAGATGCTGATGCTGTGGAGGAAAGATCAGCTTTATTTCATAAAGCAAAACCAAACAGCAGTGGCAACAACAAAATTGCCAGGAACGGGACCTCACCCACGCTAAGGAAAGCTCTGCCAGGTCCTCAGTCTGTCATCCACAAGTAGGAGGTTTCCTCCAACCTTTGCTTTGAAGGAATATGTTTTGGCAGAGGGGGGAAATGCCTCTTGGGTCTTGCACTGGGAGGATGCTATGGTAACACCTCTGTTTCCCAACCTGATTGTTGGTCATGTTGCTCACCTGGGTACAAGTCATCTGTTTATTGCCCAGTTAATACCATTACTTTTGTTCATTGTTCAAGTCCCAGTTCTGTTTTGCTTGAGCCATCAATGTGCCCTTGTGGTCAAGAACGCCAATGGTCTCCTGGGGTGCATTAAAAAGAAGAGTGTGGCCAGTGCGTCAAGGGAGGTCATCCTCCCCCTCTACTCTGCCCTGGTGAGGCCACATCTGGAGTACTGTGTCCAGTTCTGGGCTCCCCGGTTCACGACAAGGAACTACTGGAGAGAGTCCGGCGGAGGTCTATGAAGATGTTCAGGGGACTGGAGCATCTCTCTGCTGAGGAAAGGCTGAGAGCACTGGGGCTGTTCAGCCTGGAGAAGAGAAGGCTGAGAGGGGATCTCATCAATGCTTATCAGTATCTAAAGGGTGGGTGGCAAGAGGATGGGGCCAGGCTCTTTTCAGTGGTGCCCAACGACAGGACAAGGGGCAACAGGCACAAACTGGAACATGGGAAATTCCATCTCAACATGAGGAAGAACTCTTTTACTGTGAGGGTGTCCGAGCACTGGCACAGGCTGCCCAGAGAGGTGGTGGAGTCTCCTTCTCTAGAGAGATTCAAAACCCACCTGGATGCATTCCTGTGACCTCACTGCACCAGGAGCTGAGCAAGCAGAGACAGACAGGCTGGCTGAGCAGGGCAGCAGTGGTACTCAGTCCCAGCAATGGGCAGATAGCTAATTATCTGATAGCATTTAGTCTCTAAAAATCTTTGTTGTTGCCTTTGTCCAGGTCAGAAGAGAAGGCAAAGTAGGGTGTTATTTTTGACACACTATTTTTTCACTCTTGTGGTCTCCAGGCCAGTGAAGGGTCTTACATTTCGAGGCTTCAGAGGGGATCCATTAGGAGAAGGATATCCCCTTGCTCAGAAAGTACAGTTTTTTTTTCCCCTTCTCTCTTCCACTGCTTATTCTCCTGGGGTTAGCTGGTCACCCCACGGGTGTGGTAGCAGAAGACTGATAACTATGCATACCAGGACACATATTCAGAAAAATATTTTAATATTTGGGGCAGATGAATTGGAAACATGTGTATCTCCGCAGAACTGAAAGCCAAAGCAGAGCTGTTTATCTGCTGGATTTTGTGTACTACTACTGGCAAAGAAATCAATGATGGATGCACACTATTGAAAAAATGAAGTGCTACTTTAGGATTGTCCTTACAAATGCTCTTTCTTCTCCAATGCAATTATCCAAGTGGTACCGACCTCTGAGCAGGCAGATGGTGAGATTGCTTTATTCATGTAGCTGGGTGATGGTCCCAAGAGTGTGTGAAAGTCCCGGTAGGAAATGCTAATTTCAAATGCCACAAGCGTTAAGCACTTGGGCAGAGATATTGTCCACCGGAAGAGCATAGCTGTCACCTTCAAAGCAAGGATGTACCATGCCTGAGTCTGGGCACTGTCCATCAGAGGCAGTTTGGTTGCCCATTTGAAATCCTTGGCTCAGAGAGGTGGAAAGGAAAGTCTGGGATTAAAGGAAAGATCATAGGTTCTGCCTGAGAAATTGTGATACGTTTTACATCCATCCATGGTCATCAGCTCACAGTTGGAGAGCAGGTCTCAGTGCTCCTGGTGTCCCAACCTTGAGCCATGACCTGACCCAACGTGGAGCAGCCAAAGCAGAGAGAAAAGCGACACATGGGTGATTTTTCATAAATGCTCCCATTTTCTTCCATTAGTTCCTCAGAGCGTAACAAATGGGATAATAAGTGGTGTCAGGACATTTGGATTTTGTGTCCCATTCCTCTTTGCACGTGAAGCTATGTCTCTTGGCTGAGTTGAACGCTCTGTTATGAAGACAGCATTTTCAATTCAGCTGCCTGGGGAAAGGGTCCGGTCGCAGGGCAGGCTTGGGAAAAGGTTAAGCCATCACCAGCACTCATGCGACAAAAACCTCACGCCTACAGAGATAAACCCTGAAGAAGGTGATTGCGATGGTGGTGGTGGCAGTTGGCCTGAAAACCCTGACTGCAGGACAGCTGTGATTTTTCCAATTGACTTTACATATACCAGTTGAATTCAGAATCAGCGATTTAAAGTATATGTGATATACTCGCATATATAAATATAAGTGCCATATGTGCCACCAGCAACATCACCTTCCTAGTGTTTATTTTCAATTCCATCTTCTCATTTGATTCCTTTTCCTCATTTTTATTGTCAGCCATGTCTGGACATTTTTGTCAAAGTTTCTGAGACTTGAAAGCTTTTTTTTCCTAGCACTAAGTTCACAGACTCTCCTCCTGATAAAGCAGATAAACATCTGAAGCAAAGGGGCGTCTACTAGAAAACAGCACAGCCAACTTAGGGACCTCTGAGACCAACTTTGCTGGATACACCTGGAGAGTCTGGGAGAAAGGGACAGTCTTAGTTCAGATAAGATTTTTTTTAACCCTCTGAAACAAATCTTCAGCTGGAAAATACAATCCAAACTTGACATCTTTTGGGGGTGGAAAATGTACAGCTATGACTAATTTCATGACTATCTCATTTTTCCTCCTTGACGATTCTGTTAGGATGTTGTTTTCAGAGGGAACCTGTGAGAAACTGAGGTCTTGTTCTCAGCGAAGTGTTGAGATCACAGGGCATGTGATTTTTTCCCCCTTCTTTTTTTTCTTCTTCTGGTCTCAAAGCAGAGAGAGAAGACAAGCGATGAAGGGGGAGGTTAGTAATGAAGTTATTTTGCACACATGCAAACACACACTTCAGATCTCAGTGATGCAAACCAGATGTTCACTGTCTGACTCCTAGGAAGACTCCGATTTAACTCATCCAGAGTTGTAGAAAATATGGAGGCTTCTGTCAAACTGTTGCCAAAAGAGGATTTAGCTATTTCTAATAGGAACTATGCATTTATATCAAACATACTCGTTACAAATTAATCCTTGGTTGGTTGAAACATTGTTCCTGAATCAGCTGAGATTTCTGCGACTCCATTATTTTTTGTAAGAAAAGAGTTTCACTGAAAAGTTTTCTGTGGCAAGAGTTCCCAATTTCTCCTCTTGTGGCTCCAGTTCTGAAATTTAACTCCATTTTAATCAGCCTGATGTCCTCCATTCAAAAATAATTGAATTTCCACCAGTCTCATAACCTTGTTCATAACTTCATTGACCTCTCAGTTGGGAGCTACTGCTGGATGCTTGGTTGTTTTTGTACTGTTCATTTGGATCCGTACTGGCCTCTGCTCCTGTTTTTGGTTTGTTTTTTTTTTTTTACATATAGCTCATATGGTATCATTTAAGCTGCCTGATTGCACACAACTTAAATCGGAGGATAACAGCTCCTAAATACAGTTTCAGTGATAATTTTGAAGTGAATAAATGTTTCAGTTCATTTCAGGATTCCCAAGTTCGCTCTCATAATCCTCCAATAGCCAATAACAAGACCTTGCAAGTCAAAGTAAACCAAAAGCTGGGTTTTAATTTAAGACCATATTTACAGCTCTCATTTAAGGTTAGTTTTCCACGCTCTGGTTGTCAATAGCTATCACGCTGCTCTTCAGAAACAGACCACTGTCTAGTTGGCCTTTTGATGTTGCCGCAGCATTTTAGGTGAGATTCATCTCCCCTAATTTTGCTGTGTATGTAGCGGAGGCATCCCCACATCCCTGGGAGTGCTGGTTTCCCAGTTTCATTTTATGAAATGGTGACAATGGAGAGAAATACGCATTTTGGAGACTCATCTGCCTTATTTTACATATCTTCTTGAGGAAGAGGTGGTTTCGCCCTGTCACTGTGTATTTCTCTTTAGATGGATATCACCAGCTCAGTTGATAACTCGGATATCTGCATTGGGTCAGTTCAATCTCACCCTTTCTGCCTCTGTGAAAAATTCAGTTCACATTCAATGCAAAGTTCAAATGCATTAACTCGGGAGCAAGTGGTGTCCTTTCCTCTCTTTGAGGACCATGTAGTGGTCTCCCATTAGTTTTCCCATTCCTTGTCCACTCTAGGTAAAGGACCTATTCTGTTTTAAGCAATTGCAACCACTATCTTGAATTACAACTACCCTACCTGAAGGCAGAGGTACAACCTTTATGCCACTACTGTTATGAAATAGCTGTAAAATCTGATTGAAACTTCAAGGGATGTTTGTCCAAAAGACCTCAGTCAGTTCCAGCATCTGAAAGATGGCTGGAATGAAGCTTTTCAGGTGTCCTTCATGCTTCATGTGGTCCAGGGTGGGACTGGATGAAGGCAGTTTAAGCAGAGCTTTACTCTCACCCTTTTCCCAAGCTGCAGATATGGGTGTGCTTCTCAGCTGTGGTGGGTCTCCACGTGAGCATGTCATTCATTTCTGGGAACCATGTTCCTGGATAGCTAGAGATGCGTGAGAAAGGATTAAGGAGGTTGATTTGTAAAGCTTGGCATGGAGATGACTGAGGAGGATCGTAGGATAGGAGTCAGCTGAGATGTAAAGGCTGTGAACATAAAAGGAAGCGAGAGGTTATTTACTGAGCTTTGCCGAGAGGAAATAGCACAAATGGGATGAGGCCCGACAGAAAACGTCAGCCTGGCTTTCGGGAAACTGGATGCATTTTTAGGATGCCTGGAGTGAGGATTAAATAAGCAGTGCGTTATCAGATAAGATGCTGAATCATGTGAGATAATGATGATAAAACATGGAAGAGAGCCCCAGCCTGGCAGCTGGGAGCCAGGGTCCTCTCCCTGGCTTTTTCATCTGTTTGCCAACCTTGGGAAACCTGCTTCTTGCCTTCACTTGTTGCCTCATTAAGCTGTAATTGCTTTGGGAAAAGACTTTTGGGACTTTTTTTGAGTTTTACAATGCCTACCCCGAGGGAACTATTTTCTGGGTGCGATTTTAATAGCATCAGTAAGTCGTCTTCACCAGGGCCAGATTTACAGGGAGGATTGCTCAGTGTAGTGGCGGTTTAGTTGCCTAACCTGTCCTGGGAAGCTCGTGCTGGGTTTGGATTTACCATCAGATATTGTGCACCAAGGTGACAAGATTTATGCCGCTGAGCAGAGACCTACCTAAGATAGCAAACAGAAAATGTAATGGGGGGAGAGGGCTTTATCTTTAGCCTCTGAAAAGGACCAGTCTGCCCAGTCTGACTGGGTGGAAGGTGCTTCTCAGGATTCATCATCTTTCTTCTTGAGCCACCTGAATCCTTTCTCATACAATATGTTGGAGGAATAAAGCTTCTCCCTTTTACCTCAAGGTCACCTCAAAGCGTTCACGGAAGACATGACATGCTGGATCCAAGTCCTTCCTCTCCCTCAGGTGACTTGAAGGCAAAGCTCCTTCCCCAAAATAAGAGTGCCCTTGCAGCATGCTAAAGGACATCCCAGTACCACATTTCCCCACTGTTGTTTTGTGGGGCGGGCAACATCTGGATGTCTTTACCAGACAAGACTCTGCAGAGGAGACAGATAAACATCTGGGTTATGAGCTCCATTGGATTTTAGGAGTAAGCCGGGTATTGAAAGTTTGATGCCAAGACTTCGGCAGTCCTTTTCATACCACCAAAAGACTATCGTAGGCTGCTATGGAGTGCTACTGCTGGGAACACAGACAAAGGGGATTTTAGGGATCTTCAGGGTTAGCAAGCAGCTAATTGAAGGATTTTGGCATTACACTGGTGCCAGAAGTAACAATTAGACTCTTAGTCTTTTGGTGGAATTTAGCATTTAAACTTTGAAAGCTGCTTCTTCCAATTTCTTGATACCTAACAGGGTAACAACCTTCCAGCATGTTAAAAGAAAATTCCCAGCAAACTGAGAAATTTTAGAAAAAAATCAAAAATTAAACAAAAGCAGGATATGATAGTAGCAACAAATACACCAGTGCTTTCTTTTTTCCCTCTCACAGCATTAGTCCTCTGCTGGGAACTTTCCCTTCCAAATGCCTGCTGGGAGGTTCCCTGGCAAAGACCGAGCAGGTGAAGATCTTCCAAGCTAATGAACTCGAACAGATAAGAGCAGGAACTGGTCTGGCAAAGAGATGGCTCCTTTCTTTTTTCTTCCAAAGAAGCTTTCAGAGTAGCATTGTTGGGTAACCACAATTCACATGAAATATTTACTCTTTGGGAAATGAAGCTGAGATAGTCTCGAGTCTGGCAGAAAATCCCAATAATCCCCAGAGAATATGGAACGTGAAGGGGAAATACCGTTGGCTCCGCAGTTCAAAGCAGAGATAAAAACTCCCCAAACTATGGTTTTCCTTTTAAACAATATTTGTAGCCTTTAATGTAAACTCTTCGCGTGCAGTCTCCTTGCTCTGAATTTCTCCCCCGCACATGTTTTTCCTGATTTTTTGCAGTCCTTAGATGGCAGAGAGGACAGAAGGTCACGTTCCCTTTGATGTGTGCATGTAACCTGCTGGCAGAGCTCAAATAGCTTTGGCCACCACATTGTATAGATAGGTACTGAAATTGGATCCTGCTACACTAGGTGTCGTAGAAAGATGTAAGCAGTGACAATCTTGCTCTCAACGGGATTACAATTGATATAACAGACCGGTGAGACAGATAAATAAGTATATTATGGAGTGAGAGGAAACAAGACGATCAGCAAATATAATGGGGTATGTTATATCAGCTGCTGGAAGGCCATTCAAGGCTAAATGTGGTGCTTGGTGGTCTGTAAGAAAGCTGTCCCTTAGACCTAATACTGGAAATGAGACTCCGAGTCCTGAGCTTGGTCCTGCTGGCAAGCCACGGGTGGAGTGCTTATGCACCACAAGCACTGACATGGGGAAACTAATATTGTTAATAATTTTAGGTGCCAGACAAAATTACTTTGTTTATCTCTGAACTTATGCTAAATTTTGACTGGATTTGTCAGAATCCAGTCAGCGGGAAGCTTTGGGACAGGGGATGAAAGTAAAGACAAGGAGGCAGTACCACAACAGCCCTTCCCAGGATCGTCCAGTGATTTAGACTGGATGTGAGAATGGAAGTTCAATCTCTGCTTTGACCAAGGACATCAGACCCCCTCAGGATCTTCTGACACACCAGCACAGCAGCTTCTTTTTTGCCAGCACTGTCCCTGGGTGCTCCAGCTTTTCAAGGGAATATCCTCTCACTGCTCTGTAAACTTAATTTCGGCAGTTTTATTAATTTTTTTACCCTTTCATGGCAGTTAGAATTATAGCGTATTCACCTCCAGATGAAATACATGATATAAAGTACTAAGGAAATGTTCGAAGCTAATAAAAACAGCACAAAACCCTCCCAATTCCTCTATCCTGCTGACTTCAAAATACAACAGTTGGCTCACATTGACCTAGGAATGACTGCTAGGACAGACAAATGTATGGGATATGCGATATTTCCGTGAACAGCTGCTAAAATGCAAGCCAAGCATCTTATGCTGGGAATCACATTCATAAATCGGGAAAGGGGAATTGTGAATCCGTTCTGATCTTAGCTCCTGGTCCTGGAGGAAGGTCACCACAAACTCAAGGATGAGATGGACCCATGTGTCCTTGCTTCTGAAATTCTTGAATTCTCTAGTGTTTCAAACAGGATAAACATTTTGGCCCAGATCATGAGCTAACAACATGTTTTTCCCCAGAAGGAACAAACTGTAAGTTGTAATCTTAGATCTGAACACTCCTTATTAGCCCATTTTTTTAAATCCATGATAGCACTAATTAAAGTACACATTATTAACAGCATGCAGGAAAAAACAGGAAAAAACACATCTATTGTAACATGTTTAATCAGGGCCATGTTTAAGTAAAAATTGAATGTTTTTCTAACAAATACTCTTGTGCAAATAGAAACTTGCCCAAAGGAACCTGTTCCCTGTGTTATACAGGCGATCAGGCTGAAAAAACAGACTGATCCCCTCTGGTCTTATAACCTGTGAATCGAACTTAATTTTACTCATGTGACCAAGAAAGAAGCCATATCTGGACAGCAAGCATCACCAGACCATAAGCAGATATCTGTCCTTTTCTGCAGCCCGCCAGACTAGTCCTCTTGGACGAGCAGGTGGAGGCATGCTCTTCCAAGCAAAGTAGAGGTGGCCCGGTTGCTTTCAACCATTGCTTAACATAGCTAATAAAACATTCACAAAAAATAGGACAATGATTCAAAGGTGAAATTCTGTAGAAACCTCAATTCCTGGCATTGCCAGCTAAGTCCGTGGTCTAACAGTGGATGTTTCCCAAGTATAACTTCCACAGGAACCCACCATCCTATAAGGAACAGAGGAGAACAAGCTATGATAGCAAAGACAAGTAGATCTGAGGAAAAGCACTACACAATGGGATTCCTCTTGGCATTAGGCACAGCGTCTGGGATTTCAAGGAACTGAGGAGGCAGATGAGTCAGATGGGTCTGGGCTGTAAGGGGTCAGTTATGCTCAACACCCCCGTTCCTGGAAAGCCCATGGAGGAGCTTCTGGAGGGTCCTGCTGATATCTTGACATTGAACTGGTATAAATGAGAGTTAAATTTAACCTGCATGTTTCTTAGATGTCTCTCCTTGTAATGAGGAAAATCGGGAAATAAAGCCAAGAATAATTAAATATTCTGAATCAAGTTCTACAATCGTCTGTTTTCCAAATGCACAACCACTGCCTCCACTTTGGCTCACAGAAGCAATTCACATACTAGACCCTCAGGGCCACCATTCAAGCTCCCTGCAATTTTTTATTTTTTTTTCTTTCAGCTGGGAACTGCATTCTAAGTTTTTATCAGAACTCAGCTATCTGCCTGTGTTATTTATATGCATGCACATGTGTACCAGCGACTCGGTTAACTAATTTATAGCCACTGAGGAATGCAAAGAGCAGCCTGCCACTATTTGCACTTGGAGCTGATTTTTATTATTTTTTTTTTTACAAAGTTTGTCCTTTTTTGAAAGCTGTGACATTGTTCTCAAATTAAGCTCTCTTTTTTTTTTTTTTTTTTTTTTTTTTTTTTTTTTTTTTGTGTGTATTTCAAGGAGGCTGGTAATTTGGGTTCTGTTTTACTTCATTGCTGGGTCAGACCCCAGACTCAGAGTATGAAAGTCTTTGTTTTGGGACATTCCCACGTGATTGTCAACTTGAAGGGGTCAATGGTATTTGTTTCTTCAATGACCAAACCAGTGGGTTGGTTTTGAGGTCAAAGCTATGTGTGTGCAAGAGGGCTTTGCTGCAAGCCAGCTCATATCAAAATCTCTAGTGATTTGGGATCAAAGAAAATGGTGATGTTTGTAATAATTTGGAGAAAGATCTGTGAACAGCATTTGCTCAAAATGAGCTTGTGAGGAATATGAGGCTCCTGTATTTGACATACTCGTCTTTTTCTTTTTTTTTTTTTTTTTTTTTTTTTTCTTTTTTTTTAGGTTTGCTTCTAATCAATGCTGTAAGTGTTAATGGCTTGCTTTGTGCCAGCTGAACTTGATAAACTCATTAAAGAAGGCTGATGATGACAAAGTCCTGTGTCTGAAATAGCGAAGTCAGGTCCCACAGCAGCAGGAAAGGCCCCTGTTTTTCCTTGGGTGGAGATAACAGCTACTGGAGTGATAGATGGTTGAAAGGGGAGTGAGGTGAATCTGGGACCTCAATAATCACCTCAATGCTTCAGGGATGTGGAGAAGCCTGGCTTCTGCTACCAAGTGGCCGAGACCCTGGAGGAGGGGGTTATGCATCAAAAAGGCTGTCTTGTCCTACTGCTGATGGGGTGCTAAAGTTGTGTCCCCACCTGGCCCAATGTGGACCAAGGTCATCAGTGGGGCTGTGGGGTCTGTGGCCTGAGGACTTTGCTCGGGAGCCTACCCCCAGTGAATAGCCTCTTCCACTTTCCAGGCGACAAGTCTGCTGTAGGCAACCTCAGGCTCATGCCCAACTTCAGATAAGCTCATAAACTCCTGTCCAGCTGAGGAGAGATCCAGAATCAGCAGGGAATGAAGGTGTTGTCTCCAACACCTCTGCACAGTGAGTGGAAGAGCATAACTGTGTGCTTTCTCCATGGGAAAGAGAAACCACAGGACTAGGGACAATCTTTGTGCAAAGAGGGGACTGTGAACAAACCATTGGCCTTTTTTTTTTTCCATGCACAAACATAGGCTCGTTGGGGAATGGCTGGAGAGCAACCCTGAGGAGAAGGACCTGGGCGTGCTGATTGACCAGAAGCTCAGCATGAGCCAGCAATGTGCAATCGCAGCCCAGAAGGCCAACCGGATCCTGGGCTGCATCAGAAGAAATGTGGCCAGCAGGGCGAGGGGGGGATTCTGCCCCTCTACTCCACTCTCGTGAGACCCCACCTGGAGTACTGCATCCAGCTCTGGAGTCCCCAACATAAGAAGGACGTGGACCTGTTGGAGTGCGTCCAGAGGAGAGCCACGAGGATGATCCGAGGGCTGGAGCACCTCTCCTATGAGGAGAGGCTGAGAGAGCTGGGGCTGTTCAGCCTGGAGAAGAGAAGGCTCTGGGGAGATCTTATTGTGGCCTTCCAGTACCTAAAGGGGACTTTTTACTGGGGCATCTAGTGACAGGACGAGGGGGAATGGCTATAAACTGGAAGAGGGCAGGTTTAGATTAAACATTAGGAAGAAGTTTTTCACTTTGAGGGTGGTGAGGCACTGGAACAGGTTGCCCAGAGAGGTTGTTGAGGCCCCATCCCTGGAGGTGTTGTTCAAGGCCAGGCTGGAGGTGGCTTTGGGCAACCTGGGCTGGGGGGAGGTGTCCCTGCCCGTGGCAGGGGGGTTGGAACTCGATGATCTTCAAGGTCCTTTCCAACCTAAACCATTCTATGATTCTATGATTTGCCCAGAGAAGGAAATCTGTCATGTTTCAAGCGGTGATCTATCCAAGACTGAAATAAGGTACTCTTGATGGAAACTTGACGTGGAAAGGTAGTGACACCAGAGAGCACTTATGTTCCACATAACACAAAGTTAAGCAAAGAACCTCTGCATTTGAAGAATAGTATCGATTTCCAGAGATAATATTCAGAAATAAGTAAGCTTAATGGAAGCAAGCCTTCTGTATTCTGCTACTTCTGTTCTCATTCTGTACTCATTTCTTTAGTGAATACCAGGTCTTGGGGAGAGATGTTCTTGACCACATGCAGTTTGATAATCCTGTCAAAGCCTTGGTGTCAGTAAAAATCGTAATCAGTTATTTACAGAGGACACAAACACTGGGGAAAAAGGCAAAGGGTAAAGTGGAAATTTTATAACATAAGGAAACGTAAAATCATATATACAGGACCAAAACTGGATGTCATACAAGATGAGGAAGATTATGGATAGCAGCAAGGCTGGAAGAGATTTGGGAGATTGCTGCTCAGATGTATATAATCATCTAATGGCATCTCAGAGTATGTGAGTGGGGGAACTGTGGGCTTTGTTCTGTTTGTGTTCAACAATGAGTGTCTCCAGAATGAGGTACTAATTTTCAATGTCTATTTAAAAATCAACAAACCAAACAATGAAGCTTGGAAACATTCAGGCAATTGAACCGAGGATAATTAAGGTGTTGAAAAATTTGCCTTGTAGCAAAAGTCACAAGGTGCTCAGACTATATAGCTGTCAAAGGTAGAGGGGAAAATGTGTCTTGATCAGATTCTTAGATACTTCAGAAGCTGATTTAGGAGAATTTTCAGTCTTAGAGGCAAAAGTAGAATGAGAACTGATGGCTGGAGGTTGGATCTAGACAAACTGAGATTTAAAATACAGACATGTAACAAGTCATTGGAACAGCTTGGAACAGGGAATGTGGTTGAATTTCCATTGCTAGCAATTCTCCAAATCACCACAGTACATTTTTCTCCATTTCAAGCATGAATTAACTGCCAGAAGCCTAATGGCCTCTTACGCAAGAACTCAGACAAGATGATCACCATGGTCTCCTCTGATCTTACAGTCTATGACTAATGTATCATGTGTTTGTTCTCTCATTGTCTCTGGGGGAGAAGGAGATGCAGTGGGCTGTTTTGTTTTGGAAGGATTATTGGGAGTTTTTAGTGTACTGTACTTATTTTAGAGGAGGGAGGTCAGAAATGTGTGTTGTAGTTGGAATGGAGAGTTGCAATGTTTGTGGAGGTTCTGTGTTCCTGTGGGAGCTTGTCCCATCCTGGCCCCTGAGAACGCTCTGTATTTTGTCCCTCTTCTATTAGAAAGTGTTGTCATGCCAGAGGACCAAGATGTTCCCAGTGCTGGAGCTGCGGATGACCTTTTGCCAATGCCACTGGACCCTTAAGGAGTGGGGTTATGGCACTGAGATGTAGGAAACTACTGTGCACAGGAGAGGCATTGCATGCTTCCACGTCTGATGTAACTTGCTGAGATGCTTTGGGCCCCATGGAAAGAAAATGCATTGCTGATTTGGAAGACCTGCATTGCTCCTCTGCTCATCTGCAGCCCTTCTTTCATAGAAAATGAGCGATGTACCGCCCGGCGATACTTGCCGAGAGGATAGCGTTGGCCCTCTCGACTGTGTCAAAAGTTCAAAGATGAGCGTCAGGGCTTCTGAGTCACTTTTCAAATATTAAGATTGTTCATAATATCACTTGCAATCAGCCAAAGATAACTATCTCACTCTCATATATCCAAGCTGTGACTAATCAAAATTATTTTTAAGGGAAAAAGTATTTAGCTGGGACAACGGCTTTTATTCTGATTAAAATATGTCATCGCTTTACAGTCTTTAATGAAGCATGCAGTATCAGCCTTGCTCTTCATTTCTTCTGCAAGAAGAAACTATACTATATATAATATACAATATATACTGTATTCAATTCAGGAAACACTGAAAAATGAGGGGAGCAAAGTTTTGTAAATATATATCCAATTGTTACTACAACATTGAGCGAAACATTATCATCACTCCATATGACAGCACAATAGACCATTGAACTAAGGAGAGAATTGTTACTTTACATGTAAAGAGCAGAGGGACTATGGACCACAGGCACAAAAGGAGTCAGGTGCCTCAGACCTCTGAAGCAATAGGGACTTGGGTTTCGAAGGGCCTTTGCAGGTCTGACCACAACTACCTGGACCAAAGTCACAGACAAAGGAATATAATCCCTGGTCGTTCATCCCAGCCTGTAAACAGTAACTGCTGGATTATTTTAGTTGATAAGGCCTCAGCTTTCTCTTATCGATGCTTTGTAATTTGTCCAAACCAGAGCACAAGAGCTAACAAGCCTGAATTTGCAGTAAGTTTGGATTCTTATTTTGGTGGCGAACAGTAAAAATAGATAGGCAGTGAGCGTCACTGGCAGCATTTGCAATTCAAGGCGTAGGGTTTAATCTGCAACGCCTTGCTGAACCATCCAAGCCTCAAAGCTTTGATGAATGGGCAGAAGTTACCCACCAGGTTGAGCACTGGTTCACTATTTCTATAACAAAATCATCACTTGGCTCCAGGCAATACTCATACATACAGTAAGACTTTCTCTGGAAATCTTGTACCTCGTGTTAGTAAGGAATATAGGGTCTGAGAACACAGAGTGAAATTGATTGTTCAATAAGAGACCCAGAAATCAGGATGAGAACTAAGATCTTTTGAGCTTTATCTTTGTGAAACTGCTCAAGGAAGAGGAAATCCTGTTCCCTTCAATTCAACAGCAAAGTACCAACCTCTTCCGGGAGGTTACACAATTTGACGAACTCATTCTTGACAGGCACTTTTACCCTCCTCAACAGAGCCCTTCAGCTCTCAAATCAAGGGTTTTTATAAGAATAATCAATGAGAAAGGGCAGGTTCCCACTTAGATTTGGCAATTTGTTAAGATGTTGGTTTGGGGCTGAACCCTGTAGGATTTCTGGCATATCCCAATCCTGCTGCAGCCAACTGCAGTTGGGGTGCTGAGCTCTATTTTGTGGGAGTTTGAGGGTGCTCTGCCATTCATGATTTTGCAGCTTTGAGGAAGGAGGTCAGATCAGAAAACCAATCTTGGCAATTTGAGTGGAAATGTAAAACAGGAGATGAGATCCAAGCTCAGAGCATCATAGAATGAACCATAGAATGGTTTAGGTTGGAAGCAACCTTAAAGATCATCTCGTTCTAACCCCCTGCCCTGGGCAGGGACACCTCCCACCAGAGCAGGTTGCTCAAATCCCCGTCCAACCTGGCCTTGAACACCTCCAGGGATGGGGCAGCCACAGCTTCCCTGGGCATCACATCCTCTTGTTCCATTAGATGTGGTGCTTAGAGCATCACATCCTTTTGAGCAATTCAGACCAAGGTAAGTCATTCCCAAGATCCATAATAAGTGTTTTGCAGCAATATTTCTTTTTTAAATCTCCTGTCCTTTGCGATGCCCTTTTACAGACATATTAGGAGACTGATCCTGACACGTGCTGGTGTGCACTCCCTGATGCTGTCAAGAACTGTGTTTTTCATTTTCTTTCTCCCAGCGCGCTCCCCTGCTTCTGACGAAGGAGCTATTGTAATTCACATGACTCAGGTTTATTCAGCACGCTGTCAGACCTGGAGTGCTGTCAGACTTGTTTATTGGTTTTATGTCCTTCCAGGCCTTTTATAGGAAATCACAGAAAGCCGCTATTTCACCACGTACACCTCTCGTATCAACAAACCGATGAGTAACACAGACCTCCTTCCTCTGCATGACAGCTTGTCGTATAAAATTTCACATGGCTTACTCACATTTCTGGAGCTAACTGGTTTTACTCGCACAGATGAAGTAGACTCAGACAAGCTGACGTATTTTTGTAATAACATCCTACACTCAGATTTGATAGTTTGCATGCCATTTCTCAACTTTGGGACTGCAGAGAGGCAACAAAAAAGAAGTGATTTTAAAAGAAAAAGTTCTTAAAATGTCTCTTTTAGATTTTTCTGCTAGTCAAGAATCACTGTGTTTGGTGTAAATGCCTCTGAGCAATGTCAGTAATCACTTCGGCTGTGCAAATCTTTAGAGTGTTTCTCCTTCTCGAAGGAGACAGTGTTGAGATAAAGTTAAGATTTATTTTTTGAGGAGGTTACAGGACCTTTCCCCAGACTTACCACAAGGTTTGTGCAGCTCCCCGAGCTAAAATGGAAACACACTCCTCATCCCCTGTGTGACCCCTTTTATCACTGGCAGGAATGACCTTTGGAAAGTGGGTTTCAAGAAGGGTGGCTCTGAGGTTTGGCAGAACATCTCTGCTGACCTTTACCAAAATACTGCTCAACGCTGAGCTGCCGTCACTGTGACTGGTCCTGCTCTCTGCTTACCTCCGCTGCCCAGCGAAATGCTGGTGCTTAAATCTCTCCTCCAGCGCTCGTGTCAAAGCAGAGTTGCACTGTTGCACATTAGGAATGTGCGCAAGCCCAGTACCAGTGCTGAGCTGACAAGCCGCAACTTCTTAACCACCCACTTGATTATATATAACTGCTTGCCTAAGGGCTTTCTTTTACTTTTCGACCCCCCGTGCTGGTAGTATATATACACATATTTAACTTCATGTACACAAGCGTCTGATGTCAATTAGCCCACTCTGATAAATGAAGCGCTAGCATGTATGTAAATGTTTGCAAGAAGGAAGCTTAGATCCTGTTTATATCTTTCATATCTCTAAAGGAAAATAATCTATGGTCTGTAAATCCAGTCTCTATGAAAAACTCATCTTGTCGCATCGTTTTGCTGTTGGCCAACAATATTACTGCTGCTGTGGGACATGAGCACTGCTGGAGCATACTGTCTGAGGGCTTGAGCCAGCCGGTCCTATGTAAAGTTCCTTTCACAACCTTTAAATATGGATCAAAAATGTGCAGAGCGAGGGAGAAGTGTCCAGAGTTCAGAGATCAGGGAAAACTTTTGCCACACTCAAATCAAAACCCTTGCCCTTACTGATGCCAGAGTTTTATCGCTGGCATTTTGCTTTGAGCTTGTTAGAAAAAATATAGGTCAAGTTGCCAACTTCTAGCATAGAATAAAGTTATCATGGCATCAGGCTTAGAAATGAGGTGGAAGAGGGGCTATATTCCTCTTGAACGACGGTGAAGTGTAGGGTGCTCTTCCCCGAAATGGCTGGGATTTGTAACCCCAGAGGTACCATCCACCTCAAACTGTGCAAATGGTCACCTGTTTTCTGATGGGACTGATCTGTCCCGTCCCTGCTCCTGTTGGAGAGGCCCGTTTAGCGTAACACTGTGGAGGACAGAGAGAGAAGATGATCTCTGTATTTAATCCCTGATTTGGCATTTTGATGAATGGGTAGTCAGGGTTTTAACTTCTTTTCCAAACATGCAGGAAGAAATCTTTGCCTTCTACAAAGACTAATTCTATGAATTGCTTTGACTATTACATCCTGCACTTGTTTATCCATTCAACTTCATTGTAGCAATATGGTAGAAGGTGATCTTCAGTTAAGTTTTTTAATTCATACAACCTTGTAACGCAAATACATTTGATTTCATCCCACTAGTTGATTAACTCCTGCTTGTTCAAATCCAGACCATAACCATTCTCACTGCCACAAATTTTCATTTTGATGGGGGACGTACATGGAATTTGGCTCCTGACGCAGTTTGAAGAAGCCCACCATGATTTATAGTCACGTAAGATTCTGGAGAATGTGCAATTTTCAGTTCTACATTATCATCCTGTCCTCAAACCTTCCACCTACTCATCATCTTCTTACTGAAACATCTGGTCTTTAGACAACCAGAAAGTGTACTGAATTATAAACTGTGAGGTTGCTCTTCAACCTCGCACATTATCACTCAATAGCAGATATCAGAGACACTTTACTTCTAATAAACATCATATGCATTGCAATGGTTTTGGAGATATTTCTCCTTTGCTAGTAAGTAGGAGATACCCAGCTGCACTATCAAAACTGCAAATATTTGAGAATAAAAATTGCACAAGATGTGCTTTCTATTCAAACCATATTGGTGGGATTTGCCAGATTAAATATGGATGTATGTGATGTAGATGTTTGCGTCTGAGCCCCCTGTATTGCCAGTGGAGAGAAAGAGGCACTGTTAGAGACTGATTGTAGAAGAGTCTGACACAGCAACTGATCTTGATTTCATACAATCTTATAGAGATACAGGTTGGGAAGGTCCTGAAGAGGTCACCTGTGCCCCCACTAAGTCTCCTAGGGTGGATCAAGCACTTCTGGACTTGCCTTAGCAAGTGTTTGTCTGAGCTGTTTCTAATAAAAGGGACAGACCAGGTACTGTGTTGACTTCAGTAGAAAAGACACGCACATATGGCTTAATCCTACACTGACTGATGAAACGTTAATGGTTGGATCCGACACCTTTTGTTTCAGCTTCTGAAAAGTTATGTACCTGCTTTAAGTTGCTCTTCTATTGTTACTCTTCTATTGGCCATGGAAAGAGGAAAGTCTCTGAAGAACATCCTTCTTGCCCCAAAATATGTAAAATCACTTCTTGGTGATGTGGTTCCTCTGGAGGTACCTCTGTCTCTCTCTTGGCTATAGCCCAACACCTCACATTATCTGCCCAGTTTTAAGTGTGGTGGAGTGAGATGGGGTGAACCTGACCACCATCAGGCCAGGACTCAGAGCCCAGATCTCAAAAGAGATTGTCATGAGATGATCTTGAAGGTGTTCAGATTCCAGACCAAACTGGTGCTAGGCTAAAGAAATAAAAAAGAAATAAAAAAGGGAAAAAAATAGAAAAAAAAAAGAAAAAAAAAAAAAGAGACAGTAACCTCTACCAAAATGAAGATTTAATAGGCCTTTAAAATGTGTTTCTGAAAAATGTGAGCCCATAGAGCTTAGGTGGAAGAGGCTGGCTATATATAACAAAAATATCTGCCAGTGACAACCCAACCTCCTTAAATGCCTAATTTGATTTAAAGGTGACATGAAAATTATTGCCAGGCTGAAACCAAATGGGAAGAGCTAAATGACCAAAAGACCATCAGTCTTCTCCCCCACCTACTGTTATTATCCTTCCATTAGGGCCTGCTGGATAAAGTACATCTTAAAAATTCAGCGCTTCACTCTGATGGCGATAGGAAGAGTGTTTCTGTCATTTGCAGTTGACACTAGAATATTTTCTAGATGTTCAAGGTTGTAAGTGCTGCTACTGTCATATCACAACCTTTAATAGGCATTTAAAGGGACTACTTGGGTAAGTTGGATTCTTTACAATTGAAAAGCATTTTGAGTTCTGGTAAAAAAAAAAAAAATAATAAAAGAAATTGTGAAAAAAACCCACCCAACAAAACCCAATTTTCTATGTAGAGAAGTGAAAGTCTCTCCCTAGGAATTGTTGTATTTCTTTTCTCAGTGCTATAAATGGCCCATTCTGATTCTTTCAGAGCTCCCAGGTCAAACCACACCTCTTTTTTACAGGATTTTTCAATAATAGATGTGCACATACAGTCCAAAACCTCAAAGTTATGTCACTAACTTTGCAAAGTGCATCAGAAAGTAGGAAAGTAAATATTGTGGAAAGGAATAAGAGGACAACCATTACGTAAATAAGGTCATTACTTAAGTGTCTAAGACAGGATTTCAGATGACTGTTTGTTAATCATTAAATCATTACATTATTTCTATATATCATTACCAGTCTCCCTTTGTAATCCACATATTTTTCTAATATAAGATTCCTTTGATGATAGTCCATTTTATTACACTTGGTGATGTTTCTAATTACCAGTGTCAGTGCATCGTTACTTTTGCTGTTATTGCACTCATTAACGATCTATGAAGTTTTTTTCCTTTTTCATGTTTTTCCCAGCTCAACAGGTCATGAAACAGGCAACACTTGGCCTTAACGGGAAGTATAATTTTGAGAATCAAACTAGTTTTCCCAATAGCTTTTTTCTGATATTTTCCCATTTTCTGTCGAAGCACGAACACATGTTTGTAATCTCTCTCAGTGTCAGAATGGTGTCTACATGTTCTGGAAACTCTGAGAGCTGAACTGCACATTTTCCAATACCAATGATGCAATGATTTATACTGGATCCTTTTAAGACTGACAGTGCTTTTGATGTGCTCAACCAGTTGTAGTTAAATTTTATCTGGGCATATGTGGGTCCCACATCTCCTTCCAATCTCAAGTAATGCTACAGAAGTAAGGGAAATATTTCAAGTGTAAAATGGCACATCTTGAGACTGGAATCCCCAAACTAGAACGTAATAAATCTGAAGTCATGCAGCAAAATATTGAAGACATGTCTGCTAGGAGTCAAAACTGGGAAGAAACATTTCTAATCACAGACAACAGGTCAAATACAGGGAAGAGATAATAAGGAACAACGAGTAGGTATTTTTACATTGTTTATAAGAAAACAAATGGCAAATACTATGTTTTGTAATAACTCCTTTAAGAAAGAAGCACAAACCAAGTTTGGAAGCACAGACCCACTCTCAGTTCAGTCTTTGAAATACGGATCAAAGTTGTCTGCGCCACGGAGGCGTCAGTCAGCTCTGCTATGTTTCTGCTTCTTGAAGGCATCTGCTTTGTATTTCCTTGGGACTACTGCAAAATTGCTTTCAGCTATAAATTTACAGTGACTTTTTTTTTCAGAAAATGAAAGACATCAGTGGCAGCTTATTAGCACATGAACAGTTTGTGAGCCCGGCTAAGGCTGCGTGTGCTACTCTGAAGGGTGACTGCCTCTGTCTAGAATAGAGCTGGTGGAGCTATGGTTGGTGAAGATTATACCCATCATACATGTTGCTGGTTCAGTTACCAAAGAAGAAACTAAACAGATAGGTGGGATCAACTTGAAAAGAAATCTTTTGAAAAGAAGCCATTTTCTGTTGGGGTGGTTAAATAAAACAGTTGGGTTGAGCTATACAATTTGATATATTTGGACCAAAAATCAGTGGAAAGCAAGGCTAGGTTTACGTGCCATTCATGAAATGGAAGATCGGGAACAGCTCAATATCATTCCGAGGAAAAAAGAATGTTCCTGGAATAGAGATCAAGGATTCAAATCCCTTCAAGTCTCTCCTAATGAAGGGACCCCCACTCCAGAGTTTTGGGGGTGTCCACAGTAGTAAGTGCCATTCACTGCTGAGCTGGATGGAGAACCCAGGCAGCATCACCACCTCTTCCCCATTGGGTAACCATGGTTAAGAGGTTCATAGGTTAGGTGGCTCTGGAATGCAAGTACAGCTCCAAGTTTTGCATTAATCTTTTAAAATATTACTGGGGACAGAGAAGCTTGTTTCTCCTTCAGAGACACTCTCCTTCAGGAGTCTCCTTCTCCTTTCCAGAGTGCCTGGTAACCCAGCAGTCTGGGTCATGCTTGGGAGGGGGGTGATGGACATTGAGATATTGTGTCTACCTTCCTGTGCCCTCTCTTGGCATGGGATCTGGAGCCCTGGCCCAGGCTGCCCTATGACAACACCTTCATCAGTGTCCTCAGAGGAGCTGTCAAATATGTCATTTTCAGTCATCAATGATGTCGGCAGCTTCATGCTGGCTTTCTATGGTTATTCATGGAAATTTTCATGTTGAAAGGATGGACATACAGTCCAGGTGCAGCCACGATTTCAGGTCAGCCTCCTGTGTTTTTTTTCTAGAAGAAAGAAAGAATATCTCCTCAGCCTTGTTAGAGCTGGGTGTCTGTGCAGCGAGGCCTCTGGAGTCTACAAGGGTGTGTGATCAAAGCTCCATTCTGCTTTCTCTTGTCCTAGCTGATTAGGATAATGCACAGTGACCCTTCCAGTGGTTTTGCTGAATGAGATCAGATGGAGTCACATAGGGGGTTCTGGGATCATGTTGGAACGTTGGGTTAAGTCAGCAGGCCTGATGCCTGAGTTTGTTCTTTCTCCTTATTTCCATAGTAATCTCTCACAAACTGATGATATTTTACCTAAATGCAAGATGCTCAACAAAGGCCATATGCAACTAAAATGTATATAATGCCTTGTTCAAAAACTTTCTATACAATAACCATGGTTGTCCCACTAAAAAGTACCTTCTGCAGTTGGAGTTCAGGCTGATAATCTTTTGAAACTTGATTTTTCTATCTCAGGCAGAATGGGCTAAAAATATCTATCTATATTCCCTGGACCCCATAACGGCTTGTCATATATTTTCATGCCATAGCAGCATGAGTGGCTTAAGAGATCTTAAGTAAATACTGTGTATGTACAAGCAATGATTTTTTTTTTTTTCCTTCTGCATGAACAGTGTCCTATTGTCTGCTTTTAATTTGTCGTTCCCTTCGTGCTCCTTTAGCTTCCTTAACGGGTTCTCAAATTTCCTGTCTGACTTGGCAGTGGTGCCCCGGCTGGAGTCTTGCCGCCCTCTGTTTGGATACACAACCAAAACCCCAAGTGGCCCTTTTTTGGTTATGCCATCAATTAACCTTATTGTGAAGAGCAACCTCTCCCACATGCACGACCTCTCATACTCGGGATGTCGGGTAACTCTTATTTCTATGTATTGGTTAGTCTTTAGGGTATTTATTTCTCTGATGTTAATTCTAGATTGTTGTTTATTTCTACTGGGCTGGATAAAGCTGCCAGTTTTCAGAAATCGGAGCTCTACAAACAGTACAAGCAATGCAAACAATACAGGGATACGAGCAAGTGACTGTGAGTCACAGCTTCTACATTCAATTTCCACCTACACTTCTACACTCAATTAACTCCTCCAAGGCTGAGTTTCAGGAGTTTACAAGAGACCAGTAACTACACAGCAGTGCAGTGTTTTGGGCAATCTAGGGTGAAAGGGGCTTATATATTCAAACACTGATAATTAATTTAAACATTGTAGATCAATGAATAATAATGATTAATCGGCTGTGATTTCCATTATTACCTAGTGATGACAGCGACTTGTTCTCCTCCAGACCTCCGCCCTCCCGGCAATACCATTCGTGTTGAACGGTGATTCAAGCCAGAATTTATGGGAAAATGGGACAAGAGATCCCACTCGCTCTGCAGCAAACCAGAGCCACCTGAACGGGGAGCGAGGGTGCAGCCAAAGGGAAGCTGTGCCAGAAGGAAGGTTGTTTGTTTTGCCTTGCAATCACCATTGATAATTGAGTAGAGAAAAAACAGTGACAACAGCAAAAAAGCCAATGGAAACCATTGTCCTGCACCCTACATCTGCATGCACCCCAGGCTGGTCAGGTTGTACCAGCACTACCTGGCACTATGCAAGTGGAGGCTGAAGACCTGAAAGTACCCCAGGAAAAGAGTGCCTGCTAGCTTACATGATCTCTGCTCGCACCCCAACTGAATTCTCGTGCCCCTTTGGTGATTTCCCGTCTCACCAACAGGGACAATCCTCCCACTGTGAGAAAAATGTAATATTTGGCTCGTTAAATTGACTATCACTTGTGCAGCTGATAATCAGGGAACTGCTTATCTGTTAAACAGCCCCGGTCAGGAGCGGGCAGCCAAAGAGTCTGCATGAGTAACGTTGCTGAATCAGCCAAAAAACCCTCCCCTGGGCTGCTGAACAGCCTCTCTTCACCCCTCCCAGCCTATCTCCCCTCTCCAGGACACAGGGAGCAAAGGGCTGTGGTCTGCTTCGAGGCAGCACTTGAGCCTCATCCTTGTTCCATCTACCTCTTTGCTTTGCTGGAGTGTAACCATAATATTGCAGAGGCAATGAAAAGCCCGGCGAGCTCCGGGTCACTCTTCCTCACCGGGAAGGAATGGACCGCACCCACTGCAGTCCTTAGGCGGGACACCCGCTGATTTATGTGAATTAACTGCAAAACTGGCTCCATCATTACTTGCTTCTTCATCCACAGGCACCAGACCTAATTCTTCACCAGAGCATTGCTGTCCTGCAAAACCCACAGCTTTCTCCAGGACCCTAAAGAGAAATGGTGTTGCTTGTGTTGACTAATGATGCAGACTATATAGCAAAGACTCATCCCTCACATCCCAGCTGCCCGTCGGACCAGCTTGTGAACATAAGCAGCTGAGGGAACTGGGGTTGTTCAGCCTGGAGAAAAGGAGGCCGAGGGAAGACCTTATCGCTCTCTACAACTACCTGAAAGGAAGGTGTAGCGAGGGGGGGTCAGTGTCTTCTCCCAAGTAGCAGGTGATAGGACAAGAGGAAACGGCCTCAACTTACACCAGGTAAGAGTTAGATTAGATATTGGGAAAAATTTCTTCACCAAAAGGGTTGTCAAGCATTGGAACAGGCTGCCCAAGAAAGTGCTAGAGTCACCATCCCTGGAGGTATTTAAAAGACGTGTAGACGTGGTGCTGAGGGACATGGTTTAATGGTGGTTTGGGCAGTGTTAGGTTGATGGTTGGACTCAATGACCTTAAAGGTCCCTTCCAACCTAGCCGTATGATTCTATTACATGGGCCAAAGCCAAAGATTAACACAGACACACAGCCCAAGATGCACCTCTCTTCACCTTGCTGCAGTTTCCCTATATCCACAAGGCATGGCCAGAATAAGATTCAACCCACTGTGGCGGAACATGCACCTATCCCTCCCCACGCCCAGTGCAGGGCAGGTAGCCTGGCCATGGCTGTCCTGGTTTTGTGATGTTAGTGACAGTCTTTGGACCATTCCCCAAATCAGACATGGTGAGGGATGCTAGTACTCTGTACTGCCCTTTCTGGGCTTTCTTTGTGTTGGATACAAGCAGCACTAAACATCAGAGCTCCTGAGTCATCACTGCCAGCCCAAGTGGACTGAGGGATTGGCTGGTTTCAGTTTTATTAGGCGTTTTCCCAATTTAATAGTGGGCAGCACTGCAGGACAGCTACCTCACCTCCTGGTTCTTCAGACTTTGACTTCACTTTGGGCTTGTCAATGTAGAGAGACACTGGTAGGGCATGAGACAACCCTGTCTGGGGGCTGTGTACCCGTGAAAGCTCCTTGGTGGAAGCTGTGAGCTCAGGCACATGAAGCCACGCAGATCCCAGCCAGAGCTGGCTTGTGGCCGACCAGCTCAGCGCTTGGGTGGAGCAAATATACATCTGTCTGCACCGTCCGCAGAGACGTACCCTTGGGGACATCAAAGTGAAAGATGGAGCTGCTGGCAAGGGTTGCCCAATGCCTTTCCCCAGAAGCATTTTCCCTGGCACAAGACTTGTCTGGAGCAACCCTCCTCAGGGGGCTGTTTCCTTAATGGAGGAATGTGCTCACAGCCTGGTATAGGGTTGAGTTATATACAGACATGATTTGTGACACGTTACTACTGCACGAAAGGAAAACAGTAGCACTGAGTAGCCCAGGTCTGGGGAAAGCAGGATTTATTCCCTACTGCTGTATCCAACAGCACCCTGGAGAGGCAGCAAGTCTGCTGCCAAGCCCCCTGGGGTGCTTTTCACTGCTCCATTCCCCTATCCTTTCCTCCATTGCAATGAGGAGCTGCTCTTAAATGTTATCTGAGTATTGCTAAACCAGAGAAAGGTGCTCTCTCTCATAATATCCTAGGGGTCCAGCTCCCTTTTGGGAACCACAGATGGGTTTTCTCAATGGAAGGGAGGGAGGAGGGCAGTCATCCAGCCACCAGAACAATACAGGGAAGCCCCGTTCAGCCCAGCATTGGCCGAGGAGCCAGTTGGTCTGGTTCCTAAACTAGAAGCCTCAAGTTTATCTCCTACCCCAGGGGATCTGGAAAGATGGGGAATGGCCATCACAAGGAAATTCGGCGAAGATGCCTTGGGATTAGTGCAGAGCCCCTGTGCACATTTTTCACCCTGGAGCAGTGCAAAATGCATTTTGTTGCAAAAAACGGGGTGTGAATTACCACCACACTGCAGAGCTTTGTGCAAACGGTTATTTTTACTGTATGATGATACTTCACAGAACCACAGAATCACAGAATTTTCAGAGTTGGAAGGGACGTCTAGAGATCATCTAGTCCAACTCCCCTGCTAAAGCAGGATTGCCCAGAGCACATTACTCAGGACTGCATCCAGGCGGGTTTTGAAAATCTCCAGAGAAGGGACTCCACCCCCTCCCTGGGCAGCCTGTGCCACTGCTCTGTCACCCGAACTGTAAAGAAGTTTTTTCATGTGTTGGAATGGAACTTCCTCTGTTCCAACTTGTGCCCATTGCCCCTCATCCTGTCCCTGGGAACCACCGAGAAGACTCTGGCTCCATCCTCCTTCAACCCACCCTTTAGATATTTGTAAGCAGTAATAAGGTCTCCCCTCAGCCTTCTCTTCTCCAGGCTAAAGAGTCCCAGCTCTCTCAGCCTTTCCTTGTAAGGGAGATGCTCCAATACCTCAGTCATCTTGGTTGCCCTTCGCTGGACTCTCTCCAGCGGTTCCCTGTCCCTTCAAACGGAGTCACCTTGCGTAGTTTCTCTATGTGCTCGGAGGGACTTATGCAGGTCCTCCCCATCTGTGGAAGGAACCAGGTTGTGCTTCTCTCCACCCATTTTTTATTGCATTGGACTGGAAGCTCTTCAGGCATTTTTTGACACACACCCAGCGCAGGGCAGTCCCGCTCCCTGCAGGACTGTTAGTTGACTGTAATGTGGACAAGTGCCCACCTGAGAAATGCAGAATAATTGTTCTTCTTTCTCCACCTAGGTCCAAAGTATGCATTGATTTTTAAATGAATTTTATTTAGGTTCAGACAAAAAGAATCTAGCTTAAAAGAAACTTCCCAGATTTATAAGGTATCTGTTGCTACTTTGAAGTCTTCTGTGTGTGCTGTGCATAACACACTCCACAAGCTGATGTATGAAACAAATATTTTTATCTATGCTTGGTGACCCAGACCCTTACATGGTGGAAATCAACAGATATAGGAAAACTTAAAAAAAAAACAACACCATCTCCCATGAAAATTTGACCTTCTACCTTTTCAGTTGGACTATAGGGGTTTTTTTTATGCCTATACTATGAACAGTCAAGACTAGACACCATTTCCCCTTGGTCTCCATCCTGTTTTTGAGAACAATAGCTGCATTTTTGACACAATGCCAGGCCATAATTCATGCTTGCCTGCATCCTTTAGAGCACACACTTGGCTGATATTATAATATTTTGGTTTATTGAAACGACAGTTCCAATTAGAGCAGATTTTTTTTTTCTAATCAATAATATTATTTCTAAAAATTTAAATGTTTTAGGAATAATAAACAAGGAAAAGAGGCCTCATCTCTCAATGTAATATGGGTGCGTAAATTCCCTTGACCTAATCTCCAGTCCAATCAAGCATAATACAGTTCAAAAGTTCAGCTTAGAATCAAACTTTGTTGGGTTTATGTCCTGTTTGGGACAGACAGCTTGAAACAGATGAGAGGAATCCAGTGAAGAAGAGAAGGAGAAGGTGGCAGCGGTCAGGATGGAGTAAACAGAACAGCTGGGGATGAAAAAGCAAGAAATGCATTAAAAGAACAAATACCCAGTACAAAGCCTCACTTTTGAAGGTGTCACCGGCTTTCCCCCAGGTTGTCCTCTCAGCATAGTCCAGAAAGTTGCTGGATGCATCAAACCTGCTGAGCGTCACCTGATGTCATTGCCAGTCCCATATGTGTTGTTGGTATCATTTGTAGAGCAAAAAGTGAGTGCCAACAGCAGCAGTGTCGTCACTGGAGTGAATGAGACTATCCCACCTAAGGGTTGCCCCCAAGCTGGAGCTTGGATATGACGGCTGAATTGTCCTGGGAGAGAGAAGCAGATTTTTCATTTGCAGAACAAGAAGGATCCAGGCACTCAGGCTGATCTGAAAACCCTCCAGGATAATTAGAGTTGTCTCAGAAGTCCTGAATAATTCACATTCCAACATCTGTAAGTCCAAACTGATGGGAAAGCGTCCGCTGCTTTCCCCATGCTTAACGCCTCTTCCAGAAGTCAGTCTCTGCTGGGTCTCCCGGGTTCAGGATTGATCCCAACATACATTTATTTCTACGCCACCACCAAGACTGTAAAAATCCACCCAACATTTGACTTACATTTTCTATATGTTTCTTCCTTCTTCCCTGCTGATTCAGAATGTTTAAAACATCCCTTTCTGTTTATATGCTTTAATTCTCCCCCTTCCACTGTGAACCAATTCTCATAACCTTTCTGCAAAGGTCCCATTTTTCACACCTTTCCCAGTCGCTGCTGCCTCCCCTCTGAACTCTCTCACGGCGTCTGGCTGGAAAACTTTGCCAGGTTTCGTAACCTCATTCTTGAGAGAAAGTACCAGGGACCTTGAGGAGCGCATCTGGGAGCTCTGCAAAGCAAGGCAGCAGAAGGGGGATAGAAGGGGGACTCAACTCCAGCTGCCATGGAGTTGAGTCTCATGACCTAATAAATTATCCCTAGTCAGGACGTAAATGATACTGGACGTAGTCTTAGCCCATCCCGTTTGTCAAGTAAAACATGAAAATGCTTTAAACTACTTCACAAACAGGGAGAGGTATGGAGAGTTGTGAGGGCTTGGCTGGTGAGCAGATTGCAACTCGAGCTCATTCGCTTGTGGCTGAGACGTCTTCAAAACCTGCTCTGACTTAACCAGAAAAATGATTTCCGTAACTTCCCAGTGCAGATAGCATGTTGCACCTTTATTTCTAATTTGTGGGGGTATTTGCAACAGTGCAGCAGAAAAGCAAGGGAGTTTTGAATGTTTGTATGCAAATCTTAGCTGTGTTTTAGCTGTGTCTTTTAGGCCTTTATTAATTGAATAAAACTTTTTTATTGTTGTTGGAGGAGGAAAGTTAGGGATATGTACTCATCTCATTTGATCCAAACAATGCAAGATCTCTCTTTGAGATAAGACTTTATTCCCATAACAACTCTTGCACAAGACCAAAATCCCAACAGGCGAGTTGTGAAATAAGAAGCAGTAAGGAAAAAAAAAAAAACCAAAAAAACCCACAACAACATTTGAGCCGTGAGATCCTGAAAGTATTGTTCCACAGACCACAGTGAGTGGTTTGTTTAACTGTGCAGCGCTCAGGTACTCTGCTAGGAGAACACTTCATGTGGGTGAGTCCAGAGGTCTCCTGAAGAGCTGTAGGAAGTGCACGATGCAAACCGAATGAAGTGACATGTTCTGCAGTGCACAAACACGTGATGTCATTGCACTTTTATTGCATTTACTCGAAAGCCTCCGTGTGAGCAGACTAAGGAAGCGGGAGGTTGGAAAAGCGATTACACCGTGGGAAAAGAACAAAACCAGACAACATGACATTGGATGTGCACAGGCAGAGAGTCGTGCAAAACCTTCCTGGCTGGAAGCCGGTCTTGATTTCTGGTTGTGATTTCTGTTTAAGAGGGCAGACTGACATTAGGCTTCAGAGAGCAGATCTAACGTATTGACCAGTTAAAGCAAAGGCCTCAGAGTGGCTGTTTTTCAAACTAATTCTGACTTCTTATCCAACAGTGGGTTTGGCTGGATGCCCCCAAACTGGTGTTCAGTTGCCTTTGAGGTACCCTGGGGTATGCTGCCTGGCCTCCAGCTGATACGCAAGAAGCGCTAGGTTTCCTTTCTATCCTGTATCATACCTGCAAGCTCTGTATTGATGTAGCCCAAACCCCAGGAACATCCCAAATGGCATAGACTGAATTAGCTGCCTATGTTTAGGCAACTGACACAAGCTTTTAGTTCTGAGTTAAGATTACGCTCTGGCCTGTATCATGAATAGTGTGGCCAGCAGGATGATGGCAGTGATCATCCCCCTGTACTCAGCACTGGTGAGGCCCCACCTCGAGTACTGTGTTCAGTTTTGGGCCCCTCACTACAAGAAAGACATTGAGGTGCTGCAGCGTGTCCAGAGAAGGGCAACGAAGCTGGTGAGGGGTCTGGAGCACACGTCTTCTGAGGAGCAGCTGAGGGAAGTGGGGTTGTTCAGCCCAGAGAAAAGGAGGCTGAGGGGAGACCTTCTCGCTCTCTACAGCTATCTGAAAGGAGGGTGTAGAGAGGTGGGCTCGGTCTCCTCTCCCAAGTAACAGGCGATAGGACAAGAGGAAACAAGTTGCACTCTATCCAGTTGAGATTGGATATAATGAAAATTTTCTTCACCAAAAGGGTTATAAAGCATTGAAACAGGCTGCCCAGGGAAGTGGTGGAATCGCCATCTCTGGAGGTGTTTAAAAGACGTGTAGGCATGGTGCTGTGGGACATGGTTTTGTGGTGGTTTTGGCAGTGTTGGGTTGATGATGGGACTTGATCTTAAGGGTCTTTATCAACCTAAATGATTCTGTAATTTTAAGATACTTAAATGTAAGTGTCTAGATATAGAGATCACCATGTGAGCTGGTGGTCAATGCTCCTTTTGCAACTAGTGGAGATGTAGTCAATACAGTTGATGGAGGCTGAAGAGAGGTTCAGCTCACTATATAGCAGGACTCTGGGTCTCCCAGAAGACCTGCGTCACAGCCTCCACCCCATGTAGATGTAGATGCCCTTGGGGAATTTAGATGACTGTCAGGCGACTCAGATGTCATAATCCTTCATGATAACACCTGCATTTTAACCTCCCTGTGTGGCTTAAATGCCTTAATCAGGGCTATAGAGGGAGAGAGCACTGACTACTGGTGGTTCACATCCCTACACCTTCCTCATGAAACAAAGTGACTGGAGGATGTGGTGGCTTTTCTTTCTCTTTTTCCTATAGAATACTGTTTAGAGCACCCTGTAGATTATGGCACACCATGGCTCGATTTTCCTCTCTGCAGGAAGGGGGTTGTTTTAATCGGTACATCAAGCAATATGGGAGCGTGGTACTTCCTAAGTGCCTCGTTCAGGCTCTTCCCCTCTGCCTTCTGCAGTCTCAGTGGCCAATTTGTTGTGCTGAGGGCACAGTTCCCTCCTCCAGGGATTACTTAAGTGCTCCTTAAGGGGTACAACGTTCTATAAATTGAGACAAAATTGAAGATAAATGGACAGGGTCCAACATTGGCAGGGTCCACCTAGCACTGCCCTTGGACTAGCAAGGAGGACATTGCTTGAGGAGTAGAAAATACCCATCAGGGTAGGGAAGAGAATTGAACTGGGAGTCTAGGCATAGAGGTATGGTGGCAGCTCTATTCCCAGCTACGCTTTGTACAGAGCTTTATCTAGCAGCAATGCTTCAGCAATATCTACCCTCTTAGGAGATTTGGCAGAGGGATGCTCAACATGAGAGCCCTGATGGAGCTTACACAGATATGAATCGTTTTGTGCTGTTTGCGGCATTTCTGTACATGCCAAGGCACAGACTGTTAAATGCACAGGAAATTTCAACATCAAACATAGTCCTCTACGGACTTCAGGGACCAGATGGAAGAATCAGCAGCTGAACAAGGACCTCAAAGATTCAGATTTTGGACTTAAATACCTAGACTGGCAATTTAAACACCCAGATCTTTTCCTCGCCCTTCACCTTGCAGGGCATCATTCTTCCCAAACAGGAAAGACGCTCGATTTAGGGGTGATGGGTGCATTTCAGCAATGCGATAACTTGCCTGATGTCTGTAGCGAAACACGAGGCACAGATTAGAGGAAACATACGGTCTTGAATCACATATGTAAGGCAAGAAACATATGCTAAAGTCTGCTACAAAGAGTTTTTTCCAAGAGTAAGAAACAATTAATGAAGCTGGGGTTTTGAAACTCTTCAATCTACGACTCTTGCCAGAATTTTTTGTTACAACATTTTAAAGGGAAAGGCAGTGGAGCCATAAAACTTGTAAATATTATAGAAAAGTGCCAATTATGATACAAGTATTCATGACTGAAGGAAGTTTTACAATAAAAAAACATTTTTGAATGAAAATGTTACCTTATAGGTCTCTTCTGGAATTTTAAATGGTTACTGCCATTGTTTTATTTTATATTATTCCTGTCTCCCAGCATTACTTGATGTGTTAAACCATGAAAAAAATTATATAGTTTCAACAGCCTAACATTTTGGTTTTGTATTGCTTGGTTTTGTTTTAGTGATAGTTGGGGGAGGGATTTTATTTAGCATTAGCCAATTGAAACATTTCCTCATCTTCTCTAGAACAAAGATAATAAAAGCAAACTGAATGTGGTAATGATTATTTTTTTTATTACTATTGTAAGAGAATGTGCTTCCTGCAGTAGGAATAATTGAGCTCAAACTGAAGCTCTGGCCTTACGAAGCAAACATTTCCCAATTTCACGTTTTTCAGAATTTTCATGGAAAATTTTGAAAATGGTAATTTTAAGTCTAAGCTATAAAAATGGAGAAAAAAAGGAAACATTATGTGAAATCAGAGTTCCACGATCTGACTAATTCTGCCCATATCTGACATCATCAGCCACTTTTGCCATCTCTCTGGACATTTCTACCGCCACAGCTTCAGTGTGGGGAGTAGATATCACTAACAGATGATTACTCAGAAGTTTCTCTGCTACTGTACTCCTCACCTAAGTGCATGACCGATTTTTCTTGTTTTACGAAGACTCAGAGAATAATTCAGGTTGGAAGGGGCCTCTGGAGAGCCGCAGCCCAGCTCCCTGATCAAAGCAGGGCCAACTTCAATGTCAGAAGTGGTTGCTCAGGGTCTTGTCCTGATGAGTTTTGAAAATCTCCAAGGATTTTCCAGAGTTTGACCTCTCTCATAATGGAGAATTTTTTCCTTATGTTCAATCTGAACTTCCCGAGTTGCAACTCTCAGCAGTTGCATCTTGTCCTTTAACTGAATAGTCCTGGGAGGACCTAATGCTGTCTTCTTTGTAACTGACCTTCTACTATTGATAAAAGATTCCCCCCCAAAGACTTTCTCTTTTGCAGGCTGAACAATCCTAGTTCCCTGCATCTTTCTCACATATCATATGCTGCAGCCCCCTGACCATCTTGGTGGCCTCTGCTGGACTTACTCCAGTTTGTCAGCCTCTCTCTTGCACTGGGAGGCCCACAGCTGGACACAGTATCCAGATGTGGTGTTAGATGTGCCAAATAGAGGGGAGTAACAGCATCTCTTGACTTTCTAACTAAGCTTTTGCAAATGCAGGTCAGTATGCAGCTGGATTTTGTTGTCACTAAGGCATGATGTTCATTCATAGAATCATGGAATCAAAGAATCGTCTAGGTTGGAAAAGACCTTTAAGATGACCAAACCCAACCATTAACCTAACGCTGCCAAAACCACCACTAAACCATGTCCCTCAGCACTATGTTCACACGGCTTTTAAATACCTCCAGGGATGGTGACTCCACCACTTCCCTTGGCAGCCTGTTCCAATGTTTGATAACCCTTTCGGTAAAGAAACTTTTTCTAACATCCAATTTAAACCTCCCCTGGCGCAATTTGAGGCCATTTCCTCTTGTTCCATCGCTTGTTCCTGGGGAGAAGAGACAGATCCCCCCTCACTACAACCTTCTTCCAGGACAACTTTTTGTCCATCCAGACCCTCAGATCCTCTTCTGCAAAGCTACTTGTCCCTAGGCTGGAGTGTTGCACGAGCTTGTTCTGTCCAAGGAGCAGCTCTTTGCTGAACACCATGAAGTTTCTGTTGGATCATTGCTGTGATGTAGAAGGTCCCTCTGAATAGCAGCTCTGCCCCCAACATATCAACCGCTGTTCTGTTTGGTGTCATCCACAAACACAGTAAAGGCTTTGTCCCATCAGCTTAAGTGCAGAAATATAGCTTAAAGCAGTGTGCAGCCTTCCTTTCCTTTACTTCTGCCCCGTAATGCTGCGCTATCTGCTTCTGCTTTTGATTTCATCCTGACCATTCCTTCCCCATTTGTCTTCCAAATTCCTGGTTTAGCTTTGCTTATTCCCCTTCTGTTCTCCCCACTCCATCCCTCCTGCCCAGTTGCCTGTCCCCAACCTTCTTCTTCTTGGTGAGTTTCCTGCCTGAAAATGGGTTTCTCTCCCCTGGTCTTGTCTCCTGGACCCTGGACTCCCCTCTCCGCTCAACTTTATGGGAAAGTCAGAAACAGTAGAGAGAAATCTCTTCTGTTGTCACCTTCCTGAATGTTTCTTCATAAATAATATTGCTTATGAACTGGAAAATGTGTCTTTAATGCCATGACTGTTAGAAATAGACAGGAGGAGAAAATCTGTGGAACTAACTTGGCTCTGCAACGCGACAGAGCAGCCATGATCAATAGCTTGGGAGAAAAATTACTCTCCCAGTGTCACAGGACTGTTCCCTTCTATTTGCCAAAATTTTGTTTAGTATCATGTTGCATCAGCCTCCAAAGTCTTTGCTTGTGAAAGAATGTTGCACAGCCCAATGGGCCCTCCTTGGAAAGTTCTTCTCTGCTTATTCAGTCTCTTTTTGGTTTCACCCTGTTTCCCTGGTTACTATATGCTTATTTTTGTCACCCCTTGTGAGCCGATGTCCTCCTCTGTTTACATATGTCATATATTTGCAAGCAGCTAGCATGTGGCCTAGCCAAGGTGCCCATGTCTCCCCCTGTTCTGCACAGCTCAGCTCTGACTGCCTCTTGGGAAAGCTTTTCCCACCCATCTCTCTTGGATGCTCTTCAGTTTCCAGTTTACACTTCTCGTTTACCCATCATAAAGCACTGAACTGTACTAAAACCCTCTTCTCTACTCCATATCCCTTCCATCTTTCACTTCTTCTATCAACCCTCATTTCTGCTCCTCTGTTATCTTTCTCCTAGGCTCTCTTCTCACTTTTCCACTACAAGAGGTGGGCTGAAGCTTCACAGATCTCCTCTAACATCTTGGGTTAGGGAGAGGTGGGGAGGTACCTATTACTGCCTGTTACACAGAATCCCAGAATGGTCAGGGTTGGAAGGGATGTCTGCAGATCATCTAGTCCAACCCCCCTGCCCAAGCAGTGTCACCTACAGCAGTTGCACAGGATGGCATCCAGGTGGGTTTGGAATGTCTCCAGAGGGGGAGACTCCCCCACCTCTCTGGGCAGCCTGTGCCACTGCTCTGCCACCCTCAAAGGAAAGAAGTTCCTCCTCATGTTAAGATGGAGCTTCCTATATTCAAGTTTGTTCCTCTGGAGTATTTTCAGCTCTCCACTGCTTGTAGGGAGTTACCTCAATACTTTGTTTCCTCCTTTTCCCGTCGCTCCCCCTGAGCTCTCTGATGGCTCTCAACTCCTCTCATCCCCCTTTTCTCTTGTTTCTCAGCAAAATCTATTTGTCCTTCACCATCCATGACGTGTGAGACCAAAATCTGCTCTGGCTGCATAGTTGCAGTGTTGTCAGGAAGCTGCAGACCCTAGACTTAATATTTGGTTTTTTCCTTATAGATAATTTTCCTCTTTCACTCAAATTAAGCCACAAGAGCAGGTGAATGATTGCTCTGTGAGTGAGGAGGTATTTAACTTGTTCCTTCTGAGAGCAGACTACGGGGCAGAGGAGGTGTTGGTGGGTAGCTTTGTTGTATTTCAGCTCTTCAGATGTTCAACACAGAATCACAGAATTTTCAGAGCTGGAAGGGACCTCTAGAGATCATCTAGTCCAACTCCCCTGCTAAAGCAGGATTGCCCAGAGCACAACTCTGACAGAGCTATCATTAGAAAGCAGTAAGTGAAATAAGTATATATACATCTGGACAATCTCATTTTTTTTCTGTGTCTTGTAAAAAAACATACTACAGAGCCTTGGTTTTGAGAGGTGGTGGACCCAGTTTTCTGGAAAATCAGACCTGTTTCAGGATTGGCGAGATACAGGCTGCAAATTTAGCCATCTGAAATAAATCATTGATCGCTTTTGAAAATCTTGATCAAATTGCTTCACGCAGACAGGCATGAAATAGGAATCCATAAGCACCAGCACCACGGGCTGGTTGTTATTATAGAAGATCGTTTAGTACAGCCTGTTCTAATTTAGGTGAAACAAAGCTAATCCCGAAGTGATGTATTTCCTATACTAGCATGCGTGCGGCTGTGCCTTTGCACATGTGTGCACAAACAGAATAGGCAATTGTTTATGGAAAATAGTAGATATGGCCAGAGGATACCTGACCATACAAGGTGAGACATGTTTTTCTCTCATGTGGAGATATAGTGGATGCTGGGTTTGGTTTTGTATTTTTTTCTTCGCAGACAAGTAAGAGGGTACTGAATGGCATGGGGAATAGATAGGAACAGGAAAGCAAATGATCTGTGCTCCTGAAATATTAGAAGGCACTTACTGGCTTTGATACTAATCCACTCTGGCTGGGCAGTGTCCCTGTAACAGGTCTGTAACCAGAGGCTCTGGTACTCTGCTAGGGTATTGTTTGGTCTTGGGTGGGCAGGAAAAGCCAACGCCTTTGGAAACAGACTTGACTTTCCGTGGATGACCAACGTGAGTCATGACTTGCTGAACTTTTAGGGACTCTCTCTGGGAGTGTTTCTAGTGCTTCCAGTACTTACATTTACCTGACCCTACTGCAGAGGATCATTTTTGGGAACAAACCACAGCAAACTGTGGTACAAAATATTTGAAGGAAATCTATTGCAAACATCTGCGGAGAAAAAGCCACCTGTTCCATGCAACAATTAAAAAAAATAAAATAAAAAGGTTTGCATTGGCTGTATAAATCCCACGTCCTGTAGTAGGTATCCCAGAATCCCAGAAGCATATTCCCTGGATAAGCAGCATGAGATTTCTTTACATCAACAGATACCATTGAAAGGACTTTATGAGAAGCCAAGGAATGAGGGTGTAAATTTTGGTTGCAAAATCACAGTCAAAACAGCCTGTATCATGACAAGCTGTGAGGACAATTGGGCTAACTGGCAGAAAGGTGTGTAGTGTGTGAGTAATGGCTACATTTGATGCAGGATCAGGTACTTTGGCATTTGGGCTTGTTGCAGGCATAGAAGCAGACAGGGGAGGCAAGAGTTGGGGCTGTCATCTGTATACCCTTATTTTCATAGAATCACAGAATGGTTTGGGTTGGAAGGGACCTTGAAGATCATCTAGTTCCAACCCCCCTGCCATGGGCAGGGACACCTCCCACCAGCCCAGGTTGCTCAGAGCCTCATCCAACCTGGCCTTCAACACCTCCAGGGATGGGGCAGCCACAGCTTCTCTGGGCAACCTGCACCAGGGGCTCACCACCCTCACAGTCAAGAATTTCTTCCTGAAATCTAATCAAAATCTCACATCTTCCAGTTTGAAGCCATTCCCCCTCATCCTGTCACTACATGCCCTTGTAAAAAGTCCCTCCCCAGCTTTCTTGTAGGCCCCCTTCAGATACTGGAAGGGGCTATAAGGTCTCCCTGGAGCCTTCTCTTCTCCAGGCTGAACACCCCCAACTCTCTCAGCTTGTCTTCATAGAAGAGGTGCTGCAGCCCTCTGATCATCTTTGTGGCCCTCCTCTTGTCTCACTTAAACAGGTCCGTGTTAGTGGAGTCGAGGGGCAGAATCACCTCCCTTGACTTGCTAGCCACATTTCTTTTGATGCACCCCAGGATTTTGAGGAATAATACCACAGAGAGCTCCCATTTCTCCCTGTTTTCCCTCTCTTTGCTCTTTTATTCATATTTTCGTTTCCTCATGCTCTTCATCCCATGCAAAATAACAGAGTTGGCTGGAGCAGGCTCATGTCACTTCTCAGTTGCTTATGCTGCTAACAGAGAAATCCAAATGAGCCATGCTGCACTTTACTCCTGAGGCTTATTCCTCGAGAAAGCTGTTTCTGCTCCCAGGGAAGTCAATGGAAGTCTAATTAGTCCCAGATGTTTAGTAATAACAAGCACTTCCTTTTGGGAGAGCCAAACAAAAGCAGTGTTAAAACCGTTAATTAAATGGGTTTGGCTCTGTCATCAGGTTATTAACTAATTCCAGTCATGGCAGCCAAGCTAATACTGGCTCTCAGGAGGAGATATGATCTTGCCGTGCTCCACACAAACGGCATGAACTGAGCGTGTGGGTAAATTAGCCCGCGTCTGGGCACACAGCTCAGCTTGCTTTCACACCAAAGGAAAAGATCACCGACTCCAGCATCAGGCTTCCATCTAATCCCTGGCTTTGCCGCTTGTGCAAAGTTTCTCCTACCAGAATAAGAGCTTGAGCCAACGGGTAGCGTTGACTTTCGTAGACGTTCGATTAGGCCCTATTGCTGCTGACCATTAGTGGAAATGCTTGTCTACATCTTTGGTAGATCTCTTTGCTCTCTGTTGGTTGTACTTTAAGGTATGGAGGTATACACCAGAAGGTAAAGGTCTAAGGTGGACTCTGAACACCATAGAAAAATAGGAAGACATAGCTGTTCATCTGTGGAGCATTCCAAGCTGGTGCTTTAATATATTCACAACCCTGTGCTTTTTACAAAATTCAAAGGTGTTTTTATTGTACAAAATTCCACAATGAAAACTACCAGCCAGCTTCTTACATAACCGCTTTAAAAATAGAATTATACACCTTTTTGTAGTGTGTTAATTTTGACATTCACTAGCTGGAAGAAACAGAAGTGGAGCAGCAATTAGACTCTGAGTTATTTACCTGGACAGGTTTTGTTTTGACCTCTATTTCTCTTATGTGCCTTAATGTACAATTCCTGACATTAACAGCTCCTTCGAAGCCATTGCACCCTGTTAGTAGGTCAGGCTCCCACTGTTGGTGAGCTTCTTATCACTTCAAAAGGCTGAATCTGCTGTCAGAGTACGGGACATAACATATGTCAGTGTCAGCTTTTAGCAACGCAACAGGTTGGCCACGTTAAACACATCACAGGATGAGGATCTACATAATTTTCCTTGCAGCCAGTCCTCTACTCCATAACATCTTTTTAGGGAGAGACAGTGGACATCTGATCTGAATAAAGTCCCTGGACTAGATTCCCTGGGTATTGTTTCACACCAGTATCTTTAAAATACCTTTTTTCTGTCTAAGCTCCCGTGACCTTTAAAAATAGATATATTATTCTTTTGCATTGAAATGCAACTGTACGCAGTGAGTTCCCAACAGTTTTCCTTAGAAATATAAACATTTCAGTCCAATGTTAGCTGGTTGAAATTCATTCTCCAAAATTTTTCTTTTGAAAAGCGTTCACCCCAGAGATGAATTTCTTCACATTAAACCCAGTTAAATATGTATTGCACGCGAGGGGCAAATTTCTCCTCTTTGAGTTGAACTGTGGACCTGTGACCTTCTGAGCAGATCTGGGTAACGTGTAGTGCAGCTGTTTCACACCTGAGATTTCTCTTACATCCCTCATGGGTATTAAGTGCCAAGACTAATTGACCTCATCTACCTCTCGTGCCCTGCCCTGGTGGCTGGAACAACATACTACAAGCAAAGAGGGGTATCCAAAGAGGTTCTTGCCTCCAAGGTCTTTGGTTCTCGTGGACAGCCGCGGATTTTCTAAATGGCAGCCATGAGCACAACAGACAGAAACTTTAATTTCCTTTTTTAAGCTAAATTCTTGCTGTTTTGGAACTCGTGGGAGATTTCCAAGCAACTTCAAGGCGTGAAAGATTGTATTTTGGCCCACCCTGGCTTAGGTTTGTATAATTTCAGTTTAAGAAGGGTTAGGAGCCAACCAGTTAGGAAAAAGCAAAGCTCAGACCAAAGCAAAGCTCAGACCAAATCAAAGTATCTCATGGAGGCACATAACTTGAGAAGGGCTTTCTTACTCAGTTGGTGGCATCATTGATGGTCATAAAAAGGGTGATTCAGTTACAATGCTCAATTTGCATAAAGTCTTTCTGTGAAGGTGACATCACAAAGTGTCTCTGAACTTAGTGAAAAGTCTCAAGACCATAGAGGGCTTTTTCTTTTGGTCTGGTTGAAATTACACAACCCTCAAAACAACAGCAGGGCTTGACAGTGGCCTCTTCTACCACCATATAAGCTTTTTAAGCTGATCTGCTTGTGAATGAAGCAAGTGCAAAACACGGCAAATTCATCTTTCAGTCCCTGCAACCCACAGCACTATACAGCTGCAGTTCAGGGGCACTTTGAAACCATCTAAAAATCCACAGTTAAAAATCAAAGATGAGAATTTTACCCTTCATTTCTACACACCGGCAGTGTAGCACCTGATTTCTTCGGTTTTCAAGGCATTTTGTGTTCCTATGCTTTAAATTGATGGCTAAAGTTTTGCCTGCGGAAGCAAAAAAATGAACCCACGCCAATGATGATCACGGATAAAACCAACACAAATGTTAATATAATAAGGAAGTTGATTTTCTTCAGATCCTCTTTTTCACAGTCTTCTGGTCTGATGTTCCCGATGTGCATTTCTTCCTGGTACCCAAAGTTCTGAGTGTGGTGGCACATTAAGTGCTCCACGTTGGGGATCTGGACGTTTTTGTTCTGGATCATTGATGAGAGCCAGATGTTTCCACAGCAGTTGAGTGGGTTCCCAGTGAGATACAAATTTTTAAGGGAATTTTCTAATGCTAAAATATTGCTGTTCTGTAATGTGCTAAACCTATTGTTCCGTAGGTCCAGAACTTCCAGTGGAGAGTCACTACCCCACTTAGGCAGCCAGTTCAGCTGGTTTTCAGAGAGGTTTAAATGTTTAAGGTGACTAAAACAAGGCAAGTCAATATTTAAGTCTATCAGGCTATTGCCATGTAAGTACAAATATTCCAGAGACTTTTCCAGTCCTGATAATGCTTTAACTTCTATTTTGAGTCCGGGGTTCATGGAGAGATCCAAGACAATCAGAGAAGTCTTGTAGAAAGTGTATGCTGGTAGGACGCTCAGCATGTTGTCAGCAAGGTACAAGTACTGAAGGGCAGGAGAATCAACAAATGATACGCAACCACTTTCCTCTCCAGCAAGTCTTTGCTTAGCTAATCCTGAGTACATGCTGCAAAGGCTGATATTATTGCTCTGTAGATTAAGCAGTCTGAGGCTAGGAAGACTTGAGAAGATATCAAATTGCAGGGTCTGAAGGTGGTTGTTTTGAATATAGAGCTCCTTCAAACTTGACAACGTGCCAGCATCTAGGAGAAGGTTCTGCAAAGCATTGTAGCTCAAGTCGAGGACAGTTAGGGAGACCAATGCACTGTCATAAGTTACTGCAAATGCCTGAAGACAGTTTTTACTGAGATTAAGGGTGTGAAGGGACAACATTGATTCAAAGAACTCATCCGGAATGGATTTGATTTCATTATAACTTAAGTCCAAATATACAAGCTGGGATAAATAAAGAGAACTTTTGTTTCTGCTTTGCTTCTGATCAAGAAGATGAAAAGAAGCATCTAGCCATTCATTTTCCATATAGTCCATTTTATTATGAGGGGATTCAGCAGTAAGCTGGATTAAATTCTTTGATAAATTCAGAGTTACCAGTTTATTTACCTGTGGGAAGACTGGGAAGTGAAGCAGTTTATTTTCACTCAGATCCAAACATCTTAAGCTATATTCATCATCTGACTTTGCGGTGTGGAAGGTCTCAATGCTATTCCTGCTAAGGTCAAGTATCTCCAGCTGCCTGAGGTTGAAATCAGAGATGCAAGTAATTGAATTCATGGAGAGATTGAGTTTGGAAAGGTTCACTAGAGTCTCAAAAGCACCTTCTTCTATTTCCATGATGATATTACTCTGAAGGTCTATCTCCACAAGACTGGGAGATCCCTGAAACATCTTGTGCGATATCATTATAATACTGTTGTCTGCCAAGGAAAGATACCGCAGCGCTGGGGCTTGTTTAATGAAATACTCAGCCATCCCATTGTACAGACTGTTGTGGGACAAGTCCAGTATTTCCACCTTGGGTAAAAGTCCGATCCCCTCCGTCCCATTCTGAGCAAGCTCATATAAGTGATTGTTGGCTAAATTTATTTCCAGCAGACTCGTCATGTGTGCAAAGACTCCAGGCGCGATGAAGCTTATCTGGTTAGAGCTTAAATCCAGGCACTGGAGGGAAGTGTAAAATGATAACGGCATTTCAGGGATGCTTTGAATCAGATTTCCAGACAGATCTATTTTGTTTACATTCGGATGGAGCCCACGAGGGATTTGGTGAAGGTCTTTGTTGTGGCAAAATGCCTGCGAGTTTGCCTGCCAGAAAAAGAGAGAAAAGGGGTTGTCACATGACAAACGAAAAACATCTTTGCATGAAATACAAAGAAAATATCATTAAGCATCCAGGCAGATCGTTCTTCTCAAACACTGATCACACTATTTTCTCTGAGCATTCAGACAGCAAGAACAGCAATCCTAATGCTTCTTTGCAGCTAACAGCACTCATTTCATTTTAAAGACATTTCTGACTTGCAACGATAGAGGGTTTTATCTGCATGTGATACCTGCTCAACCTTCTCCTTTTTGTACCTTTCTCCCAGGCTCATTTTAATAGTTCTAAGTGAAGGAGTTTTGCCCTCTTTCCATTGCAACCAAGCACTGTTTCCTCACTTTTGTTATGATGTTTAGTTTTCTGAGCTTCATCACTGTATTAGGTTTTGCAAACTCTACACGCAATAGTAAGTAGTACTTAGAAGAGTTCCACCCTGTTGGTAGCATAGCTCCCTAAATCAAGAATGTGGAGAAGTGTATAAGGATCCTATGCCACAAAACCCATCTCTGTCCTTCTTAGTTACACCCCTCGGATATTTAATCCTTTAGCCATGGCTTAGTTAAAAAGTGCATCTTTAACCAAACGGGTCGTTCAGCTACTGAAACATTTCTGATGACCGCCTCCAAACTCCAGACTTTTACCATCCATGTTTGTCCTTTTCCTAAAGCAACAGTTCCCTTCTCCTTGTATGTGGCACATGCCTTATGAAACCACCCACGCAAGACACCCATGATACAACATGGAAAAGAAAAATTGTGTAAAACCAGCTTTGGAGAGGAAAAAAAAGCCATGATGTACAGTGAGGGTTGTGCCTTTTCAGTCCAATTCTCAGCATTAGGGTAGAGAAAACCCCAAGTGTCAAAGTCAAATTCATCTTCTAGATGCACGTCTGTTTAATTGCAGCTGGGACTGAATCTGTGTCCAGAGCAAAATTTGGAGTATGCGCTCATAAGCAACACTGAAAACATGAACATGCTCATCTTTGCATAAATGTCAGGCTGTATTTTGTTGTTAAGGAGAACATACAGCAGCAGGAGGAAGTGGAATGTGAAAGGCTTAGGCAGCATTTAATTTTCTGGAGGAAAACTCTTGTTATGAATGTATTTGGGTGACTGGGTCATGTACTGTTTGTAGAAAGATCAGAAAGAAAAGAAAGAAAAAAAATCTGTTGAATCTTAACTTCTGTGGAGAAATAGAATCCAGATTCCATGACGCAAAGCTTCACAGACATTAAAGAAACACAAGTAAAAAATATTAAAAAACATCTGTTTCATGTGAACTTTTAGGTGAATGAAGTGACAGGTCTGTTTAGAAGAAGTGGGGCAATAGTCAGCATTTTGTGAATCTCTTTTGCATCATGTGAGTTTTGGAGACCACACAAAAATGTGCCAGAGAAGTGCAAGTGCTCATCCAAACTCTAGATATACACAGGCTGCTCCGCGGTCCTTCCCATGATACATCCTTCTCAAAGACCCAAGTAAATGGCCTATTAAAACCTGAATCCCCTCCTTTTTTCCCTCCAACTCACTCACACAAACCCCAGCTAAATAAAAGAAAGGAAGGGAATTTTCTGGCTTTTTCCTGACATTATTTCTTTCCTGCAAAGCCACTTTTTGCTTATTTTGAGCTAAAAAGTGCACAGAGTTGGGCTTAGTTCTGAGACCCAAATAACAGAGCAGGAAGCGTCTTCTTCTTCGTTTTGTGGAAGAAGGAGAAGGCAGAGGATGCAAAAATCCGGAGTGAAAAAGCAGCAGCCGCTTTGCAGCCTCAGGCAGATGCCAGGTTTCTTCCCACACTTGGAGCCAGATCTCAACAAGGGTTGAGCACCCTCCACTCCCTCTGGGCACCCAGCGTCTTAGCCAAGTCTTGGCTAAGAAAACCAGCCGGCTGGTTTTCACTGAAGTCGATGGGGGAAGAGGTCAGTCCCAGTTCACTGCGTATCTTGCAGGATTGGGCCTTTAATCTGCATCCACTGAACCCTCCCAGTGATAAAAGGGGCTGATAAAATCTATACCTCCCACTGTCTGCCATTTGTTCCTATAACATTTCCCCTCCCATTTTTTTTCAGACTTTCATTCCTTTTCACTGACTATTTTGATCCTCACTGAATTTCTTATCTAGTCTGTTTTGCACCATCTTTTCTTCCCCGAGGCTCAAACTGCATGAATTTCGTTCTCATCAGTGCTAGGAAGAAAAGATGAAGCACGTCTCAGTGGGATGGAGCAAACAGCATCTGTTTGCGTGTATCTCCCTTCCTCCCATCCTATAGCCCAGTGGGTTGGCAGCCTGAGGCTGGAAAAGAGATTTTTGCCGGTCTCCAGTTCTGACTTCATCATCTCTGCCACTGCTGCCGCCAGTTTGTTTGAAGTCCGTTGGCAAGAAGTACTGCAGGGTGGGGAGCACTTGGTCCCTTTCGTGTCTGGTCCCATTCAAGTGCTGGTGAAAAAATGACCCAACAGCTCAGAAGTTGAGCATTGTTGGGATCGGGTGGAAGTTGTCACCCACCTTAGTAAGAGCCCTACAAACAAAGCAGCTGGTTCCAAGCCTCCACTCGTGTTCTCCTGTATTAACTCATGAGTGTTTCAACCAAAGAATTTGGGCTGAAGCCACTTAGCACTGACTTGCATTTGCATGGTGTCTGTGCCCAGTCTCTAGAAGACCTGCCCAGGTGGAGGCTCAGCTACACAACCGAACCTTAGCAATTTGCCCACGTATCAGCTGACCTATGATAACTGGTTATGTACATTTTCTTGCATCGCCTCAATGCAAAGTAAGATATAATTTGCTAAAAACCCTTCCCTTCTATAAATTATTTCACAGAATTCACAGAATTGTTAGGGTTGGAAGGGACCTCTGGAGATCATCTAGTCCAACCCTCCTGCCAGAGCAGGGTCACCTACAGCACGTTACACAGGACAGCGTCCAGGCGGGTTTTGAATGTCTCCAGAGTGGGAGACTCCCCCACCTCTCTGGGCAGCCTGTTCCAGTGCTCCACTACCCTCAAAGTAAAGAAGTTCCTTCTCATGTTAAGATGGAACTTCCTATGTTCAAGTTTATGCCCATTACCCCTCGTCCTATCACTGGGCGCCACTGAAAAAAGACTGCTCCCATCCCCCTGGCATCCTCCCATTAAGTATTTGTATGTATTAATAATTTGAAAGCTCCTTCTTTCCCAGTTAACATAAATTAGCAGAAACATCTTTCTTTGGGAGGTAAAACATGAACTAGCTCTCCTTGGAAGGCAACATGAGTTAGGAAGGACCTCCTGACATTCAATCTGTGCCTTGATGTCTTGCAAACGGGTAGATGTGCAGTAACTTGTATAATCAGTGCAGCTTACACCCATATGAGGGGTCTGGTAGGGACTGTTGACTTCCTGAAACCTCTTTTACAAGACATCGGTTCAACAACAGGAGCACCAGTGGTGAGTCAGAGAGGAGCGCACATTTCTGACTCATGAACGGGCTGCCCAGAGAGGTGATGGAGTCTCCCACTCTGGAGCCATTCCAAACCCGCCTGGACGCCATCCTGTGCCACTGCTGGAGGTGCCCCTGCTCTGGTGGGGGTGGGACTGGGGGAGCTCCAGAGGTCCCTTCCAACCCTGACCATTCTGGGATTCTGTGACTCTTCCAAGGGATCTGGGATGAAAGTTTCCATTTCTGAGCCTTTGCTATTTTAAAGGTGTCGCCACAGGGAAAGTACCATGTAAAGCAGCAAGGCTGTGATGAAGAATAATCATGTGAAGTAAGCAGGACTCTCAATAGACCCATCAGCTAATCTGGTAGCTCCCTCTTTCTTTAAGCTATGTTTGGATTTACACTCTCCTCCTTCCATTGGACCAAACGCCCAGCAAAGGAAGACAATCAACATGGACATTAGCGATGCCGAGCTGTTAATTTATACCAGATGAGCAGCCCAGCCCCTGACTGCAGCATGTTTTCTGTCAGGGCTGAATTTATCCCAGCCTCATTGCGTAGAGCCTTGGGTTGTTGGCTTGATGAAAGCAGTTTACAGTGGAGTGGTGGAAACAAGCATGTGTTTACTTCTCAGCAATCGGCCTGATCTGTGACTCCAAGAAACGGGATGGGGCGAATCTGCTTGGATTACTGTGTGGCCCTCCCAGCCTTCATATGACTATGATACATGCGACCCAAGCTGTCATGTTTACAGTGCCTTCATCAGTCTTCCCTCTCCAGCCAATGAAGTGAGCTACTCAGTCACCTTCCCAAGATCTTTTTATATATACTAGGTCTTAATTTCTCTGGAATTCAGGAAGTGCAGCAATACGGCAGGGTGGGCCGGAATGGAATGAGTCCCATAAGGGAGATGTGTACAGCTAGCAAATTATTTTTTTCCCTATTTTGGAAGTTTTTGAGGATTTGTGCTGAACAGCTTCAACGTTCAAAAAAAAAAAAAAAAAGTATTTTTAAATGGCCTGTTACAGTTAGCAGCACTTGGATAGGGAAGGGAGCAAGTTCAGCTATGAATAATGTTTATGCTATTGTACCAGGTGCTTGCAAAAATTCAAGGAGCAAATTTTGTACTGCTTTCTCACTTTTTTTGCCTCCAGCAGAAGTCAGGTACAACTCTCCTGGCAGCAACGCTGTGTCAGGGCAGAGGAGGTCAGCCTCCCTGTTATTACAAAAGGGCCGGTATAGATGTATTTCACTGAAGATGCTTTATTTAAAGCACAAAGAACTGAGGCCTGATATAAAGGAGTCAATTTTAGGTCTAAATTCTTTCACTATCTCTCGGCCACAGAATCCCTGTACAGTCTTGGGGAAATCAGGTCAAATTTCTTTCAACCAGCTCCCCCTTATTAAAAAATGGAGGTAATGACCCTTCTTTTTCCCCTCCTTTAACATGCTTTCAGTACAGCAAGGACACAGCCCAAGAACATCCTGGACTAACCCAGCAAAGACCACCTCTGCCATCATGGAGAGCCTGGTTCTGGGCGGGGGGATTCCTTCTCAGAGACCACAGCTATTCCTGCAGTGCCTGTAACGAGGGGTCCCAACCTCATCCAGGATCTCAAGGGGCCTGAGCAGGGAGACAGCCTTACCATTTCACAGGACATCCCCTCTGTGGGCTGATTGTTAGAGGTTCCTCTGTTCACCACTGCCAGGAAGAAGACGATGTACAGTTTCATGGTTCTGCAGGAAAAGGTAATTACAATTAGCTTTCGAATGTGACATGGCACTCTATGCATGCGAAAGCTGGCACCAGAACATCGTCTAACATGGAAAAGCACACATGCATTGCAATAAATTAACCCACCTCTGAGCCTACAGTACTTATGACCTACCTATTACCTTTACATCCATTTGAGCCTGGTAGGAAAAAGAGAGATTTATATGAGGGCTTGAAAAGGAAATCCTAGGTGTTTCATGGGATTGCCCCACTCTGCTACCTAGATGGTACCCAGGCCACTCAATGAAGTCCAGATGCTCAAGCTGGGCACCACATGTGTCTAGCATCACTGAGGAAGACAACCACCAGAGACTGAGTGACCTTCCAGAACCACCTCACTCTCCCTGTAGAGGCAGCTCAGGTACTTGCTACTGGGCTGGAGTTTTGGGGTTCCGAATCCTGACTGAAGTGAACGGGTGCCACTGAGAAACAACAAGCATTGGGAACTGTTTCCATTTCCATCTACAACATTCTCCACTCCTCTCATCCCAGAGTGTCAAAAAGCTCTTACAGGCTTATCCAAATTTTTTTGAGTTAATATAAACAGGTTAAAGAACGGACTGAGAACCTGAGAACCTTTTGTCCAAATGCTATTTCTCTGTTTTATATATCCCAGGTATGGGCAGACTTTTAAATACATTTGAAAGCAGATGCCTTAAAAAGAGACTGATACAAAATGGTATGGATTTGCGCGAAACAAAGGATTCATCAGAGTGTAGCTGGTTGGAAAGCACTCCAGAAAAAAAAGAAAGAAGCACAGAAATAAGTGCAAAAGGAGCCAAACGCTCGAAGGTCTGTCACTGGGCAATGGGAGAAAAATGCAAACATGGCCAAGGGAAAGCATTTGTCCTTCAAACGGCTTGTTCCTAGATGGACACTTATGAGGTCTCTGTCTGTGGTCACCACTGACATGAGCTCCAGATATCACTTCTTTGTGACAGCCTCAGTTGTAAATGTGCTGAGTCTGTCTGTATTTGTACGTTTTTTTGCAGGCAGACCTGAGCTGGTTCTACCCATATCCAGAGCTGGTGAGACACACGCCAGCTCCCCACCGGAAGCCACGCAGCAGTACTTAGATAGCACTGCTCCTAAGTCTTTCCAGGAGCAAGCCTGCATCTGGCAAACTCCAAGCGCAGGCCAATTCCATGCACATGTGTTGCCAAAAACCGCCATCAATGTACCGTTACTCAGGGTCTTTCACCCACAGAGCATCAGGAAGCTGGAAACAAAAGAGATGGGATCGTTCCCAGCTGGTGGAGATCCCTCTGCTTAGTCACTCTTTGTGGGATGCAGCTGATGGTCATGCTTCCATGCAATTGCTGAACAGCAATGCCAACAGGTTCACTATGGGAACCTGCCCATCCCTCCACTTCCCAACCAGAGAAAAGAGTTGTGTACTAGAAAAAGAGAAACTGGGGAGGCTTAGACCACAGCTGCTCTGTTTTCAGATTGCACATTCCTTCCAGTTCAGGGAAACAACTAGGGACGGATGATGAACTGAGACCCCAAGGTGAAAGAGCTTGGAGTTTATCTTTGGGGCTCAGCAGCAGGACCAGAAGTCTGTTTCCCCTGCTAAAACAAAAACAAGGATGTTCATTCTCAACCCTTTCAATGATTGTTTGCAAAATACACTGAAATCATCCTATGTAAGGAGGAATTGCTGATACCACCATCTATAATGTCTCTGTTGTTCCCCTCTGTTGCTCATTCCCCAGGATTAGAGGAGTGGGTGTCTCCCCTAAGGAGAAGAAAATGAGTTTTATCATTTGGGTATTAGTTTGCTGGAACTGAGAGAAAAGACAAACATACCGATGATTACAAGGCTTTACTCAGATCCCTCAAATGGAAATTTTTTCTGTTTAAATCCAATGAGTTAAGCTGAGGAAATCTCCATGGATATTACCCACAACATGGCACCACCCTGATGGACGGTGTACGTCCCGTGCGGTCTGCAATGTCTTCTCTTGTCACACTGCCTCTGCAAAATATGGTCCCTTTGCTTCTTAAATAATAAGCCTGACACAATCCAGGGTCTTAACATGCTTTGAAACTTCCTAGATTGTAAGTTTATAAAGCAACTGGGAAATTGATGTATTTGAACACAAAAATGTGGTTTAATGGCTCGCTGTGTAAGACAGCTCTGTAGTAAGGAAGGATGCTGTCCCTCAAGGTGCTTCTAAGGAGGCCATCACACCCTGAAGCACAGGGACACGGCGGTCTCTTCCAATATGAGACCACGTAGACTCTGTCCAGAGGAGGGTAAGCCACTCCTCATGGTACACTACAACCTCCTCGCTTATGGACAGTCCCTTCCCATGGTGGTATTCAGTTCAGCTGTCCAGCTGAGGAACTTTTCCCCACCCAGCTTTTCTCTGGACAACATTTAGACCCTCTTCAGCAACACCTAGCGTCACACAGCACTGCATCCCCCTCTTCCCTGCCCTCTGGGCAGGTCTCAGATGCCCACCACCCTCTCCCAGGGCAGAGCTCAGGGCTCACAGGATCCCCATTGCCCTAATGTCACATAGCATCACCGCTAAACCCTGCCTGCTGGCACTGGCGCTGGTGTCTCTAACCACAGCTTACAAAAACAGTCCGGGAGCAGCAGTAGCAACAACTCGACCTAAAGGACCTTTTATTGCTCTGAGGCTTTCCCAGAGTTGAGGCAACTTCGTGCTCAGTGCCAGTTTGCTCCCACTGGCAGCTGTGATAAAAATCCCAGCATACCTCAGAGCAGGACTGAGCTCTAAAGCATATTCAATACCACAGTTTCCCATCACAGTACTTCAAAATTACCCAGCCCCATCCACAACTGAAAAATATAGGTGATACCAGTAAGCAACACTCCCAAGGAATCTTCTTAAGTGGGTCAAATAATTTAGCATCTAGAAAAGGCATGGTACCCAAACCACGTCAGCATCTACACTTATTAACAGATGGGGGGGCAACGGCGGCGAAGAGCACTGATTTGCCCCAAAACGCATATGAAACCATGAAAGAATCAAGGTTTTATCCCAGTTTGCCCAGTTGCCCCTCCAAAACAATATTTGCCTCCATCTCTATTACAGTATTAACCCTGAAACCACTTCATAGGTGTTGCTTGTAGCTAACAGCAGCAGCACCTTCAAAATTTTCCCCAAAGGTAATTTTTGTTACTGCTTAGACAATTAACAGAGACGTCCTCCTGTGCCAAAGAGAGGTTAAACACGAGAGAATACACAAAACACAAACCAAACCCCCAGGGTCTGATACTTTTTCACACAAGACACTTTGCTGCTAAATTAGAGCCTCCAGGGTTAAAAAGAGTGAATATTTCACATTTACCTTCTTTCAAGGGTTTCTCACATCCCCAAACACTGCTTATCATGTCTTTAAAAAGCATATCCAGCTCTTCAAAACCAGCTCAGCCCCGGTACCGACGAAGTTGTTCTTCAGCTTCACGTTCACCCATTCGGGACGCCAAAATGCTCACTTGTAACTTCGTATTGAAGGCATTTTCAGGGAAAGAATCTTATTTGGGACTGTGTCTGCTTTAAATTATGTTGCTTGTCTTCCTCCGGACTCCTCTCTGGGCTCTTGCTGGGTCCTAGCCACCGCTGTGCTCCGGACGGAGTCAGCTACTGTGCGACATTCTGAAGCCCTCGCTCGGGGCAGGCGTTGAGAAACAAGGGGGATTTTTTTTTAATTCTTTTTTTTTTTTTTTTTTTTTCCAGAGGAACTGTCAGGATCGGGCCACGGGTTTGCTCAGGGGAATAAGTGACTTATCGTTGCCGATGCCATTGTTTAGCTGCATGCGCGGTGCAAAGCAGCGTGTTTACTTTAGGGTTTTGTGTCCGCAAGTTACATTCCCGGAGGGTTGCAGCCTCCTACCCCCGGCACCTAAATCGCTCTCGGCATCGTTAGGAAAGCGACGCTTGAGGATTAAAGGTTTTGAATTAACGGCTGATAAATATAAAAGCCTGGAATGTGGAGAGCTCTCGTGGAAGAAATAACTCTTTCTCTTTGCTGTGGTCCCACTGATCAGAGTGCGTTAGCAGTCCGCGGGCAGGACGGGGGTTCAGTGTCGGCTACAGCGCACCTGACTTGGAAAGGTTTTCACAGCACGAGGCGGAAATTAGGGGACCTTGATAAAGGCAGGGAGATCCAAACATCTGGATGAGCTGCTGGATTTTTGGCAGCGAGTACATAGTGCTGAATCTCCCGGACCTGCTGGGAAAAATCCCCATTGCAAAAGGGGTGCTTTTGTCATGCAGAAGATGATTTCGTATTGCCTGGGAGTTCAGCTTTTTATTTATTATTTTGTGCTGCCCTCTAGGGCTAGAGCAGCTGTCTGATTGCTGGTTTCCTCACTTCCTTTTGCTAATTAAGACCTGCTTCTGGAAAACCCGCCTTTACATGGATTTCCCCATTGCTGTCTCCCAACCTCACAAACCTGAACTGCTGCAATGCACTTTTCCCATGGTTGAAATACTATGGCCGAGAGCTTGGCTCTTATCGTCTCGCTTGCTTTGCAGTGCACGCTGAAATGAGAGGCATAAATGAAACGAAGAGGCGGCAGGATGCACGTGTGCAGGAGAGGGACACTATTAGGTGCACTGGATTAAAAAATCCACGTTTAGCTCTCATGAGAACGGCCTGCCAGTGAGATTATCACAACCCTGGACAAGTTCTCCTTGACTGGGCTCTCATCAGACTAGTTTTAATCACTTTCTTCCCAATCCCATAGTGTCTTGAGCTTCCCTTGGTCAGAGCTGGCTGCAGCTCGATCCCTTTGGCATGCTCCATCTGCGATCCCCTTGGGGTAAGCAGAAAACTCATGTTGAACCTGGGGACCGCTGTGGTGTCCAGAGGTTTAAATGCCTTTTGGATGCTCTGGGTTTAGAGTTCGCCTCATCAGCAGCATGCAATAGCGCTTGCAACGTACAGCCACTTTCGCAAGGAAAACCTCAAGTATTTGAGGTCCTCACAAAAAGAAAAATACTTTTTTTTTTTTTTTAAAAAAATTGATATTTTGATTTGATTTAGCGATGGAATGCAAATATCACACCTGTAATGAAAAGTAGTGAGTGTGCCCTGGATGATTGCAGCTTCACGTTTTCCTACACCTGGATGTTCAGAGCACTGTGGGAAGTTTGGACTCCAGGGGAAAAAAAATAGCAGGGTTTTTGCTGGTTGGGCTTTCTAAAAAGCCAGCTCTGTCCCTCAGGCTGTTTTACCGAGTGGCCGAGCAGCTGTGCCAGCCGAACTGTGAAGAAGAGCCAGGACAGAAACAAATGCCTGAGCAGGAGGGAAGGGCATGCACCGATTCTGCTGCTCAGGACTTTGCTTCATTACAACCACAGCCTCGGAGGCACACCAACCCTGCCAGGAAATATCAGTGGTGTCCTCACCATCTTTGTCCTTTCCTAAAGGCAAAAAGGGCAAAGGGGGATTCTAACGTGGATTTGACAGCAAATAGTTTCAAAGACCTTGAGACATTTGCCCAACTTCCCGTTTTCAATAGTTTCATGCTTTGGGCTGGCCAGCATTTTACCCCCTAAAGTGGTGTTGAAACATTAGCATGGTATGTGCTTGGTAGCCACGTCTGCAGAGCAAGGGTTGTCTCCATCAGAGAGACAGAGTGATCTCCATCTGTCAGATTGGAGAATCAAGCTCTTTCGCCCACCGGCACAAAACAGCAAGGGCTGTCCCACCCCATTCATGCCAAAGGGGTTGCACCTGTGACTTGGTGAAATCAGGCCCTTCCTGATTTTCCTGTGGTCTCCTCAGCAATCGCTGCCAGCTCGGTTTCTGCCAACATCAGCCAGATTCCACCCCACGTCACCCGAAGCCAGGATTAGGGATTAGGGCTAGTGGGCACCTCGTCAGACCTCTCTGCTCCTCCAAACCCCCTTTCCAGCCTGGCCCAGAGCAAGAAGGGAAAGCAAATCCCAGCTGCTGGCTCTCACGAGCTGCTCCGTAATCTGCTCCAGGTTCCCAAGGGTTTTGGGTAAACAAGAATATGTCTTGACGATTATGTGTCTTGAACCTCCAGACCTTTTGGAGTCCGTCCATCCATAACGCTGCTGCTTTCTAAGGCACTGCTTTTTGGGTTGAGTCCTGTGTCGAGCCGCATGAATCAAACTCTCCAGAGAAGTAAACAAAACAAGCTCCCGCCTCAGAAAGTGGGTCTGAACTGCAAGGGCTGGAGTGGGACGAGCCTTGCTCCCTTTCGACTGGAATAGCTCCCTGGTGATTCGTCCCACCAGGGAGCTGGAGACAGCATTAATATTAACCCTATTGAAAAACAAATAGCCCGTGCCATCCTCAGCCACGGACTTTGAGAAGGAAGCACAGCTCCAGCTCCTGAGACCCTACAACATCTCCAAGAGCTGCTTCTCCTGGTTCGGTTTGCTTATGCCATCCGCACCATGCTTGGTCTCCCATGGGCAGATGCAGCCTCCTGCCTCTCTGCTGTCAAGCCCACACACCAAAATAGGGACTTCTACACCTCCTGTGATCCTTTCTTGCTGTCTTTTGAAGCTGCTGCCTTCCTTCCTTCTCTCTCTCGCTCTCTGTCCTCCCTCCTTATGCACCTCAATCAGGTGTGCAGCCAACAGCATTTCCCCACCAAAAACTAACCTTCCTAATTAATTGGGCACACAGGGATTTGCCAGTTCCCCAATGTTATTTACCTTTTTTCCTACTCCTTTCTCCAGGAGAGAAAATGAAAACCAATGAGAATTGCATGAAACCCACCAGCCTGGAGACTTAGTGAGTGAGGGGCAGCGTGAAGGGACACCTATAGATGGGAAAATGAAAACACTTCCATCAATAAAAACTGACATAAGCCGGCATTTGAAGATTAAACTATTTGAACATGAAATACTCTCCCTGGAGAACAAAATTCCTGGAGAAACTCAAATCCAGGAACCAAACCAGAACCTTTTCTCACCAGCTTTAATCTAAGTGCAGCAAAGAAAGAGAGAAATTGGTTTATAATTCAGCAATTTTTCTTTTACTGATGGTGGAGTCAGTGTTTGAGAGAAGGAGCACTCAATTTATGTGACCCAACAGGAGATAGAATGAAGTGAGGAAAATTACTTCTGATAGATTTGACTTGCATGATACTGATACCCCCCCTCGAATCCATCCATCATGGTATTAGTAAAAGGCCAAGTGCTGATACAGTCACTAAGGTGTGACCATCTGCTCTAGAAAGAGATGCCCGATAGTGAATTTTTGTTACTGAAAACAAAAGGATTTCAGCATTTTAGAATAAGAAGATGATTTGAGGGTCGAAATGATGACATCTTAGTAAAAAACCAAATTTACACTGTTGCAAAGCCAAACTTTGGCTTCTATTTAAGGGAAACATGTTAGTGCTTTTATCAAAAATACAACAGGGTTCGGCTTTAGAGAATTATCTGTGACTTTTATATAAACTAGGATTTTCTAAAACTTTGCTGTTTCCAAATATTGTCCAAACATTAATTCCTCATGCTAACAGTCCAGATGCAGCAAAACGCCATCAGTAAGTCACCATTCACCCAAGGTGACATTCAAGCTGTCACGGTCTTAAGAGTAGAGAAATAACCCTGCCATCTCACACCTCGTGCTCCAACAGGGAGAGTTCAAGGACAGCGCGGATAGTAAGAAGAGCAGACGAGCTAAAACAGCATTTTGCTCATTTGACCCAGGGGCTGTGTGATTTGCCCAAGGCTATATTAGGATTCGGTGTCGGAGAGCAGCGTTTCGTCGGCGCGCAGTGCTGAGCTCTGCAGCACTCCAGGTTCAGAGCGCTGTAATGCAGTAACACCATAAATAGACTAAAGTCCTGTGAAGAAAGATAAAAAAAAAAAAACAACAAACCCCATCTCCCCATCTGCCACTACTATAAACACGGAGAATAATAACAAAGCAGGCATATGACAACTGTATTGTTATAAACTAACCAGTGCCTCCTTAACGTAAAGGATCTCACTCGCTGCAGTGCAAGTCCCTGATGGATTAAATATACAGCTGTGTGGATAGAGCCATCAACACAGTGTGTTTAGTCCATTCCTCAGCCTATTCATAAACACAGTATATTTTATTTATACAGTACCTTCCTCATCTGTGTTATTTTTAAAGGCTGCAGCTCTAAGTCACCGGAGCCCCCGTCTCTCCCGCAGGAGAAAGCACAACTTTCCAGCAGGCTCCCGGTTTCGCACGCGTCTCCACGTACCTGCTCTGTGGCTGGAGGAGGAGAAGGAGGAGGAGGAGGAGGAGAAGGAGGAGGAGGAGGAGGAGGTGGAGGTTTCGCCTCTGCTTGCAGCCTTCTGCCTCCCGGACTCTCCCAGCAGCCTTTCCAGCGCAAGACGAGGAAGAGTTTCCTTGGGGAAGTCGTACCTCTGTTGCATGCCAGCTGACTAAAACTCTGCGAGCTCCGAGAGAAGTTTGAAGTCACAGGGAAAAAAAAAAATACTCCCCATAGACTGGTCCTTGAATTCATTCCTTCGCAGTCATGAGCTCTTATATATTCCCAGGCTCCCACGAGCACGTGAATACATACCTCCGTAATAGTTTTAAAATGTGTGTGTCCTCTGCGCTTCTCTTTATTTTCCATTTCGTTCATTCAACCTTGGCTTATTTCCTGCAGTTTCTCAGCTGGTGGTTACGCTCCTCTGGTATTGACACATGAAACAGTCTGCGAATACCACAAAAAATCCCCTCCGCAGGCTTTGGGGACACGTGCTTGTCTCTGAAGTTCGCCGTGCCTGTCCCACGGATGTGAGCATGTGGCTTTCAGCTACATGGACCTGCAGGTACCCGGGGACAGCTCTCGCCGGGGATGGGGTTAAATCACGGGGACCGAGCTGGCTGCAAACCCTAAACTCCAAGTCCGTGCAGGATAGGGTGCGTAGGAAAAAGATATATTGGAGGGAAGTGCCGTAACAGGACAAACACATCATGTTTGGTGTTCCAACAGCTCAGGTGTGTCTCTGTGGCAGAGCAGTGGGGTGGCCAAACACACCCGTGGGGGAAAGGATGAATTCAATTTAACGCTTCAAAGGGTAATAATGTAAATGCCTTCTAAAAAGGGCAATGGGACAGATCTTTTTTTTCTTTTCCCTGGGTGTGAAACTCCCTTTTGCTTCAGAAGCAATGCTCTCATGTAAATCAGCAGGAGACATGCGCACTGTCCATGTCATCTTCTTCTGCTCAGAAGAGCCTGGCCAGATGTCTGCTGACTCCACATCTTAGTTTGTAGGAATAAAAACCTCCGATAGGGTTTTGCCAGCGCCTAAGTGGGTGTCTTAGGACCAACCGAGTCTTGGCTTCACCAGCCAGGACCTGACCTCCCCTGTGCCACCCCACTGGGGAGCCCCAACAGGCACTGGGGACCACTGCAAACCTCTCACCTTCTCCCCTGATGCATGAGGAACACCTCCACCGAGTGACCTCCCCCTCAGAGGAGATGTTTGGCATTCATCACATGGCCTTGCACCGTGATGTGCAAGTATGGGCAATGAGTTTCACCAAAAAAAAATGGGGAGCTAACTCCCTTCTCCTGGAGAGCATCGATTCTGTCCCACTTTCCTGGAGCTGCTTATTAAAATCGGATAAAAGCCATGTCCCTTTATACCATGTGCCAAGCAGCTTTGTGGATTCTGCTAAACATATGCTGGCTCACAGCCTTTGCTTCTCTGCAACAGGTTGCTGCTCATTTTCTGTAGCACACCAGCTCCTGTGCGTCAGAGTTGCTTCAGATGCTGCAGCACAGTGGGAGACTCAAGGTGAAAATGGCTACAGATGTGAAAGATGTGGTTCGTTAAATATTGCAGGGAATCTATTTTGCACCCGATGTTGCAATAAGCATGTAACGAGGATAATAAATTTAATAGTAACTTGCACATAATGGTCAAGAAATAAACAATAATGATTTTATTACTGCAATGGCTGTTGCTTGTCTACATGTATAGCTGCACACGTGTATTTATTAAAGGCCAAATGGCTTAAGAATTAGTAAGTAAACGATCTCTCATTGACTTGTCTCGGCAACAGAAGCAGATCCTATGGAGGAGCTTGCTTGTGTGCAGCAGTCCCAAAACTTTATTGATGTCCTCAGATCGGCACTTTAAAGGTACATTGGGCAGTACCAAGGAGTAGGCTTATGATCTGAAAGTTGTGTTTGCCCCCTCCATGCAATGCTGAAACTAACTGTCCACTATTGCTCCATCTTGTGGCACCATGCCTAGGGAATACAGCCACACTGTTTGGTTTGGCATGAGCTCGACGTTGATGTGTTGATGCACACACCTCCCACCCAAGGCAAAACTTGTCTGTTACTCCATCCTAGCTTATTTGGCTGGGACTGACCCATAAAGAGAGTTCACTGAGGCACAAGGACATATTCTATCCCCTCCTGTCACCATGCCAGGCCAACGTGATGGCCAACTTGGTGTCACAGCAGCCAAGCCTGGAGGACAGCTGTGGATCTGCTGATTAGAGACAGGGGTCCAATTATATTTTCCAAGTGGTTCATGGCTAGCTGATAGGAAAATGGCCTATCACAGAAAGAATAAGTCTCCTGACAATAAATTTCAGACTCATATGGAAGCAGATGGAATTATTCCCACAGATCCTGCTGTTGTTAGACCTTCGTCTCTGGTGTGTGGGCCACAGAAGACTTGGGTCAACCTATGGCTGATTCCCAGTGACATCTGAGTGTTGATTCTTCTCCAGTTACATCTCTCCCATTAGAGATGTGTCTCCCAGGGAATGATCCCTGGCCTCATCCGCACAGACCTGGCCCTTCTCTAGTGCAAGCTGTCTATGTCCAGGTATGTAGCACTCAGATATCTAGCTCTGGATGGTTTCCCCACAGCCCTGAAAGTCATTGTTTCACTGTTACCTTTCTATCAGAGTGCCTTGAATAACGTGGAGACAGCGTGCAAAAGATAGTTCAGGAGGACTTTGTGGAGCAGAAGAAGCCAAACCTGATGCAGGCCCTGAAGGAAACCCCAGAACTACACCCATCTTGGAGGGAACAAGCTGGTTTGGTGGGGAAGGGCACCCATGAGAGGGCTAACCCACAATGTGGTTGACTGTGGGGAGCCAGGTTATCTGACAGCGTCGATGTACCCATGCAAACCCCATGAGAAAATCTGAGGACACTAGGAGGCATGCCACACCCTGAAGAACTTGTAGCATCATGCCTCCAAAATTGCTTACAAGCACCAATCCTGCAATGATTTCTGCTGGTACCTGCCATGCACAAATCCTGCATGCCTCCACGCTAGGACAGTGGGATGTGGTAACTGGCAAATCCCACTTCAAAAAAAGGCGCACAGGTCAGTGCTGGTCACACAAGATCCACCCTGGGCCATGTTCTGCTGTAGGCTCAACCCCTCCACGTCTCATGGGCTTCTCGCTCTTCCATGGGAGAGATGAGCGGGCTTGGCTGGTGGGGCTGGCATGGAGACAAGCAGAATTGCGGAAACAGAAAGCAAAACTCCCAGCTACTGAGATGCTCCAAAACATTGCTGCCAGTATAAGCATCATTATCTTGCACTGATGTTAGCCCAGTTGCTTTTCAGAAATTACACAGAAAAGAAAAGGAAAGAAAAGAAAAGGAAAGGAAAGGAAAGAAAAGAAATGAAACCAGACAGGCGGAGATGAACTGGCAGTTTTTAATGACTTGCAAAAGATTAGAGGTTGAACACGTGCTCACCTCACGCTTAAAATAGGTTGTATCATGTCAACAGGATGCCCATCTCTAATTATAAATGATATTTCCCCAGACTAAACAAAGTTTGATATTTATGCTACATTTCCTCCAGCTCCAATTATAGTCTGTTCTTTTCAAAAAAATACATGAGTAACAGGAGGACCAAGAGTTTTACTCTGGCCACTCTTTTTCTGTTCCTGCTGTTGTTCAGGGAAGTTTGCCACTGGGAGCGTGGTGATGATTTACACGCTGAGATTTTGGCTTGCCTTCGTGCTGACACTGGTTGTGAGCAGGATGGGGGCGGGGGGCGGTTCTCCTGGTCACCAGACCAGCTGTGGTTCCCGTCCCATCTCAGACTCATCATACAATGCCTGCATCTCTCAGGCACTACGTTTTCAGTTGTCCTGGAGGAAGATGCTGCTCTTAATATGTCTCTGGACTAGGCCTGGCTTAGTGCCCTCTGGTACCAACCATAACCTTCCTCAGATCCACCTGGCCTTGGGTCATGAAGACGTTGCCATTGCAAGATGCAGACAGCTCCACTTACAACTACAAAGGAGATGTGCCTTAGCTAGCTCCAAACTGTCTACCAGTAACCAAAGTAGCTGTGAAATTCATCCAAAAAAGTAGTGTAAAAAACACATGTCCAGTTCCCCTGGCACACTCCACACTCACTCACACAGATGTGACTAGATATGAAGGGGTCAGCTGTGTTCACACTATGATGCAGTGATTTGCAGGATGGGCATAGTCCTGGCTCATCTTGTCACCTGGGTGGCTGCCTGTCCCCAGGCACTACTTGACGCCTACACAGGCAGCGCTAGAAAATCAAACACGAAAGCAAAACGCACATAATGGTGCTCAAGACATTTGTGGAGTGCTTGAGGAATGTTGTACATCACTTGGAGTGGCAGATATTGTTGAAACAGCCAGTGTGAGCAGGTACTATCACAGGATTTAGATGAGGTGACTCTGGTGATAAGGTTCTTCTGCAGAGTGAGAGAACTGCAAAAGATCTGAAGAGCTACAAATGTTGTCTGTCTCGACTTCTGTAAGGCCTTTGACACTGTCCCCCACAACATCCTTCTCTCTAAATGGGAGAGCTATGGATTTGATGGATGGACTGTTTGGTGGATAGGAAATTGATTGGATGGTCACATCCAGAGGGTAGTGGTCAATGGCTTGATGTCCAGATGAAGATCAGTGACAAGTGCTGTCCCTCAGGCATCCATACTGGGACCAGTACTGTTTAGTATCTTCATCAATGACATAGACAGTGGGATCAAGAGCACCCTCAGCAAGTTTGTGGATGACACCAAGCTGAGTGGTGCCATTGACACACCTGAGGGACGAAATGCCATCCAGAGGGACCTGGAGAGGCTCAAGAAGTGTGCCCATGTGAACCTCATGAGGTTCAACAAGGCCAAGTGCAGGGTCCTACACTGGGGTGGGGGCAACCTCCAGTACCCATAAAGTCTGGGGCATGAAGGGATGGAGAGCAGCCCTGAGGAGAAGGACTTGGGGGTGATGGTAGGTGAAAAGCTCCCCATGAGCCAGCAATGTGCACTCACAACCCAGAAAGTCACCGGCATCCTGGGCTGCATCCCCAGCAGTGTGGCCAGAAGGGTGAGGGGGGGATTCTGCCCCTCTACTCCGCTCTGGTGAGACCCCACCTGGAGTACTGCATCCAGCTCTACAGCGCCCAACGTAAGAAGGACATGGGCCTGTTGGAGCGGGGCCAGAAGAGGCCACGAAGGTGATCCAAGGGCTGGAGCCCCTCTGCTGTGAGGACAGTCTGACACAGTTGGGTTCTTTCAGCCTGGAGAAGAGAAGGCTCCAGAGAGACCTTATTACGGCCTTTCAGTATTTAAAAGGAGCTTATACGAATGACGGGGACAAACTTTTTAGCAGGGCCTGTAGAGATAGGACAAGAGGTAATGTTTTTAAATGAAAAGAGAGGAGGTTTAGGGTAGATATAAGGAAGAAATTTTTTACAATAAGGGTGGTGAGACACAAGTTCAGGTTGCCCAGAGAGGTGGGAGATGCCACATCCCTGGGAACATTCCAAGTCAGGTTGGACGGGACTCTGAGCAATCTGGTCTAGCGGAAGATGTTTCTATTCATTGCAGGGGAAGTTGGACTAGATGACCTTTCAAGATCCCTTCCAACCTAAACTATTCTATGATTCTATAAGATAACACAAATATAGTTGGGGAGGAGATGATGGCCAGATATGGGGGTTGTGGGAACATGGGGCTGTGAGACAGTAAGAGAAAAAGAACTGGGAAAATGTGGCCAAAACTCCCAGGGAAGAAAAAGCGTAGCACAGGAGCTGCAGAGTCCCATGGTTTTTTGTTTTGCTTTTTTTTTGTGGAGAAAACAGATCAAGTGGAATTTGTGTTTGTACTGTGGGGGGCCAAAACGGCCTTCAGGGTCCTCTGTTTTTATTTTCTGATGGCTGTGGGCCTCAGACACCATTGCCCAGTGAGGCTTTGAGGTGTGGCTTGCAGGCAAAGTTGCCAGGTGAACATCTTGAGAAGATGAAAATAAGGCCAAAGACCTTCTGCTTTGCACTCACCCTGCCAGCTCTGATGGTCGGAGGCAGCCTGCACCCAACCCAGATTTTTCAAGCATCTCTGGGCTTTGTCCGCACCCCCCCCCCCAACATCTGCAGGGACATCTTCTAGCCTGTGCTTGAAACATCCCAAGTTTTATCAACAGGTTCAGGAAATTGCGCTCTATGTGACAAATCTGGTTTATCTTGAAACGGCAAACCAGATGAGAGTGATGTGGTTTCTCTCGCAAATACTGCTCATATCTCCACCTGACACTGTAATAGCAGGAGGATCTGTGGATCAGGTGGTGCCAAACAAGCTGCAGAGCAGTTTGCTCTGCCGTCTGTGTTAATGGGGTTAAAGATCATGTTTCTCTCTTTAGATCCCCTACTTAATTCAAAATGTGAAATATCATCCATTCTTCTTCCTTCTTTTCATTTTCTTTTGAGTGGGAGAATGAAGAGGAAAGCGAGTCTCTGCCCTGGTTTTTTAGTCCCTTTTATTGACTCAGACCTTATGAAAATTACTTTAAGCTGTCAAGCACCACTGAAATAATCAATTTTTCCTTTTTGTTGTCCCTTCTCTTTCCACCTCTTTACCGTGTGTACTTTGGGAAAGTGGTGTCTTACTGCAGGGAAGCTATAGTGAAGGCATTAGTGGCGTTACTTCTGCGAGGCCTTGAAGCTGATCATGAAACAGGTAATTTTCAGCTCTTGTGGAAAAGGGTTTCACCGCAGTTGGTTGAGAGTGTGATCTGCCCGGCTTTAGCTCCTTCTATGCTGATTTTTCAGGCAAACACTGAAAAAAAGGAAAGTTGCAATCATATCCTAGGGAGAGAAGAAATGACTTAGAAATGCTCTATTTTTGTCATGTTCCTTAAACCCTTTGATCCTTCCCATAGCCCCTTGATCCATCACTACGTCATCACTTATTGCAAGCATTTTTATTTTTTTTTTATAGCCCACAGCTGGATTCTGGGTTATTTCCAAAATGTCTTTGCTTCCTGCGCAGTGCGTTGGCTTCTCTTGAATAATCTAACTCCCACCCCCAATGATGTATTTTGGATTTTTTTGCATGGAGGGAAAAATATTTAAAACCTAGCTTCATCCCTGAGTAAGCTCCTTGCTGTGTTGACACAGTACATCATGGCCATCCCTGTCCACAGTGCTTCAGGTGGAACATACTCCTAGAGGAGAAAGGTACCTGCACCATCTAACAACTCCTCCACACCAAATAGTGAAGCAGGGGGTACACTGGGAGATGTGGGGAAATGAACATTAGAGTTATTTCTGTGGAGAGAGTAAGCAGATGTAGGGCAACAACCTGAAGGAAAAAATGCCTTTTTAGTCCTCCTTGTTGGTCTCTGATTGTTCAAAATACAGGAAATTTAATTTGATGCTGAACATCTCCTCCTAGATTTTGGAGGTGAGATGCACTCAGGAAAAGCTTTGGATCCACTGCACAGGCTGCATTTCCACCAGGAAGTTTAGTGCACAGGAATGATGAAATACGGAGAACCCGGAAGCACAAGTAACTATGCCCAAACATGCATCATCAGCCCCTTGTCAAGCACAAGTAGGAGCTACAGCAGCAGCATTGAAGATCTGAGTAAACTGCTGGTCTCCTTTTTCTTATACAAATTTGTAACCCTAGAATGATGTCATGGATGAAAAAGATGAGATATCTCTGATCAAATGTAGACATCTGCAAGGTCGGCATCTATCAAATAAACCACTGATCTTGATATCCTCCGCAGCTCATGGAGGGAAATGGAAGCCCTTCTTGCTCATGATTCATCTCATTCTCCAGCAGATGAGTCACCCACAAAGAGCTCCTACTTTCTCCTGTGAACACGAAGGGAGTGGTGAGTGACTAACACAGACACAGATTTAAAATCAAAGGAAATGAGTCCCTCTCGCAGTCAGGAAACAGAGAACTGGATTTTTTGCTGGTTGTGGGTATACCTCCTGCTGGTATAAATCCCAGCTTTCCCGCCCAGGTTGGACATACAAATCACTTAAAATACTTTCCAGATTCCCTTGGAGGAAGCCACTTGGGGATGGTGTTTCTGGATGTGTTACAAAATTATAAGTGATTCTGCCATTCTACTGTTGCTTTGAGGGTCTGCCATCCGTCACCCCACCGAGCAAAGCCCTGAGCAGGATTCCTGCCCTGAGGAGTGTCTGTACCCCTATAAAGCATCTCCTTATTCACAAATGTAAAGATCTTCATCAGCAAGTTGGGATACAGCTTCTGGGGTTAGACTGTAAATCCCTTTTCCTACTCAGGTCAAAGGCACAGGGTTTTAGACAATGATCCTTATAGATCTCATGACCCATCATATCTAGAAGGTCTGTTTGTGCTGTATCATAAGCATGTCCTGGCTGGAGGAGCATGCTTCTTAGGATTTATTTTCTGGTGTCAAGACTCCTGTATTTTTAGCCTCTCCATAGCATGAGTGACAAGAAAAGAAGTGCTTCTTTGCTCTTTGTACCTGTCATAGAATCAGAGAATTGTTTGGGTGGGAAGGGATCTTTAAAGGCCTTCTAGTCCAACCCCCTGCCATGGGCAGGGACATCTTCAACTAGATCAGGTTGCTCAGAGCCCTGTCCAACCTGACCTGGAATGTTTCCAGGGATGGGGCATCTCCCACCTTTCTGGGCAACCTGGGCCAGTGTCTCATCACCCTCAGGGTAAAAACATTTCTTCCTTATGTCGAGTTTGATATCTAGTCTGTCCAGAGGGTCCATGTTCCTGCTAGCACGCCTCATATCTTAGCGGATGGAATATATCTAGTTCCTAGGACACAGGACTATGAGAGTGGCCACAGTGCTTAGTGCTTCATATCAACATCACTAGATTCAGACCTCAGTTGTTTTCAGCTGTCAGGTAACACAGTCTTGATAAATGTTTAACACATCCCAGAAGGGCCTTTTACTGCACATCCGCGAATATCCAATGATGGCAAAGGAATAATAATAGCTTACGCCCACTGAGAAGTGGAAGCATACAGCCCACACTGACCTTCCCCTTTCTCCAGACACACACGTGCCAACATCAACTCCTCTTTCAGCCACAGCACTGAGGAAGATTCTCACCATCGCATGTGACACTCCCTGTGGTTACCCCATGGTCGACTGTTCCCAGCTCAGCCCGTTTCATCCTTGAAAAGCGCAGAGACAGAGAATTTCTAAACAAACACAAACAGCCAGCGCATTGTAGAGCATGAAGCTGTCTTAAGGCTCGTGATTCTGGATTAAGAAAGTCATTGGAGATGGTCAAAGAAAACATTGGTGATACCTTTCTGGCCTCTGAACAATTTGCTCTTTGACATGTGCAGGGAACTGATTTACATATACTTTGCCTGCCCTCTGGTGGTGAGCAGCTGCTGATTAATTGTATGCATACTTATCTATTTATATATACATGCATACACATGTGCATACATACATATATATGTATGTGCATGTGCATATGCATTGACATAAATGGTGGAAAAAGCCTTCATCTGAATTGTACCTTGAACCTGAATGTTGCAGATGTGAAGCGTAGTTAATTATTGTCATTGGCTGTAGCTGGTCTTTTTAATGCCGAAGATTTTCCACCTTACTGTGATTGTGTTAACATTTAGTTCACTTAAAATAATTCAGCATGAAAATAATGAAAGTATAGTTAAATATTTGTTCCAGCTTCGAGAGACCAGTGAGGTCTTCATGTGTCCTTTTCCTCTCTATAAATAAACTCTGGCGAAACTGGGTGAGCTGTACAAAATCAAGAGCGAAATGTTTTTCCAGGACCAGTTCTTGCAGCAAGTACAGGACAGCATAAAAATAACTGCCGCAGCATGGGTGTGCT
>NW_009648151.1:427681-434041 GCF_000708025.1 Charadrius vociferus
CCTACACGATGCCGCTTTGGGTTAGCAGGAGGGCACAGAGAGAAAGGTGGCCCTGGGCTTAAAGCTCGGAGGAGATAAATTCCTTCAGCCCCTCAGCGGGGTTTATTTTCAGTTCAGCAAGGGCTCAACATCATGTTTCCACTCATTTCCCCTTGTAGCTGCAAAGAGTGGAGGGATTTGCCATGCAGCTCTCCACACGTCCTACAAATGCATCCATCACCTGGGCATGAGGTAGTCAGGATAAGTGGGTTCAGCATTGCAGCTCTCAGAGCTCTCAGCTTATTGCAGCTCTCTTATACATAAATATAAGAAGTATTGCCTAAACTTGGTGTTCCCAGCCTTTTCTCTTTGGCATGACTATTACAGTGGGAAGGGCAGCAAAGGTGGCTTCTCAGGCTCTATTCATGCTGGTGAGGTTTATCTTTGTCTAGAGGGAAGTGAACCAGAGAAACTTCTTGTCTCGACACCTTCATTCACCACTCAACATTTCCAAGTGAAACTACAGTCTTTCCCCTTTGGGAAAAGAACATTCAGCCCTTGGAGACCTTGAGATTTGCAAGCCCTTCTGTAGATTATTATCCCAATTTCACATCTGCCTTGGACTGTGTTTTGAAGCCATGCACAGGGAAGAGCACACAATGTCACTGGTAGACTTAGGCAACGTGAAGGTGATGTCCATAGTGTCCAAACCCAGCATTTATAGCACACTGTCCAGTGACTGTGGCAGTATTCATCTTCCTTTCTGTCTCATCTGAACCAGTGCCATTTCCTGGGTGCTGGATTCAACTGTCAAATTGCTACCACCGGTGGTCCCTACGCCAACAAGCACCACCCCAAACAATCTCGGGGCATGTCTGGGGTCAGGGATGTTCTAACCACAGAGTTTGGGTGCTTGGGAGGGGGAGGCAGTTTATTAGCTGTCTCCAGTGCCAGGGAAGGGTGCCAGGCACATATTACTTAATCATGCAGGTGTCACCATTGCTTTCTGAGGAGCGTCCCTTTGTACTTTTCCATTTCTAAGGCCACAGAAGTCTCATGTAAGGTGATTTGCTCTCAACGCTCAGGGCCTTCTGATGTTACAGATATGGGTGAATGATTTGCTGGAGACCTCTCAGGATGTGAAACCTACTGTCCCACCACAACCAGAGGACTCCCCAGCTATGGAGGTTCTTCATTCAGTTCCTTTCCACCTGCCCATCCTCTGCTGTCTGGGCACATGTGGACAACAGTGCCTGAACATACAAGCAAGGCAGGTTCATCTGACCTAAACAAAGACCTCTGTATTCTAACCTCACCTGGTCTCATATCTCCTGTCCCATTCCACACACACCAGTGTTGGACAGTCTGCACACTTCCCAATACTCAGCCACCAGGACAAAGCTACAGCAGTAGGGGTAGGGAAGAAAAGGTTTCCAGGCTGATCCCTTCTTTCCATAGCCCAAGAAGCATTTGCTGGGTCACCCTGCAGATTGGACCTGAGGCTTGGGTCCACCATGAGTATCGTGTCATATTTCCCTCTTGTCCTGACTGTGTTGCAGTCCCGACTGAGTTGCAGTCCTGACAGGTGCAGTCAACCAGAGCAACCTCAATGCCATCTCTCCACAAATAAACTTTGGCACCTTATTTGGATAACAACCTGTGATTATTCCCTCCAGTGCTGGTGGTGTTTGGGGAGCTAGAGTTACAGATTTGGCCGGGCAGACAATCACCTCCGCAGGGAGCCCACACAAGTAGGTTAAACAAAAGCTTTATTTCCACACTGCATTCTCGGGACACGGTGCCAAGATTTCACAGACGGCTCAAAACAAGGATTGGCAAGGAATGCTCTGCTCCTGTGATGCTTTCTTATTGCAAACAGCCCTGAGTCACAAAACGCACGTTCAGAGCCAAGCCTGAACTTCCTTTAAAATCAGAAGTGTTCAGATAACCAATTTTCAGGTTTGTTCTTTAAAGCAATAATGTACCAGAGCAAAGCTCACACGCAGAGAGGCGTAGGGAGTTTCTACACCACCAGACTCTCATACACAGTTAAAACCCTCTGGTGCTACAACAGAAGAAATATTCAATCAGCCATGGTTATTAAAGCAGTTAATTGCAGTACATCTGCCATCAGATATTATTCTGTGCTACGCGGCGTTCGGATGGCGCACTGCTCCTGGTGAGCAAAGACCTGAAGACCGGAGCTTCAGCCAGGCAGAGTCTGTTTGCTGCCTCCTCTTCCTGCCCACGCTTTTCTGACTAGCGCGGAGAAAGGTCAGTTGGTTTCCTGAAGGATTTCAATATTTTGAAATGTTATTTCAGTTCCAGCTTTTGAACGAAAAAAAAAAAAAAATAAAGGAGGAAATTGGATGTGGAGGTTGGATCTGAGCATCTGCCTCCGGGGTTGCTTTGCAAGCAAAAGGCTGGAATCGGTGACTGAGATAACCCAGCAGACAGGCAGCCGAGCTCTCTGGCAAACAAACTGTTAGAAACCCAGACCATTTTCCATTTGAAGACTGCGGAACATTTGCAACTTGGCAAACCTTAACAACAATAGCGAAAAAGCTTCGACGCTAATAAATGCCTTCTGTTCAAGACCAACTGAAATTTCATGCATCGTATTGTAGTTTTCATTTGGACATCAGGCCTATGTAGATACAACATACTGCAGCTTTGGTCCTCAGCCCTGTATCAACTGTTCCTGAGCTTCTCTGCATATGTTAATAAAAAATGTTCCAGACATCTAGCTTTGTGAAAATGAGTGTATTTATTTTCAGTCTATTGTACATTTTTTAAAAAAACCTGTGCCTGCAGTCTGTACTGTCTAGTTTGGCTCCTGGACAGCCCCAAGTTGCAAAGAGATAGTGGCAAAAGGGAGATTTAATTCCTTTGAATAAAATTATCTTAATGTGTCAATGAAAGTAGTCAATAAAAAAGAACCAGCTGATAAAATTTGCCTTGACTTTCAGGAGATCCTACACAGCTCCTGTACAGGAAAGGAGACTGTATCACACCAACTAACAACAAAGTGAAGGGAAAATGTCATGGATCAAGCATGATGTGGAGGCAGGAAGCAAAAAGGAGAATTGCATGATCAAGATTCCCTGTGCAACAACTTTTGTGGGTGGTCCTCGTGGTCCCCTGCTGGGTCCTGTGCTATTTAACAGAATTTAGAGATGCCCAGAGACATTGGTCAAGGAGAACCAAGGGAGACTGACATCTGTAGATATCATGAAGTCAGGCTTGGGGAGGATTATGAGAAACTCTAGTGAATGAGGAGAGGGATGGTGAATGCAATTTAGTGTCAACACCTGTAAAGTGATGAGCACCAGAGGAAAAGTGTTAGGTGCTTCTTACACTGCACAGAACATGGAACTGGTTTCATCAGCTCAGGAACCTTCCGCTGTGGTCATTGCAAGAAGACTGGAGGAGTACCTTGGTGTGGGACGAATACTGAAAACCTTCACCTGCCTCTCTGTCCCAGCAGTCACTAGCCCCAGAGCCCTGCGTGCTGCTGCTCACCCACCAGCTGTGCGACGCTGGAGGAGAGGACTGCAATGACTCAAGGTCTGGAAATCATCCTGAATGCAACAGCTCTCAGTGCGTTTTGGGAGGTCCGGTCCAACTCCATGTGCTAACCCAACCTCCCCTTACATCAGCTCTCTGTATCCTACAGCACTGTCCCCACAAGCTGACACAGCAATCCCATAGCTCTTCATCAGGCTGAGTTTTGCCTGCAAGAGCTTTATCTAAGGCCACTATTTCACGAGGCTTCAGTATGAGCATGGAGAGTTGTAATTCCTCTGCCTTCTCCCACCTATTCTTTTATTGAAACAGTTATTTATAATACAAATGAGGTCAGTGATGAGAGTCACACTTGGACTTTGTGGCACGGCTCAAGGGGAATGCAAGGATGTGTGGCTACAGCAGTAGGAAATTCTTAGCCCACCTTCACCAGCAATGCCCATGGACCTGCATCCAGCTGATGACCACTGCTACGGTGTCTGAGTTGGTGGGTGAAGGGGGGTAAGGGTTTGCCGGTGCGTAGGACCTCGCCACAGACCATGTTCTCAGTTGCATGGACAGCAGGTTGCCCTGACGTCTCCCATGCATTCAACAAAGGGACAAATCTACTGCTGGTGTGAGGACAGACGGTTGCAGGCAAGGGAGGGCTCCTGCTGTAGTGACTGTGGAGCTGTCCCCGACCTCACCACTGAAGGACACGTCTCTACAATGCCAAGGTAAACAACCAGAGATTTAGGGAAGTCGGAGACGTTGGTGTTTTTTGCATGAGGATGTTAGGACAGAGACAACATAGTTTCACAAGTTCAAAGAGGGGTAATGCTGCAGAAGACTTACCTCAGCCCTATTCCTGCCTTCACCCAGCTGCAGTCCCAAACCCCAGAGAAGCACCTTGATATGTTACAATGTGCTGTGAGGAGTGGTATTGCCCCCTCCCTGCTTTAGCATCCCCTGTCATGGGAAACTTTCCCAGACACATAGGTCCTTGCAGCCGTTTTGACACCCGTCCATGCCGTGACTGCTCCATACCTTCCTTGGGTTCTCCTGCATCTCCTCATACCTCCTCTGCTTGGCTGTGCTGCTGCTGGTTTATGTATTTGGAAATCTTTTGGGGATCTGTCTCTAAACTATTGAGTAATGGAGTGAATATGCGAACATGGGTCTCCATAGGTACCTTATCTGCACTGAGACCTGAAAAGTAAGCTGAGATGAAGGTAAACAAGAACAAGACTTTCAGGTGGAGGGATAGGTCTCCAAGGATCTTTATTGGCATTTGGTTGTAATTCACTGTTAAAAATACTGTATGAAATATACTGAACTATATTCAGACAGTGTATATTGTGCATAAATACATCATCTACAGATCTCAGCGGGTTTGCTCGATTACATTAAAATTCACCCTATAATGGTAGTGGTAAAACCTCCAGCAATCACATGGTAGGTTCTTGTTGGTAGTGGTTTCTAGAGTGTGCGCTTCACTATTCAAGAAATCCACCGAGTGACTTGTCCACAATCATCTGAGAAGTCTGCTGCGGAGCTACAAAAATCACATTTGCTGTTTCCAGCCCCCATCTTCCTCATTACAACATCCAAAGACTAGTTTTAGGAGCAAAATAACAAGAAAAGAGCCTGATACAGTAATCACAGTTAAAATGGGAAGAAATCTCATGAGTAAACCTAAACCTGTCTAAACAGAACAATGCCAGGAAAATATAAATATGTTTTATGGCTTTCTAACAGCAGAGGTTATCACACTCAGGGATGAGTCCTTGGCCTCTTCCTGTTGAAATTAGCAGAGAAAAATACCACTGGCTTCAAAGAGAATTAAGAATTATCCTGGGATTACTAAAGTCGTCAGTGATCAGAACTTTGCTTCTCTGCTACCCTTTCCCACAGATTTACTATTTTATTTTTTTTAAATAAATTCAAAGAATGTTGTTTATTTTAGAAGACTACAGGCTGAAGAAAGAATCCAAAAACTGTGTGCAGAAGGGCAGATTGAAATCCTCTTGTTTAAATCGTCTTCAGCTGGAAAATTCAGTTTTTGGCTACCCAATATTTTCTTAAAATTGTCTCTTCCTGCATTAACAAAAACACAGACTTTCTTAGCGGGTAATTATGAAATAAAAACCCAGGAACTCCCAAACTCAATTATATATGTATCTGTACATTTGTGTAGATGTTGAAAGGGCGAATATACGCATAGTATTGACTGAAGAGGTGTGTTGTGGTTTGTTTTTTTTTTTTTCCCTCATGCATTTACAAATGTTTAATTTGATATATAGCAGAAATAGAAAGTCTCTGACCCTTCTGTTCACTGTCACATTACCAGCTAAATGAATCCATAGGAAGTTTTTCAGGGGGAAGTCGCGTCCCAGATTTTATGTTTTCTGCTCATATATGTCTTCTTTTACATCCATTTTGCCTGTGTGCTGGGAAGAACAAGTGTTTTGGAGAGGGTTAGCACATCTAGACAAGCCAAGTGGCAGAGTTTCCAGACCCAGGGAAAAGGTCAGGGAGTCCCAACACCTCCTCTGAACCGGTGGTAATGTCTATGTGGGAGTGAGGTTCATCCAACTTGACTTTAGTCATCCATGATGTAGGTTTCTCCAACTGCAGCTCCTGTTAGAGTCAATGGCAAGTACTTTTAGGGCATGGTTCATCCATCTGAATGCAGATATCTGGGATGGGATTCACTTTTGGGTTAAGACACTCAACTTTGAAGGTGTATCTCATTAAACATAGCTGTCTAGTATTCAGATCTTAGCATCTGCTGTCTGGCCTCCAGCTGCCATTGCAAAAGGATCTGGTCCTGTGTCTTATTTATCAGCTCTGTCTGCATGTTGTAGGTACTCAAGG
>NW_009648152.1:0-1488 GCF_000708025.1 Charadrius vociferus
CTTTGCAAATTCTTTTGCTATATGATGCCATTCTCTTTAAGGGTTTTGGCAAAATATTTACCACTTTCAATGTTCTGCCATAATTTATGTTTCTTCCAATCTTCATAGGTACTTCTGGTTTGTTTACACATGCTCATGAAACATTACAACATGCAACAAATCAATATTCCTAACACAATAAGCGTAATACATGCAATAAAGAGCTGCTTAAGCCATATAAGATTGGATAGCCACAAGGTAAGCTTTTTCCAAAGTTCAGATACTGCTCCTACCATGGGTAGCCCTAAGTTCTCCTGGGGAAGGCTTGTACACACCCAACAATCTGACAAATTAGCGTCTCGAGAGACGTTTGTGGTTAAGCGTATAAACAAATTTTGCTCCCATGCTTCTCCTACATTTAAACAAAACCTTAAAATACCAACAACTAATATTGTCCATCTTTTTGCCGAATTCAGAGTTTCAGTGGTCCCGTAGATGCCGATTCCCATTGTGGTTTAGGGGCCTTCTTCACTCTAGTGTGATGTATCCATGATGTTTGTTCTTTAATCTTGACTGCCGTATGAGAGGTTAGCAATACTTGGAATGGGCCTTCCCACTATGGTTCCAAAGGTGAATCTGAAAGAGATCTAACATATACATAATCTCCGGGTCCAATACTGTGCACAGGCCCACATCAGATCCCTCTGCGCCCTGAGGGCACGCAAACTCCCTGAGCCCCGGTAAGCACCAGGTCAACGAGGGCTAATATCTCATTGCTGATTTGAGTTGATGTTCCCGCTTGTACAATGTAAGGTCTCCCATACACTGTTTCAAAAGAACTTAGCCCTTCCTTGGTTCTGGGCTTAGTTCTAATTCTCAGGAGTGCTAGAGGCAATGATTGAGGCCAAGACAAACTGGCCTCCTGCCCTAATTGTACAATTTGCAGCTTAATCAGGTGGTTCATCTTTTCTATTTGACCACTTGATTGAGGATTATATGGGGTATGTAGCTGCCAATCTATTCCCAGAAGTTTCCTAACTTGTTGAAAAACCTTTGCAATGAAGTGTGACCCCGATCTGATAAGATTACCGCAGGAACCCCAAATCTTGGTATTATTTCTTGTAATAGTACCTTGGTTACCTCCCTAGCTTTATTAGTTTGGCAAGGGAATGCTTCTGGCCACCCTGAAAAGGTACCCGTCAAGACCAACATGTATTGAAACCCCCTTTTTCTTGGGAGTTCTGAGAAATCAATTTGCTACTGTTGCCCTGGATAATTTCCTTTCCCTATTTGTCCAAGCTGGGCTTTAGGTCCTGTTTTGGGATTATTCTGCTAACAAACTTCACACTGCTGTGTTACTTGCTTAATAGTGGTATACAGGTTTTGGGCGAATATCAGCCGGCTCAGATACTTATACAGGGCTTCTGTTCCCCAATGGGATTTTCTATGCTCTGCCATAACTACAGCCCATAACAATGCAAATGGTATTATTATTTTACCTTGTGGAGT
>NW_009648152.1:1579-4076 GCF_000708025.1 Charadrius vociferus
TAGTTTTTGATCCTCTTTAGAATACTTGGGTTCACAATCAATTTGTACTTTACTGCCTGGGACCAAAGACTGTACCTCTAAATCACTTTTCTCAGCCACCCTTTTGGCCTTGCAGTCTGCCATGGCATTGCCCAATTCCTGAGCGGTGTTTCCTTTTTTATGAGCTTTACAATGCATAATAGCCACCTTTTCAGGCAGTTGCACTGCTTCCAAAAGCTTACGAATCTCTTCAGCGTGTTTTATATGTTTCCCTTGGGTAGATAGGAGTCCTCTCTCCTTCCATACAGCTCCATGAGCATGGACTACCCCAAAAGCGTATTTGGAGTCTGTCCAGATGTTAATTTTATTGCCTTTGGCTAACTCCAATGCTAGAGTGAAAGCTATTATCTCCGCTTTTTGTGCCAAGGTGTTCGGGGCAAGGGCTTTGGACTCTATTACCTGATCTGCAGTATCCTGCCTTAGGGATGCCGTGTCGGACGAAGCTGCTTCCGTCCATATACCAGGAATCTTCAGCATCTTTTAGCGGCTCCTCTTTTAGGTCAGGTCGGCTGGAACAGACTGCTTCAGTCGTCTCTAAGCAGTCATGTGACACCAGTTCTCCTGTAGTTCCACTAAGAAAAGATGCTGGATTGACAATGTTAGTAACTACTATTTCGACATCATCCTGCTCCACTAGGACAGCTTGATATTTGAGGAACCTTTGTGGTGAGAGCCAGTGTCCTCCCTTCACCTTTAACACCGCTGATACAGTATGAGATACGAGTACTGTAATCTTTTGGCCTAGTGTAAACTTACGTGCTTCTTGAACATTCAGCACCACTGCTGCTACTGCCCCCAGGCAGCTAGGCCAACCTCTACTTACTTTGTCAGGTTCTTTGGAGAAGTACGCCACTGCCCTCCGGTATGGTCCCAGGTTTAGGGCTAGGATTCCTAAGGCTATTCCCTGCTTCTCATGAGAGAACAGCCAGAAGGGCTTAGTAGTGTCTGGTAACCCCAAAGCAGGGGCGTCCATCAGTTTTTTCTTTAGCTGATGAAACACTTTATCTGCTTCCTCATCCCAGATGAGATCTTTTGGGCTAGATTTCAACAGCTCATAAAGCAGCTTCACTAAGAGTCCGTAATTATATATCTCCATAGGCGACACCATCCCCTCAGTCCTAAGAACGTTCGGAGTTCTTTGGCTGTCTTCGGTCGAGGGGTCTGACAAATAGCCTCCTTCCTTGCTGCCCCCAGGGTCCGTTGGCCTGCAGTTATCTCGTATCCGAGGTAAACTACTTGCTGCTGAGCTACTTGGGCTTTCTGTGGAGAGACTTGATAACCATTAAGTCCAAGGACATTTAGCAGACTGATTGTCCATACTATACACAGTTCTTCCGTCTCAGAGGCTACCAATAGATCATCTACATATTGTAATAGTACTCCAACTCCAGGTGGTCTCTCCTATCGTTCCAAATCTTTGGCCAATTGGTTCCCGAAAAGAGTGGGGCTGTTCTTAAACCCCTGTGGTAACACAGTCCATGTTAGTTGTGTCTTTCTCCCCGAGTCTGGGTTTTCCCATTCAAATGCAAACAGCAACTGGCTCTCTGGGCTCAATGGTAGGCAAAAGAAGGCGTCTTTTAGGTCCAATACGGTAAACCAAGCCAATTCAGGTACTAACTTAGTCAATAGTGTGTATGGGTTTGCCACGACAGGGTGCAGGTCTTCAACAATTTTTTAATGTGCGAACAATGATGTATTTTTGATAATTTTAGTAATTATTCCACAGACCCTTCACCAGGTCATACCTGGCCCGAAGGAGAAAAGGGAGGCAAAAGAGCTAGGGAAAGTATCTCCTCCTGTTTCCCCCATAGATTGGGTGCGATTTAACTAATACAATAAATGCATGTAACACATTCGTTTTTAACAAGCTCTCATCAGATCTGTCATTATCTCAACCTTTCATGCACCACATTGAGCATCAAAAAGGACTGTCGTGGTTTAGCCTTAGCTGGCAACAAAGAACCACATGGCTGCTTGCTCCACCCCTCCAGCTGTGGGGAGAATCAGAAGAAAAAGGCAAAACTCGTGTGTTCAGATAAAGGCAGTTTAACAGAACAGCAAAGGAAAGAGGGAAACAGCAAGAACACTGGTAGAGGAATGTACAAACATGACCCAGCAGTGACTTCCTGCCCTCTCCCCCGGCCAGCTCCTGCTATAGACATGGCATCCAACAGTATGGAATACCTGTGTCCTGTGCCAGATCCTTGGGAAAATTAACCCTATCCCCACTGGAATCAGGACACTTGTCAATTGGGAAACTAAGGGAAAAAGGGGGAAACCAGAAACAAAATATGTAGAGATGCATACCTGACAAAACAAACATGGAGACAATGACAAGAAACAAACCTTGCCAGTCACATTAATTAATGGGATATCAAGAAGAAACTACAGGTGCCACTTCCAGGAAGATCAACCTGGACTGCAATTGATAAGATTATAAAGGCGGGGGGGGGGAGGG
>NW_009648152.1:6903-8968 GCF_000708025.1 Charadrius vociferus
TCTTGTTTTTATTTCGTATTCCTTATACTTATTCATGATTTTTCTTTGAAAATAATTTGCATAATCAATGAGTTCTCAGAACACGACCCACCCCCAATTACATAATCAATGAGTTCTTGGAATGCAACCCACCCGCAAACGTGCCCCCTCCTTTCTGGTGGCGCAGGCGATATGCTTTCTCAGGGGTCTTCCTGGTGGTCATCGGAGTGACGAATCTCTTCAGCGTGTTTCTAACTGCAATGCTCGAGTTAAAGCTATTATCTCCGCTTTTTGTGCCGAGGTGTTTGGGGCTTTGGACTCTATTACCTGATCTGTAGTGGTTACTGCGTATCCTGCCTTACGGATGCCGTGTCAGATGAAGCTGCTTCCATCCGTGTACCAGGAATCTTCAGCGTCTTCTAGTGGCTCCTCTTTTAGGTCAGGTCAGCTGGAATAGACTGCTTCAATCGTCTCTAAGCAGTCATGTGACACCAGTTCTCCTGTAGTTCCACTAAGAAAAGATGCTGGATTGACAATGTTAGTAACTACTATTTCGACATCATCCTGCTCCACTAGGACAGCTTGATATTTGAGGAACCTTTGTGGTGAGAGCCAGTGTCCTCCCTTCACCTTTAACACCGCTGATACAGTATGAGATACCAGTACTGTAATCTTTTGGCCTAGTGTAAACTTACGTGCTTCTTGAACATTCAGCACCACTGCTGCTACTGCCCCCAGGCAGCTAGGCCAACCTCTACTTACTTTGTCAGGTTCTTTGGAGAAGTACGCCACTGCCCTCCGGTATGGTCCCAGGTTTAGGGCTAGGATTCCTAAGGCTATTCCCTGCTTCTCATGAGTGAACAGCCAGAAGGGCTTAGTAGTGTCTGGTAACCCCAAAGCAGGGGCGTCCATCAGTTTTTTCTTTAGCTGATGAAACACTTTATCTGCTTCCTCATCCCAGATGAGATCTTTTGGGCTAGATTTCAACAGCTCATAAAGCAGCTTCACTAAGAGTCCGTAATTATATATCTCCATAGGCGACACCATCCCCTCAGTCCTAAGAACGTTCGGAGTTCTTTGGCTGTCTTCGGTCGAGGGGTCTGACAAATAGCCTCCTTCCTTGCTGCCCCCAGGGTCCGTTGGCCTGCAGTTATCTCGTATCCGAGGTAAACTACTTGCTGCTGAGCTACTTGGGCTTTCTGTGGAGAGACTTGATAACCATTAAGTCCAAGGACATTTAGCAGACTGATTGTCCATACTATACACAGTTCTTCCGTCTCAGAGGCTACCAATAGATCATCTACATATTGTAATAGTACTCCAACTCCAGGTGGTCTCTCCTATCGTTCCAAATCTTTGGCCAATTGGTTCCCGAAAAGAGTGGGGCTGTTCTTAGTAAGTATGCAGCTTATCAGTTCCATAGGACCATCTTGTTCCCATATTAGCTGTATTATCACAGGGTTTGGCCGTGGAATCTCCACCCCACTCCACCCCCCGTGTTGCTTTGCAAGCAATATTGTACAGGGAATTGCAGATATAGCGGATTCTTCACATACCAGCTGCGGCTGTATTCTACTCTAGAAACCTTTTGATTTTATACATTTCTTTAATGTGCGAACAATGATGTATTTTTGATAATTTTAGTAATTATTCCACAGACCCTTCACCAGGTCATACCTGGCCCGAAGGAGAAAAGGGAGGCAAAAGAGCTAGGGAAAGTATCTCCTCCTGTTTCCCCCATAGATTGGGTGCGATTTAACTAATACAATAAATGCATGTAACACATTCGTTTTTAACAAGCTCTCATCAGATCTGTCATTATCTCAACCTTTCATGCACCACATTGAGCATCAAAAAGGACTGTCGTGGTTTAGCCTTAGCTGGCAACAAAGAACCACATGGCTGCTTGCTCCACCCCTCCAGCTGTGGGGAGAATCAGAAGAAAAAGGCAAAACTCGTGTGTTCAGATAAAGGCAGTTTAACAGAACAGCAAAGGAAAGAGGGAAACAGCAAGAACACTGGTAGAGGAATGTACAAACATGACCCAGCAGTGACTTCCTGCCCTCTCCCCCGGCCAGCTCCTGCC
>NW_009648152.1:9256-11672 GCF_000708025.1 Charadrius vociferus
GAGCAGGGAGGAACAAAAGGGGGGGTGGTGGTGGGTGGGTAAGCAGAGTGGGGTATAAATGGGGCTGGTCAGTACACTTGTCTGGCTGAGCCCTGTGCTTGATCACTGTAGTCAGTCCTATCTTCTTAATAAATGTTTTCTTAACTATTTCGCTGCATAATCTCACTCTATCATGTGTGTATGTGTGCTGCAAGGACTAAGTGCCAGCTACTGGTAAGACCTACATCTGTATGTGTGAGTGCTTGGGAGGGGGGGCACGCGTGTCTGCATCTTCTCCAAATCTGGTGTGCATGGGGGTGTGCATGTGTACCCCAGGGATCAATACTGAATCCAGTCCTGTCATCCAGACCAGATGACCTCCCAAGGTCCCTTCCAACCTCAACCATTGTGATTCTTATTTACAAAATTCAAAATAACGCAAGAAAATAAATATAAAAATGATTAAGACACTTATGTGATTTTTTTTGTATTTAAATATTTACTTAAGGACATTATTCATTAGGTCTATGCAATCATAACATCAAGTAAAACACATGAAAGACAAGACTGCTTTAGAGTGAACACAGCTGTAATTCACCTGAGGGGTTTGCCATGTGTTGCAAACCATGAGAACACAGCTTAAGTGACTTATACAATGCTAAGAGCCCAGAAAATGAATTATAGGCCTTCAACTTGCTGGAGAACCAACTACTATTTTTTTAGTTACTTGTACTTAATAAAAATTGAGGCAGACTGCAAGTTAGAATCAGTCTGCCTTTTTAGCTTTCTGAAAGCTCTTATCAGTGTCTAACAGTTGGAATTTCTAGTCTACTAAAATCAGTGTATTGCAACACAGATGCCATCCTTTTATAAAACTGCTAGTCAGTTGCTGCCAACAAGATCAGTCCTGTTTCCTGGTACTTCTCCCTCCCAGTGTTATCAATTCCACATTTCTGATAACACAGTAATTTCATTATCTGAGGAGCTAAAGCAGCAGAAAACTAATCCCACAAAAAGTAATTTTCTGTTGATTTGGGTTCCTGAACTGACTTGCTGTAGGGTCAGATGTGTGCCAGCACAAAGGAGGAGGTAGTCCCTTTAGTGGCAACTGGCCATTAGACAGGCTAAGGCTATTTCCTTCTTTTACTTGACTTCGAGAGCAGTTTTATAATAAGGGTACCTGCCCATGGTATCTTATCCCATAAGTATAATGCAATAAAACCAAAAGATTTTTAAACAACATTTGACTATCATATTTCTATCAAAATTTTCCCTGACATTTCAAAGATAATTGAGTGTAGCGTTGCAATGACATCAACCAGCTCCCTCAGTACTTGTGGGTGCATTCCTGTCAGGGCCCATGGACTTGTGTATGTCTAATTTTTTTATACGTTTCCCTAACTTGATCCTCCTCTACTGAGGGTAAGTCTTCTTTGCTCTAGAGTTTCCCCTGGTCTCAGGGGCCTAGGATTTCTAAAGACTGGTCTTAACAGCAAAGGCTGAGGTGAAGGCACCAATGAGCACCTCAGCCTTTTTCATGTCTCCTTTCACCAGCCCCCTTGCCCACTTTTTCCTTAGCTTTCCTTTTGCTGCTGTTATAGCTGTAGAAACCCTTCTTACTGTCCTTCATGTCCCTTCACAGATTCAACTCCGAGGAGCTTTTGCTTTCCTAACCCCATGTCTGCATTCTCACACAGTGTCTCTGTATTCCTCCTAAGTCACCTGACCCTGCTTCCACCTCCTGTACGCTTTCTTTTTATGTTTGAGTTTAGTCAGGAGCTCCTTTTACATCCATGCAGGCAGTACGTTCTGCTGCCTTTGCATGTTTTCCTGCTCATCAGGATGGACCATTCTTGAGTTCAGAGGAGGTGATCCCTGAATATCTACCAGCTGCTATATTTTTCAACATAGTGACTTTTGTCTTATAAAACGTCCTTTTGCTCTGTCTTCTCTCTCATACAGCTGAATTACTAGGCCCCTTTAAGAAGATTTGACACGATATGTACATTTCTGATGATTTTAAAATGTGATTCCTTTTGTTGGTGATGCTGTGGGATTGTGGGGTTCTAATTAGCCCCTGTGGTGTTCTGCTGTGATTTTTTTTTTTTTAAACACAAAAGCATCAGAGGTATCAACATGTCTGTTGTGGTTTAGGCCAAATCGACTACTGGGGACCTGGGGGACCCCAGATGGACCGACGGATGTTCCCCTCTACCCCTCTTCAAAGAGAGAGGCAGAGAAGGGAAAAAGAGACTTAGGAGTTTAGAAGGAACTAAACTACTTTCATGAAATATTAATAATAAAATAAAAGGAAATAAGGAAATATATACAAAACTGTATCAAGCTCTCAGATTGACAATCACGACACCAGCTGGCACTGGGGAAGTCCCAGGCTAGATTCAGTGATGGATGGGAACTGCATTCCGGATCTGCATTC
>NW_009648152.1:14039-17333 GCF_000708025.1 Charadrius vociferus
ATTACCCCACACAATGATGTCATCAATGTATTGCAGGTGTTCTGGAGCTCCACCCTTCTCCAGTGCAGTCTGGATCAGTCCGTGACAAACAGTAGGGCTGTGTTTCCACCCCTGGGGCGGTCGATTCCAGGTGTACTGGATATCCCTCCAGGTGAAAGTCAACTGTGGCCTGCACTCTGCTGCTAAAGGAATAGAGAAAAAGGCATTAGCAATGTCAATTGTAGCATACCATTTGGCTGCCTTTGACTCCAGTTCATACTGAAGTTGTAGCATGTCTGGCACAGCAGCGCTCAGTGGTGGTGTGACTTCATTCAGGCCACGATAGTCTACTGTTAATCTCCACTCTCCCTCAGACTTTCGCACTGGCCGTATAGGGCTGTTAAAGGGTGAGCGAGTCTTGCTGATCACTCCTTGGCTCTCTAGCCATCGAATCAGGTTATGGATGGGAATCAGAGAGTCTCGGTTGGTGTGATGCTGTCGTCGATGCACCATGGCCGTAGCAATTGGCACCTGCATTTCTTTAACCCTCAGCAGTCTCACAACAGAAGGGTCATCTGAAAGACCGGGTAAGGTAGACAGCTGTGTAAGATCCGTAGTCTCTACAGCTGCTATACCCAAAGTCCACCAATACCCTTTTGGGTCTTTAAAATACCCTCTCTTGAGATAGTCTATGCCAAGGATGCACGGAGCATCTGGACCAGTCACAATGGGGCGTTTCTCTCATGTGTTTCCAGTTGGGCTCACTTCGGCCTCTAATACAGTCAGTTCTTGAGATCCGCCTGTCACTCCGGAAATAGTGACAGATTCTGCCCGTTTATGATTCACAGAATCACAGAATCTTCAGAGTTGGAAGGGACCTCTAGAGATCATCTAGTCCAACTCCCCTGCTAAAGCAGGATTGCCTAGAGCACATTACTCAGGACTGTATCCACTCCGCAAATAGTGACATATTCTGCCCCTTTATGATTCGAGGGCAATAGGTTACACTGTGCACCAGTGTACACTAGGGCTTTAGACTTTTGTGGCTCTAATGTGCCAGACCATCGAATCCACACAGTCCAATAAATTCGGTTGTCCCTCTCCTCCTCCTGGCTGGAGGCAGGGCACCTCTAATGTTGACCATAGTACCTATGATTAGCAGATGAGTTCCTACCTTGTCTTTAGGATCGCCCAGCGCAGTTTGGAGCAGCCTTCCTCCTGTAAGAACCCTTTCTTCTCTCTAAGTAAAGTTGCTTTACTTAGCAACTGAAGCACCCGTGCCTGTAGGGCTGAGATGGGTTCTCCATCCCACTTCCTCATGTCCTCCAAAGTTGCAGAGGCAAAGACACAAGAAATCTCAGAATAATGTCTTACCCTGCAAGGAAATGAGATCCCAAGGTAGTTAATTTTAATTGATTTCAACCCTTGTTCTTATTTTTTTACTTGAATCAGAATAGAGATGTAACTAATAAAACATAACAAAAGGGAGTTTATAAACAGAACCTAGTAAACATTTTTGGTCCTGATAGAATATGTAGGTAATGAGGCAATACCCAAATAAGGTCTTGATGCAATTGTGTTTTGCTTGCTTGAAGTATTGGGTCTGTTGGGTAAATGCTGTTTTACTTGTGACAAGAATGAGGTTGGTAGTTCTGTAAACCTGACATTCCTTGATTGCAAGCAACTGAGGCAGCCAACAGTAATGACCATCCTACTCTCCTACTCCATTACTCCATTACATCTTCTCAGTGGGCCTCTTCTCTGCTTTGGTGGGAATCCTGGGAGGGTACATTGTGTTAAGTGATGTTAGGAGCAGGCCCATCTCCTCCTGTCACTCCAGCTCAGGACTCCCTCCTGCCCAGCTGCTGGACCCCAGCCCAGGGACCCTGGGTCTATGCTGAGGGATGAGGCTACCACTTTCTTGTTAGCAGGTTCAACCAATAGCAAATCCGACCATATATCCTAGAAAAACAGATGGAGGACACTGACACGGCCAGTCAGACTGCCACAGACAAGGCGCTGCCTTCAGCAGCACCTACATTTAGGACCCACATAAAACATAAGCATAGACAGACAAGTCCCCTGCCTCCTCTTTGGCTGTTAGAGATAGGAGGTCACTAGTGAAGGCCCACACACAATACTCTCTAGATTGACAAGCACACATTTGGGGGATCCCTTGAATACCAATGTGGCCCCTCTGCCCACCCAATACCCATGCCTGGATCCCAGGCCCTCTTACCTTCTGCACAGGTCCCCTACTCACCAGCTAGTCCACTCATCCCACAGGCACTCTACCTTTGCAAGCCCTCCTGGGCATAGCAGCACGGACCCTTATCTGTCTGACAACCCAGCCCGGACCTAAGCCCCCCCCCTCCCAAGCGCTACATACCAATTAGTCCAGCTTGAAGTTTGCTAGTGAATACACAGAATCACAGAATGGTTGAGGTTGGAAGGAACCTCAGGAAGTCATCTGATCCAACCCCCCTTCTCAGGCAAGGCCACCTAGAGTCAGTTGCCCAGGACTATATACATACAGCTTTTGAATATCTCCAGGGATGGAGACATCTCCATCTCTGGGAAACCTGTTCCAGTGCTCAGTGCAAAAGTGTTTCCTGATGTTCACACAGAATATACTGTGTTTCAGCTTGTGCCCATTGCCTCTTGTCCTATCATTGGGCACCACTAAAAAGAGCCTGGCTCCATCATCTTTGCACCCTCCCTTCAGATATTTATACATATTAATAAGTCTCCCCCTGAACCTTCTCTTCTCCGGGCTAAACAGTCCCAGCTCTCTGAGCCTTTCCTCACAGAAGAGATTCAAAAGATTCATAGAATGGTTTAGGTTGGAAGGGACCTTAAAGAACATCTAGTTCCAACCCCCCGCCACGGGCAGGGATACCTTCCACTAGACCAGGTTACTCAAAGCCCCATTCAGCCTGGCATTGAACGCTTCCATGGATGGGGCATCCACAACTTTCCTGGGCAAACTGTTCCAGTGTCTCACCATCCTCATAGTGAAAAAATTTCTTCCTAATATCTAAACTAAATCTACCCTCTTTCAGTTTAAAACCATTACCCCTTGTCCTATCACTAAAGTCTCTGATAGCCCCCCTCCACCTTTTCTGTAGGCCCCCTTTAAGTACTGAAAGACTGCTATAAGGTCTCCCTGGAGCCTTCTCTTTTCCAGGCTGAACAGCCCCAACTGTCTCAGCCTGTCTTCATAGGAGAGGTGCTCCAGCCCTCGGATCATCTTTGTGGCCCTCCTCTGGACTCTCTCCAACAGGTCCATGTCCTTCTTATGTTGGGGGCCCCAGA
>NW_009648152.1:17640-22439 GCF_000708025.1 Charadrius vociferus
CTTCCTTTTTTCCTTTTTAAAAATGGGGGTTATGTTTCCCCTTTTCCCATCAGTGGGAACTTCCCCAGACTGCCACGACTTCTCAAATATGATGGATAGTGGTTTGGCAACTTCATCCACCATTTCCCTCAGGACTCACAGATGAATCTCATCAGTTCCCATGGACTTGTGCACCTTCAGGTTCCTTAGAACCTGATCTTCCTCTACAGTGGGCAGTTCCTCATTCTCCTACTCCCTGTCTTTGCCTTCTATGACTTGGGCGGTGTGGCTAGAGCCCTTGCCGGTGAAGACCAAGGCAAAAAAGCTATTGAGTGCCTCAGTCTTGTCCATGTCCCGGATGACCAGGTCTCCTGTTTCCTTCCAGAATTTTCCAGAAGCAATTGCATCTTATGAAAAGGACTCACACTGGAGCAGGGGAAAAGTGTGAGGTGGAAGGACAGGCAGAGAGGAACTGTTACTACTGACTGTAACCCCTCATTCCCCATCCCCCCTGTGCTACTTGGGAGTGAATCTGAGCCTGGGAAAAGGAGGGATGGGGAAAGGTGCTGTTGGTTTTTTTTTTTTTGTCTTTCTTTCACACCATCCAAATGGTCTCCAGTATTGGTTGTTTTTTTTTTCCTGGCTATATTCCACTGACCCTAATGACACATGGAAATTCTGTTTTATTTATTTTTTTCTTTTCATTAGAGCTATTCTGTTAATTGAAAAGGAGAGAGAAAATAGATGTCTACACCAGTGGACCCTGGCACAATGCCTCATCCCGGTCCTTCCCCAGGACCAGGTCCTTCACCTGGACCAATTCTAGGACCTAGCCCAGGACCAGGGACATCTCCTGGTTCAGTACACAGCATGATGGGGCTGAGTCCTGGACCACCCAGTGTCCCACATCCTGTGCCAACAATGGCATCTACCGATTACCTACAGGAGGGCATGCACCAATGGCATAAGGTAATTTTGTTTTTAATAAATGATATTTTTTCCTAGACTTCTCTCCATTGATTAAAAAGCATACTTTTAATACATTTAGACCTGCAAAACAAGCTATTGCACTTCATATATCACCTGCAAAACTGCAGCTAATCTTTGATTCCATCTTTATTACTAAAGATAGTATACATATTGGATCAAAGACAGCCTGTTTGTTTTTAATGGACCAGTTTGAACTACAGTGCTAGCAATTATGCAAATCTTAACTTGTGAACTGCACATTTCAATAGAATAGGCCTTGCTAGAGAATAAAATTGAAGTGCTACAAGACCATTCTAGTAGTTAGACCTACATGTTACATCTTGTAAGGTACTTTTTCGACATCTGTTTGGAACTATTATTTTTCCATATTATATTTTTCTGGGGTGACTTTTTTTTTCATAAACATTTATTGTTATCATTATCTCTTAAAAAGCTTAAATATTTGTTTCATTTTCCATGTCAATTTAAAAATTTTTGTCAAATTAAAAAGACTCCATCTCATTAAGAAATTTAAAACTATTTAATTTAAAGCATGTGAATAATCTGACTTGAGTGCTTGTCATACTTAAATTTACGTGTGAGCTTACACAATTTCCTTTGCTATAAGGAAATATGTCTGAAATTTTCTTTTTTAAGACATTTTCTTACTAATTCTCATCTTTAATTATGAAGTAAATTTATGGTAACTTCACTTTTTCAGGTGTTTTACCTTCATAAATATGCAATAACTGCTTACAGAAGCAAGATATCATTTCAAAACCTTTTGGTGATTATCATTGGTGTCACTTGGAATTGTTGTTCTTATTGCTATAAGAATATAGAGAAATCTTCAAATTAAAATGAAAATTTATTTACTTTTAAAACATTTTTGAACTCTTTCTGAAATGGCGACTTCTTCAACTTGCCTTTTTCATATATGGCTCAATCTTAGTTATTAAAACAATGATTTTTATGTCCAGTCAATAAGGACATGACATCTACAGTATGAAAAACACATCATTAAAACTTTTGATAATACAAATACATCTAAGGTGGAGGGGAGTCACAGTCCCAAGTTGTATTGAACTGCTGAAATCATCATCTTTGAGAGGTTGGTACATTCAATACTTGAATTTTATGCACATGAATCTTGAAGCATCAAGTTAGTTTATTTGTTAGCCTCAAGTTGTGCCAGGGGAGGTTTAGACTGGTTATTAGGAAAAATTTCTTCACCAAATAGGTTGTCAAGCATTGGAACAGGCTGCCCAGGGAAGTGCTTGAGTCACCATCCCTGGAAGTATTTACAAGACGTGTAGACACATCACTTAGGGATGTGGTTTAGTGGTGGACTTGATAGTGTTAGGTTAACGGTTGGGCTCAATGATCTTAAGGGTCTTTTCCAACCTCAATGATTCTATGATTCTATGATATTAGACATTTGCAATTGCCATTTCCTTGTTTGTTGGGTCAGTGACTGCTCAAGATGCCAGCATTCTGGTGAATACCAAAAACTCAGTATGTAATCTGGGTTTACATTCTTCAATTGTCTCTCTTTTGAGAGATTTCTGAACTGCACAAGAGAGGAAGCACCTGGGATTCTGCAGTAGAACAACTGAATACTCAGTACAGTAAGTGTAACTTCTACGTTAGGCTTCACCTTGTACATTCATCAGGAGCTGTATGCTACGTCAGCAATGGAAACAAATACGTACCACAAAGCTTTTATAGAGATTTTAGGAGCATCTTGGAGAAGTTCTGTGTTCCAGAGTACAAGTTATGCCTTTGAGATACTTCAAGGCTTTTTTAAAAATTTACCATGACCATAGAGTCCAGATAGTTGATCTAAAGGTGACCAATCAGTATAGCTACAATTAAATTACTTCTCCTTCTTTCTACTGATTTTGCAAATGAGGCTAAGACTGTAACTACACAAGTATTTGTTTTAGCAGCACTGTTGACTTAAACAGCCTTGTTAAGCCAGGCTGCCAGTTAATTTGTTGTAGTACACTTGTGTGTGTGCATGACTGAAGTAGACAAAATATGCTCTGATTCATGCAGATATTTGTAGGATGGGCATATTTGTGCATATATATGCAATGGGATATGATTCTCACTTTTAAAATTGACAAACTAACCAGTAAACTACCTTCATTCTGTATTGGATACTTGACTAAATTACAGAGAATAATATAATGCATACAGAATTTGAAAGAATCCAAAGTATGCAGAAGTATATGAAAAAACTGCTTGATATAAGGATTTACTAAATCCTGTAATAGGGGAGAGGCAAGGCTGCCGGTGCTCTGTGTCTCCAGATCTAGCCAGTTGTGACAGTGAGCGTGTGTTCCTAGTAGGCACATATGCACACAATACACATATACATACAGCTGCACAGATCAACACCAACAGAAAACACTGCACTTGCAAGTACAACCAGCACCAATAGCCTCATCCCATTCTGCTCTCTAAGCTGATGTGGATGAAAACCTGTTAGTGGAAAATATATACGATATGGATCCTTCCAGGAGCTGGGCTCAGACACTCAGTCAACCCATTAGCTGTCCCCTGGATCCCCTGGTCTTCCAGTTGCTGGCACCTTGGCATGCAAGCCCTCAAGACCTGCAGCCTCATTCCATTTCCTGGTACTTGACTTCCCCCCCCCCCGCACTCATGGACACACACGCTATAGATCCTTGTAATAACTGGCCATAGACAATCTATCAGTAGCTGGTCCCTGGATCACCTGGTTTCCCAGTTGCCTCACACACACACACACGCAAATAGATCTCTCTGGTAACTGGTCCAGACTATGGCCTGACCAGTAGCTGACCCTCATACCCCATCATCTCTCCAGTAGTTGGCTTGGACCTCCTGGTTCTTCTAGTATCCAACTCTCAGACCCTCTGGTGTCTCCAGTATCTGATCCAGGCTTATACTCTGGCTCCCAAACCTCTTATCCTACTTGCTGGCTAATTTGGCTTGATATATGTTAGCAATCACACACTGACATACATACCCATACAAGAAGCATGCACTCCAGTCTCTCCAGTTGCTGGTACCACAGACACATGGACCCCTGAGACTTGTGGTTCCCCACTCCAATCACTGGCACTTAGACCTCCGTACACACAGACACATGCACACAGAGTTGATAGCCCCCTCACCCAGGGGGTGAGTTTAATGATATCATGGTTTAGACCAAATTGGCTACGGGGGACCTGGGGGACCCCAGATGGGACCGACAGATGCTCTCCTCTACCCCTCTTCAAAGAGAGAGGCAGAGAAGGGAAAAAGAGACTTAGGAGTTTAGAAGGAACTAAACTACTTTCATGAAATATTAATAATAAAATAAAAAGAAATAATGAAATATATACAAAACTGTATCAAGCTCTCAGATTGACAATCACGACACCAGCTGGCACTGGGGCAGTCCCAGGCTGGATTCAGTGATGGATGGGAACTGCATTCCGGATCTGCATTCCGGATCGGGATCAAAGGCAGACGAACAGACAGAGTCCTCCTCAGACGTCGGCCATTGAAGAAAGAGAGGGCTGACCCTTTGATCCCTCAGCCTTTATACTGAGCATGAGGCAGATGGGATGGAATACCCTCGTTGGTCAGTTTTGGGTCACCTGTCCTGTCCGCTCCTCCCCGCAGGTGGGACCCCACTGTGCTTTTCCGCTTCCGACCCTCCAACGGGGCAAATAACAAAGTTGGTTGGCCTTGGTTGTTATAGCAATAAGTATAAGCACCACCCACCAAGTACATCCAGGTCCTTGGGCAAAAACAGTCCCACGAATGGGTTTGCTTTTGCCTGAAGCAGGAAAAACCCAAACAGTTTTCCCTAACAT
>NW_009648152.1:22488-30043 GCF_000708025.1 Charadrius vociferus
GACATTCCACCCCTTATTCCATACCATTTGCGTCTTGTTCAGATCACTATTACTTTTATTTATCAAATCTACACACACATAGAGAGAGATATATATATGGATACATGCAGGTCCCTCATCTACGATTTATATCTATATACAAAAGTTTAATTCCATTTAGTTCATGATTGCAGGATCTCATCTCAGGGCAGGAAAGATGGTACAAAATTCATTCTGGTTTGTGCCCATGGGTAGCATGTCTATCTTGAAGGGCTTGCTGGATGCCACTTGATGAAGCTAGCTCAGGTTTCATCACCACTGCGTTATTCTGAAAAACACTTATTGAACACTGTTAGTATTATGTAGTGATCAGCATCATACATACCTCAAACCAGGACAAATGTCAAGACAGGACAGACTATGCTGATCAAGTGCAGGGCATGGTCAGACAAATGCACTCACCAGACCTGCTTACATGCGACCAGCCCCTTTTATCCACTTTTACCTCTATCTTCCCACACTTGTTCCTCCCAAAATCGCCTAGATCTCTCTATTTCCCTGCCTTTGGTTCCTCCCCTAAACATCCCATAATAAGACTTGCATGATTCCAAAATGTTCTTGCTGGCATTCCCTAATGAGTCCCGTATCCTAGTAGGCAGTAATCCCCTCAGTCTGTAGGTGCTTGGGAGAGCTGCTCCTTTTGACTCATCGGGTGGGTTTCACACTGGATCTGATGGTCTCCTTGGGACAGCCCTGGGAGGAGCTGGAGCAGGGGCTCTGTCTCTGCTTAGGTTATTAGGGTTCCTCCACCTGCCATTGTGCCTGTACTCCTTTGTGTTTACAGAGATTTGCTTTTAATATCATAATCTAACATTAAGTTGGCATTAATAAATCATATAGTTCCCATATGTAACAACAATTATGTGAAAATGAAATACTATATATTCAAATAACCAGAAAATCTGTACACAGGAAAATTTACTGTTGATTTATAGAATATAGTTAGCCCAGAAAGAATAAACTAACTTTTTCTCACTAATTTTTGGAGTAAACTTGAGTCCATCAATCACACTGTCAGCAGCATCAAGACATCAACAGCATCAGAAAATCTCCAGAACTCAAAATATTGGGAATCTGGGAGAACAAAAGAAGGAAGCATTGCTATATGTTTTCCCTGATCTTATTCTTCCTGGGTATTCACCTCTGGTCCCTTCTGGAGACAGGAGAAAGGGAAAGATGGTCTTCGTCTGAAGTGGTATAGCTGTTCTTATGCACCAACTGGGACATGTATTTTTTAGCTATATATATATTTATTAACCAGAACAATAGTATTTCCCATGGATCTTTCTTGAAGGACAGAAAGAGAACTGTGCACTCTATGATCTCTCTTCCTATTTGCTTATAACCAGAAGCATAATCCCATGTTTTGTTTTTAATTTATAACCATGTGTGGTGGGCTAGCCTTTGCCAGCAGCCAAATGCCCACCCAGCTGCTCACTCACTCCCCCTCCTCAACAGGACAGGAGGAGAAAATAGAATGAAAAAGCTCGTGAGGTGATATAAAGACAGGGAGATAGCTTACCAATTACCATCAAGGACAAAACAGAATAGACTTGGGGAAAATTAATTTAATTTATTGCCAATTAATAACACAATAGAATAATGAGAAATAAAAACACAACTTAAAACACGTTCCCTCCACCCCTCCCTTCTTGCCAGGCTTAACTTCACTCCTAACCAAACTCTTCGACCTCTTTCCCCAGAGCAGTGCAGGGGGATGGGGACTGGGGTCTGTGGTCAGTCTATAACACTTCATCTCTGCCACTCCTTTCTCTTCATGCTCTTCCCCTGCTCCAACGAGGGGTACAGTCCTTCACTAAATGATCCGGCATGGGTCATTTCCACATCTTCTCACAGAGGTCACCCCTGCAGTCCTGCCCCCTCCTGCTACCAAAGCCTTGCCACTTAAACACCATGTATACCATAAAATGATTGCTGGCTGTACAAAAATTAGCACTATGTCACAAGCGGGATTTTTACTTAAAGTAAAAATATACCAATAAGAAATCGATTCCTTTAATGGAATCTTTGTGTTTGAAGGGAAACAGCATTTGGGACATTCCAGTATAGCGGCAACTGAAAGGCAAAAGGTTGGGTTAATAATTTGGCCTAAGTCACAGGCTGTACTGCTCTAAGTTGGTCTGCATTACACTGCTTTATTATATGAAGTCAATACAGTTCATTTGTTTCTGTTTGGACAATTTTCCTCCAGTTTGTAGTATTTGACATTGTCCAAACAGCTCATAAGGAATCAAAAAAAGAAAAGGAAGCAGCAGGAAGAGGGATAAACATTCTCATGTTGTGCTCTGCTTTCTAAAAATCTGATTCCAGGGATAGAGAATCACGTTATATTTACTTATAATAGGTAGCATGAGAAGTTTATATGCTTCTTTATATACCTGTGTAAATTTTTATTTTATGTCCCTTTGATTTTTTTTTAGTAGATATATTTTTTTTTTTCAGCCAACTGATGGCTTGCATGAAAAAGGAATGGTTGAAGATGTTCATTGTGGCTCCATGAAGAGTATGCGACCTCCTCACCCTGGAATGGGCCCACCTCAGAGTCCAATGGACCAACATAATCAAGGTTTATACATATTATGCATGCAATATGATTTTTGGGGCCCTTTTGTGCTACAGGAAGTCACAAGTTCCTTGGAATAAGTTTCTTATATTTCCTCTGTGCTCTGTTTGGAAAAGATAAATTGTGATATTGATAGGAATAGAGAAATAACTTAATTACCTTGCTTTTTGGAGTGTTCATCAACCATGTACTGAAAAAAGGAGTAATGTAAGGGCTTGGGTAAGGTTATAATCTGCGACCTGGGTAACTTTCTACAATCTTCACCAAATCACTGAAGTCCATTGTAGATTTCAGTTCCCGTTTTAAAAAGTGTTCTTTTTTATGTCAGCATTGTAAACATAAGTGCATTAAAGAGTTTGATTGGTTTGAATCCTATGATGAAGGAATTGCAAGAGAGAAGTCAAACCAGCCTGGAATAGCCTTATTTAATATCTGCCGTGTTTGGTCAAGTACTGTTTGTAGGTTTTGCCAAAAAAATGTACCCAACAACAGAAACAAAATAGAAGCTAATTTCATCATGTCTTCTTCCTGTCCTTTAGTTCACAAGGTAAAAGTAAACGTATTCTCGGTATGTTGAAGATTTAACTGACACCACCTACTTTCATTAATAAGTTTAGCAGATAAGGTTCTATATATTGCATAACTAGTTGTATAACAGCAATGCCTAAAGACTCTGACTAGAATTAGGAGCCCTGTTTTACCAGTCCCCTCTTATTAAGAGATGGTCTCTTTTTTTGATGTGTTTTTTCTGTTTGTTAGATTGAATAAGACAAATGGTGGGAAGAGAAAACGGGTATAGATTAGCAGAATGTCTTTGCTTGAACTGCTGTGTGACTCTGATGAAGTGGGCTGTGACTGGGATCATGGTCAATACTTGTTCCTGTACCTTGAACATTGGAAAGTACTGATTTTCAGTTACACCTTTCGCTACCAATAGAACTGACTTCTGAAGGTACAAATTCTCCATCAGGGTTTTTTTCTTCTGATTTCAGTGGAATTCAAGCATGCTCATCTGAGAGCAAAATTTTACCTGAGTATGCATTCAGAGAGAGTTTTGCTTGTAACAAATGTGTTTCCTAAAATGAACAGAATGTTTACTCTGAAAATGAAAACTGGTTCAATTTAAACATAATGTGCTAATAATACAGTACAATACTTAGCACTGTGGGTCATGGCTCATGTATGGGACTTCTCTGTGCTACAATAAAACTAATAAACAGTAATAAAAGGTACAACTGTCTATATAATAAACATGTATAGTTCTTGGCTTGCTTCTGTGTAGCATTCTAATTTAAAAGAAAAGTAGCACAAAACAAAATGAATATAACCCATATTAAATAGACTAAAACTTGTTAAGTGATAGCTTATAAAAATAACTAAATAGCAAATCATCAACCAGTTGGGGATATTTCTAGTGGGATATTCTTGTGGGAATCTGAATATATTTGTCACAAATATATGTCATAAACTCATTGCTGGTAGAATTTGAAGATAACAGTGGTGTAGCAGTAAATAACAAAAGGAACAAGCTGATTACATATGCTGATCGAGATCATAGAAAGATACCACTGTCTGCCAGTGGAAGACTACCTCTCAACAGTATATTTCTCCATTCCTAATTTTGAATGAATTGCATGTTTGGGGCCTTCATATGTTTCTCTTAGTTGACAGTTTCACAAGCGATGATATTAGCACTGGCCATATTGAGGAAAATTTTATATTATGCTTACCTTGAATAAATCTTCTTGCAGCTTCAGTCCTGTCAGAATATATTTCTCACTGTATATTTCTTCTAAGATGTTATGTGCTCTCACTGTATATTGTGAATACCTTTTCTGTTCCTCCTTCTGAGACTACATTTAATTAATGAAAAAAGGGATAGTCAACCCAAATGAGCCATTGAACTAAATTTCTTCATTTCCAGTCTATATCTCTTCCTCCCAAAACTTGTTTGCATTCATCAGTTCAATAAAAATCTTATCCCCACACCCCTGCAATCAGTTGTATCAGAGCTGACAGCAATTGAAATTTTAATGTATATGGTCCGCATACATTTTCATCATTTAAGTCATCTTAATATTTAGTGGCAATTAAGAGCTTAGTTGACTTAAGCACTGTTGAATATTCCACTGCTTGGAATGGTGGAATCTTGACTGTGCATCTAGTGCTATCTTTTATGGTATTGTGGTTTAGAATGAATAATGTCATCCACTGTTTATTCATAGAGTGGAAAAGGAGTACAAGTTTTCCTCAGCTTTCAGCTCCCATTTTCTCAACTTTGTAATAATTAGTCCAAATGAAGAAAAAGTTCTATTTGCATCTGCTAAATAAAATGAAAGCAGAATCAATTAAGGCAAAAAAATTATACATACTCCTCGCCCCCCCCCTCCCCCCACTTGCTTCTGGAGAAGTGTTAGAACTAGGATTTGATCCACTGTGAAGACTGAAGATAGTATGCTTACTTTATATAAACACATGATGCTATGACATACTTGTGTAGATCAAGTTGTATCAAAGTTTTTAAAAAAAATAGTTGCTAATTATATATATAGTTAAGAAAGCCTTTTAACTTTCTAAAATTTGAGAAGGATTTGCAGCTTCTTCTACTAGGGGTCATAGAGAAGATGGAGCCAGACTATTCAGAGGTGCCTGCTGCCTAACAAGAGATATTCTAATTGTGCATAAGGAAAAAAAATCACAGTGAGAGTTGTGCAGCACTGGAACAAAGGCCCAGAGAGGCCTTGGAGACTTTCAAAATTTGCCTGGATAAGACTCTGAGCAGCATGATCTAACCTTTGAAGTAAGCTCTGTTTTGAGCAGAAGGTTAGACTACATGACCTCCAGAGGTACAACCCAGATGATTCTATGATTATATTTTTTATTTTTAACAAGATATTAATGTTGTTTAATTTTAAATAATTTGTTAAAAGAAAGTATATTCATATAAGAAAAAAAAGCCGATTTTTTGCATTCAGAATATTGACAACCGTTAGAATTATAGCATTAAAGTCTTTGTTATTAGGGTACTATATGCATCTCTTAAGTTGTCTTTGTAGCTCTGCATTTTAAATAGCAATGAATTAATAATTTTGTAATGCAGAGCATTGCACAGATATATGGTTTACATTAGGCCCAGATGCAAGTGGCAGAAAATTCACATGAAATCTGGCGAATTTACTTGCAATGTCAAGGCTATTTTTTTCCCTCATATTTGGTGTCTTCTGCCCTGTATATTTTCTGGAATTAGTGGCTATCTGATTGTCCTCTGTCAGCACACAGAACTCTCTTGTTACAATCACTCTGTTCCAGGATCATCTTACCTTTCCCAGATTAAACTAAACAAGATGGGTTTATGTCAGGACTAAAATCAAATACATCTGAGGAAAATCTAGAAGTGGTAGCATTGGCAATTCAGTAGGCAGCATTCTTCTGCGCAATTAATGAGCTGGGTTTTGAGAAATCGATGCATACTTATGGTAGAAATTTATGTGTACTGCAAAAATGCATTTGAAATGCCTACTAATTGAGGAAAACTTGTTTGCAAACTCTGAAAAGAAGCCTCTTCTTATCTGTATCTTTAATATTCTTTAGCCCTATATCTTTAACTTTTCTTTTTTGATATATACCAGATAACCTTTACCTTCATCAGTTTCCATCATAAGTTTCTACCTTATTCAGCACTCACGTGCATGCTCATCTGTAGTAGATGCATGTGTAGATAGGAAAAATCAAGTGGTATACAGGCTTTACAAGTACAAGCTTGCAAGTACTGTCACTGGTAAACCACTGAATCACAGAATAGTTGAGGTCAGAAGGAACTCTGGAGATCATCTAGTTCAACCCCTCTGCTCAAAAATGGGTCAACTAGAGCAGGTTGCTCATCATCTTGACCAGTTGGGTTTTGCATATCTCCAAGGATAGAGACTCCAGAATCCCTCTGGGCAACCTGGTTCAGTGTTTGACCACCCTCACAGTTTTAAAAAAAAAAAAAAAAAGTTTTTTTTTAAATTTAAGGGGAATTTTTTGGTTTTCCGTTTTTGCCCATTGCCTTTTGTCCTTTGAGTGGACACCACTGAGAAGAGTCTGGCTCCGTCTTCCCATCCCACCTCATTCAATCTCTCCTCATATGTCAAACACTCTCATCATAATTCATGATATTTGTGGCCCTTTGCTGGTCTTGCTCCAGTATGTTCATGTCTCTCTTGTACTGGGAAGCCCAGAACTGGACACAATACTCCAGGTGTGGTCTCACCAATGCTGAGTAGAGGGGAAGAATTGCCTCCCTTTATCCACTGGCAACACTCTTCCTAAAGCAGCCCAAGATGCTTTTGGCTGCCTTTGCTGCAAGGGCACATTGCTGGCTCATGTTACTCTTGGTGTCAACAAGGACTCTCAGGTCCTTTTCTACAAAGCTGTTTTCAAGCTGTTCGGCCTCCAGTCTGTATTTATGATGGGGTTATTCCTCCTCAGGGGCAGGACTGGGCATTTCCCTTAGTTGAATTTCATGAGGCTCCTGTCTGCCCATTTCTCCAGCCTGTTGAGGTCCCTCTGAATGGCAGCACAAACATCTGGTGTATCAGCCACTCCTTTCCAATCCTTTATTAATCTGCAGACTTGCTGAGAGTGCACTCTGTCCCATCATTCAGGTCATTAATGAAGATGTTAAACAGTACTAGCTGCAGTATATCTCATATCTCACCAATTTAGTTATAAGTATGCTATGGGAGACTGTGCAAAAGGCCTTGTGTCGTGGTTTGGCCTCAGCCAGCAACAAAGAACCACGCAGCCGCTCGCACAATTCCCACAGTCGTGGAAAAAGAAAATGACAGGGCCAAACTCGTGGGTTAAAAGAGTGCAATTTAACAGAACAGCAAAAGGAAAAGACAAAAACGCGATTACAGTACCGCCGCGAAGCGCACCGACCGGACCCGC
>NW_009648152.1:34898-36963 GCF_000708025.1 Charadrius vociferus
TAAGAATTTGCAAAGCACAGCCACGCAAACAAACGAAGTAACATTGTAACCAGCATCTATCCAACCAATATGGGAAATGGATACAAGAAATTTGTTATTGCAACCCTTCAGGCCCCACGTTGGGCGCCGAAAAGAACTGTCGTGGTTTGGCCTCAGCCAGCAACAAAGAACCACGCAGCCGCTCGCACAATTCCCACAGTCGTGGAAAAAGAAAATGACAGGGCCCAACTCGTGGGTTAAAAGAGTGCAATTTAACAGAACAGCAAAAGGAAAAGACGAAAACGCAATTACAGTACCGCCGCGAAGCGCACCGACCGGACCCGCACTGCCGCAGCCCACCCCCGAGTGGCGACTCCTCTCCTCGCCCCGACTATCTCCTCTTATATGGTATGGAATACCTGCCCCCTGCCGGCTCCTGGGGAGATTAAACCCATCCCTGCCGCAACCAGGACACCTTGCTAAAGTCAAGGTAAATAGCATACACTGCTCTTCCCTAGTTTACCAAGTGAGTCATCTCATCATAGAAGGCTATCAAGTTGGTTAAGCTTGATTTCCCTTTCATAAATCCATGCTGACTACTCCCCATCGCCTTTTCATCTTTCATCTGTTTGGATATGGCTTTTATTTATTTGTTCTATCACCTTCCCAGGGACAGAGGCGAGGCTGACTGGCGTGTAGTCCCCTGGATCCTCCTTCTTGCCCTTCTTGAAAAGAGGAGTGACATTTGCTTTCTTCCAGTCCTCAGGAACCTCTCCCAATCACCATGACCTTTCAAAGATAATCAAGAATGTTCTTGCAATGATATTGGCCAGTTCCCTCATCACTCATGGGTGCATCCCATCAGATCCCATGGTCTTGTGTACATTCAGATATTTTAAATGTTTCCCTGGGTTGGTCCTCCTCTAGTGAGGGTAAGTCTTCCTTTCTCTAGACCTAGGATTCCTGAAGGCTGGTCTTACCAGTAAAGACCAAGGCAAAGAAGGCACTGAATACCTTGGCCTTTTCTATGTCTTTTGTCACCAGGTTTCCAGCCTCATTCATCAGTGAGCCCACTTTTTTTTCTTTTCTTCCTTTTCCTGCAAGTATACTTGTAAAAGTAATTCTTGCTCTTCACATCCCTTTCCAGCTTCAACTCCAGATGAGCTTTAGCTTTCCTAACCCCATCCCTGTGTGCTTCTACAGTGTCTCTATACTCCTCCTGGGTCACCTGCCCCTGCTTTCACCTCCTTTATACTTCCTTTTTTTCTTTGTTTTTAGTCAGGAGCTCCTTGTCCATCAATGCAGGCCTCCTGTTCCCTTTGCTTGACTTCCTGCATGTCATTCTTGAGCTTGAATGACATGATTCTTGAATATCAACCAGTTCTCTTGGATCCCTCTTCTTTCTAGTGCTGTATACCCTGAGATTCTTTCAAGCAGCTCCCTAAAGATGCCAAAGTATGCTCTCCTGAAACCCAGGGTTGTGCTCGAGGTTGGCCAGTGTGTCTTGACTCTATAAAGGTTTTGCACTTAAAGTAGAAAACCTCTATATGACATCACAAAACTTTAGAGTCCATGAATGTCACATTTTATAGCTAATAATGAGAAGTTTGGAAGGATTTTGTTCTTACCTGAAATAATTAGTTGATGTTTTATTTTAATCTTTACTTTTGTAAAACCTGTTTTGCTTATCACCAAGATTCCCAATGTGTATGACACTGAGAGAGAGAGGAAATGTAATTATTAAATATGTAGAAACCTCAAAAAAATAATTTCTAGAAATTCCTCTCTTGATAGCAATATGTCATGCACTTAAGGCTTGAATTGTCCAGGTTAAAAACAAGTGCTGTATGTCTCATTTCACCTTTCTGACTTCACTTTTCTGTAGCTCAGGTAGATTTAAGATCCAGCATCTCAAAACCCATAACTGATTTAGGACTAAATAACTTTGAGAGGTATAATGTTGTGGAGGGGAGACAAATCTTTAGCCTGGAGAAGAGAAGGTTGAGGGGAGACCTTATTATTGCTTACAAATATCTAAAGGCTGGGTTGAAGGAGGATGGAGCCAGACTCTTCTCGGTGGTTCCCA
>NW_009648152.1:37038-44574 GCF_000708025.1 Charadrius vociferus
CAGTTGGGGTGACAGAGCACTGGCACAGGCTGCCCAGGGAGGTTGTGGAGTCTCCTTCTCTGGAGATTTTCAAAACCCGCCTGGATGCAGTCCTGAGTAATGTGCTCTAGGCAATCCTGCTTTAGCAGGGGAGTTGGACTAGATGATCTCTAGAGGTCCCTTCCAACTCTGAAGATTCTGTGATTCTGTGATTCTGTGAAATCTTTCTTTGGCAGACAGTTTTGAAAACAGCTTAATTCAAAGTAGCTGCTATTTAAAAGAAATTGTGAGATTTGGAAATGTAACAATAATGGAAAAATGCAATAAATAAGAAACCAAAATTTCAAAGCATAAGTCAATACAGCAACTATGTGCTTTTTTAATACCATAATGTATTCATTTAAAGCAGTGTCTTCAGTAAGTGGGATTTTACCCCCCCCTTTTCTTAATAAAGAAAGAATTATTTTTCAGAGTAGTTAGTAGTCTCAGTCCTGACACCTTTGGTGGATGGAGAGTAATAAATGCAATAAACGGTATGATCTGTATGATATTTATCATGGCTTTTATCACCAGTAATATATTTATGCATATATGTATAAGCAATTTTGATATTAGTCTTTCTATTGAATAACCTCAGTAATATTATCTTTTTACCCTTAATGTCTCTTATTCTTCTTTTCATTCTTTCCTCAACTTTTTCTTCCTATCTTTCCCTTAGGTTCCTTATTTTTTCTTATTTTCAACAGGGTCTTCTTTTCTTATCTTTTTGCTCTTTAGCTATAAAACTGAATTCTCAGTCTCTTTCTGTCTTATCCGATCTTTTCCCAACTAAAACTTTTTCTGTCCTGTCCTTCCATTTCCTTTTCCTATTTTTGAAAAACAAACCAAAACATAACCAACCCCAATTCTTCTGTTCTTTTTTCTTTATTCTTTCTCTCAATTATTTTTAATGTGTACTTCACTTTAGGGTATTAGTATCCTCAGATCCCACCTTTCATTAACTTTCAGTTCTTTAGCACTTTCATGTCTCAGCTTGTATGAATTCTGAATTTACAGCTACTAGCATCACACCAGTCAAAATTTGTAGAGTTCCCCTATGCAGCCCTTATTGGAAAAACAGTGAAAGGAAGGAGTAAAATTGCTTCTTACTGTGACCAGGACTAGGTATAGATAAAGTTGGCATAGTTTCAGTTCAGAATGTCAGATCAGCCAGGGAATCACAGGAGTAGATTTGATTCCACAGAACTCAGGGAAGTCTGCATGAAATTTTGAGTTCTGTGACCTATAACTTAGTCAAAGACTGTGAAAGGGAGCTAGGAGATTTGTTTTGTAAGGCTCATCAGATTGATACTGTGGTGGGTTGACCTCGGCCAGAAACTAAGCACCCACCAGCTGATTCCTCACTCCCCCCTTCTCCCCTAGCAGCATGGGGGAGAGAATAAGAAGGCCAAAAGGAAGAAATTACTTGTCAGTTGAGATAAATACAGTTTAATAAGTGAAGGAAAGAGAAAAAAACCCACCAAGTGATACAAAGGCAATCACTCACCAACTCCCACAAGCAGACTGATGCCCAGCCAGTGTCCAAGCAACAGCTACTTTGGATAGACTTCCCCATTGTTTTTTACTGCTGACCATGATGTTGTATGGCATTGAATATCCCTTTGGCCAGTTCAGGTCATCTGTCTTGGCTGTGTCCCCTCCCAACTTCTTGTGCACTGTTGTGGTTTGGGCCGGACTGGCCACTGAGATGGAACGACAGATGGTGTCCCCCACCTCTCTCTTCAAGGAGAGGGGAGACAAAGAGACTTATGAGTTTAGAAGGAACTAAACTACTTTAATGAAATATCAATAATAAAATAAAAAGAAATTAATGAAATAAATACAAAACGTATCAAGCTCCCAGGATGACAATCACAACACTGACAGGCACTGGGGAAGTCCCAGGCTGGACTCAGTGACGGAGGGAACTGGATTCTGGATCTGCATTCAGGATTGGGATCAAAGGCAGACGAACAGAGTCCTCCTCAGACGTTGGCCATTGAAGAAGGAGAGGGCTGACCCTTTGATCCCTCACCCTTTATACTGAGCATGAGGCAGATGGGACGGAATACCCTGTTGATTAGTTTTGGGTCACCTGTCCTGTCTGCTCCTCCTCGCAGGTGGGACCCCTCTATGCTTTTCCGCTTCTGACCCTCCAACAGGGCAAATAACAAAATTGGTTGGCCTTGGTTGTTATAGCAATAAGTATAAGCAAGGTCCTCTCTGCATAGCATTCCTTGGCATCAACTATAAACACGGGTCTTATCAGTCTGAGAGCAAACAGTTTCTGCACAATATGCTGTTAATTTCAGTATTTAGAAAAGGCTTAGCTGCAAAGTAACATTTCTGAACAGAAAAATGGTTCTTTTTTTACCTCAAACCAGGACATGCACCCCCAGCCTACTCCCTGAGGAGGGTGGAGTGAGAAACAGAGAAGGACTTGACACTATGCAAGCACTGTTCAGCAACAGCCAAAACATTGGTGCGTTATCAACAGTGGTTTAGTCACAAATCCAAAACTGTGGCGGACGGAAAGACACGGACTCCGACATGCAGGATCGAAATCACCTTTATTAAGCAAGCTTGCTCTTTATATACTTTTCTACCAAGGCCAGTAATTTTCTACTTTACTTGTTTACACCATCGCGTGCTCAAAAAGATCATGTTCACACCGAAAATGGAATTTCTCTTCCCTGTAAGCAGCACCTCCTTATCTAGGGAGTAGCTTCACACAACTTCATCATCTGCCAAAACAGTGCTGCAGCTGCTTATTCATCCCTATTAGTTCTACCACACTTAACCCGTCTTTTGCCTCAGTCCCCACACGGCACCATACAGGCTGCTATGAAGAAAATTAACTCCATCCCAGACAGACCCAGTACAGATATTATTTTTCTTCTGCAAATCTCTGTCTCACATATCTGTAAAATCTAACTGTAGTGCATAACCTAAAGGATAAGTCTTAAGATTTTTTTTTTGTCTTGGATATGCTTTGGAGTCTTCAATATCTCACTTAAAAAGCATACCCATATTGTCTATTTTCATGGATATGTTATGAAGCCCAGGGTAATATCTGTGAAGTGCAATTAAAATTCAAACCTAAACCCACCAAAAAACTAGGATTGTAATAAGATGAGTTCTGTTCCCTTCATAGTTGTGCTCATCCTGTGTGGTGGGTCAACCTTGGCTGGACTCCATGTGTCCACCCAGCCGCTCTCTCACTCACCCTCCTCAGGAAGATGGAGAGAAAATAAGATGAAAAATACTTACTGGTCGAGATGAGGACAGGGAGATCACTCACCGATTACTGTCACGGGCAAACCAGACTCAACTTGGGGAAGACTAATTTAATTTATTTCCAATTAAAAATAGAATAGGATAGTGAGAAACAAAAACACCTTCCCCCCACCCCTTCCGTCTTTTTCCCAGGCTCAACTTCACTCCTGGCTCTTCTACCTCCTCTTCCACCACTGAGTGGCACATGAGGGATGGGGAATGTGGGATGCAGTCAGTACATAAAGCTTTTTCTCTGCTGTTCCTTCCTTCTCACGGTCTTCCCCTGCTCCAGCATGGGTTGCCTCCCACAGGAGACAGTCCTTCACAAACTTCTCCAATGTGGGTCCTTCCCACAGGCTGCAGTTCTTCAAGAATTGCTCCAGCATAGATCCTTTCTACAGGGTGCAGTCCTTCAGGAACAGGTTGCTCCAGCATGCGTCCCACTCAGGCCACAGTTCCTGCCAGAAAACCTGCTCCTTCATGGGCTCCTCTCCATGGGCTGCAGTTTCTGCCAGGAGCCTGCTCCAGCACAGGCTCTCCATGAGATCACAGCCTCCTTCAGGGCGCCATCCACCTGCTCTGGCGTGGGGTCCTCCATGGGCTGCAGGGTGGATATCTGCTCCACTGTGGTCCTCCACAGGCTGCAGGGGAATCTCTGTCTGCTTCAGTGCCTGGAGCACCTCCTCCCGTTCCTTCTTCACTGACCTTGGTGTCTGCAGAGTTGTTTCTCTCGCATTTTTCTCACTCCTCTCACAGCTGCTGTGTAGTCTTTTTTTCCCATTTCTTAAATATGTTATCGCAGAGGTACCACCAGCTTCTTCAGAAAATAGTTTTTGTGTTCAAAGTTGATACTCTGGGTTTTCCAGCACCCGGATGGTAAAAGGTAGTGGATGTTGTTTCTCAGACTAAAAGCTTTAATCCACATAAGCTTGAGGAACTATATAAAAATATTAATTAGATATTGTCTGTTTTTATATTTGTATGTTGCAGAGTATTAGCATAAAGGTTATGTTTCATTGAATAGGTGCTTTGATGTATGCACATTAAAATAAAAATATAAAAATTAAAAATAATACTGTTTTTATAATCTGTAAAATAGGCAAACATATTTGAAAACATTCTATAATGAAATATTCATTCAACATACAGGTGAACCAGTGCCCTATCATACCATTTGATTGCTGTATTTCACGTGCAATTTAGTTTTAGTTTGGTTTACCCCAAATGTGAGGGGAGTTAATTATTCTGTTTAAATAGTAGCTCTTGTAGCCTTGCTGTCTCAGGGAATTTCAGATCATACTTCTGTTCTTGTAGAAAATATTACAGCTCTACTGATGTGAGAGAGAATTTTTTATACTTCAGATACTGTTTAAGGTAAAGAAACTTCAGTGGAGTTTAGACTTGATTAACCTGGAAAATAAGTCTTTGAACCTCTTATCTGCTCCAGGCTACATGTCTCCACACCCATCTCCACTGGGAGCACCAGAACATGCGCCCAGTCCAATGTCTGGACGAGGTCCAACTCCACCCCAGATGACTCCAAGTCAGCCAGGACCCGTGATACCAGGAGACCCACAAGTTATGAGTCAACCCAACAGAGGTCCTTCCCCTTTCAGTCCTGTACAGCTACATCAGCTCCGAGCTCAGATTCTAGCATACAAAATGTTAGCTAGAGGTCAGTCTTTACCGGAAAACCTCCAACTTGCAGTTCAAGGAAAGAGGACCCTGCCTGGCATTCAGCAGCAACAGGTTCCTGCTGCCTATAGTAGGCAATCGAGTAAGTGAATGTAGGCACCATGTCATTGGCAAGATATTTCTTTAAATTCTACCTGTGGAAAATAACAGAAATTGTTGGTGTGCAGGCATATAATTTGGAACCATTTGCAGATATCTATATGAACAATGACCTATGGTTTTAAGTTGGAGTAAGTGCATAAAGCACCTCATTAATAGGATACTAATTATTTTTAAAAATAGAGATAAAATTTATATACTGTCTGTCCTTATTATGCCTGCCACTTTTGCAAATGTTTGTCACAATTTGCCAATTATATTTTATTGCTTTTCTTAGAATGCTTTTTCACTCCCCTGTTGCCATGCAGGAAAACAGATATAAAATCTAGAAGTTGAATGATTATGCAGATCATGAAAACGGAAACTATATGCAGTATGCTGTCAAGTGCATAACACAGGGAAAAGAGTTTCTCATAATAATAATAGATGTTATAATGCAGTAATGCAGTACACAAACTTATTTTGGTCTTAAACAGATGTGTTACTTTAAACAGCTTGCACCTGTTATGTTTTCTGAATAAGTCCAATCCTAAGATCAATTTAATGGGGAGGGAAAGGAGGGGAGTTTTCTGTTGTTGAAGTTTGGTTTTGTTTCTAAGTTCATTAATTTGTATGATGATTGTCTTTCACTTTTTCCCTCCTCCACAAATTCAAGAAAATAAAGAAATGGTTTATCTAGCCATGTGGATATTATATAGATCCCACTTTGGTATCTTAATAACAGTATTATGTGCATATTTTTTGACTCTTCATTATTTTCAACTTCAGATCTTTTAGGACTTTTTCCCACAGGGAAAAAAATTCCAGTTTACTTTAAGGCAGTTTTAAATATCCTTTATGTATTTCTTTTTTCTTTTCCATTTTGTGCATTTTTTTAAACAAGGGCTATGAAAATGTGATCTTTATTTTTAAAAATAATTCTCTTCCTGCTGTTTATTACTCACTTGAAATAATAATTCTCTGTGTGTGATATCATAATCTATACGATACAAATTATGTTGGGCACAAAATTAGCTTCAAGAAGAGATAAAAAATATGCTGATTATTTTAAAGAGTTAATGATTTCTGTAATCTATTATTTAGCTTTAGAAGTTGAGAGTAAATGATGATCCTATTATCTTTTAAAAAATATTTTGAATAACTGTTCACTTAATTTCAATGCATGTGGCTTTGTCATCAAGTATTTTAAAAGAGGTGATCTTAATATACCTCATTACATTAATTTTTTGCACAGTGGAATCCACTTAAATCTCTATTTATGCACAAAGCTTATTTGCATAAATAGACTAGCATATTGGAATGCAGAGGGATTTTTTAATGTGTAGCAATGTTTTATATTTTAATAATTTTCTTTCCTTTGTTAAATTCTAGGTACTGGGTCACATGCAATGAGTGTTCCTACAGCTGGCCCAGGACCAGCTCCAGGAGTACCTGGACATATAGCTGCCATGACCCCTAAACCTTGGACAGAAGGTAGAAGGGAGTATAGCAATAATTTTATATCATGTATACAGTTAGGGTTAAATCGTGTGGGTAGGGATTGGGGAAAAGAGGCAGGAAAAAAACAGGGAAATAAAAAGGTATAAAGAAGAAATGGTGTGACCTTTACTTTGCCTAGCACTTAAATATCAGGGAGTGTTTTACCACTTATTCAAAGGTGAATGAGTTGACCAGATTAAATTATTGCAGCTGTTAGGCAGCCTGAACACGAAGCACCCTCAGAATTTAATATATAAGCTTGTTCCTTTTCCAGAGATTGATGCACATGGTTGAATGCCAGATGGTCAGGATGCTGGATCTAAAGTGAAACTGATTACAAGACTATAGGCATAGAATCATAGAATGGTTTAGATTGGAAGCGACCTTAAAGATCACCTAGTTCCAACCCCCCTGCCATGGACAGGGACACCTTCCACTAGACCAGATTGCTCCCATCCAACATGGTCTTGAACACTTCCAGGGATGGGGCCTCCACAACTTCCCTGGGCAACTTCTTCCAGTGTCTCACCACCCCCATAGAGAATTTTTTTTTCCTAATATCTATTCTAAATCTCCCCTCTTCCAGTTTAAAGCCATTACTCCTCGTCCTATCACTACATGCCCTTGTAAAAAGTCCCTCTCCAGTTTTCTTGTAGGCCCCCTTCAGATACTGAAGGCTGCTATAAGGTCTCCTCGGAGTCTTCTCTTCTCCAGGCTGAACAACCCCAACTGTCTCAGCCTGTCTTCATAGGAGAGGTGCTCCAGACCTCTGATCATCTTTGCAGCCCTCCTCTGGACCTGCTCCAACAGGTCCATGAGCTTCTCATCAACCAACACCCCCATGTTGCTAACAAAGATGTCAAAGACTACCGGTCCCAATACCGACCCCTGAGGAACACCACTTGTCACTGCTCACCACTTGGACATCGAGCCGTTGACTGCAACTCTTTGAGTGTGACTGTCCAGCCA
>NW_009648152.1:45207-49359 GCF_000708025.1 Charadrius vociferus
AGACTGAGGCAAGAAGTCGTTGGGTATCTCAGCCTTTTCCATGTCCCGGGTGACCAGGTTTTCCATTTCCTTCCTGAGTGGGCCTACATTTTCCCTAGTCTTCCTTTTGTCACTGATATACCTATAAAAAGCTTTTCTTGTTGCCGTTGATGTCCCTGGCCAGATTTACTTCTATCTGGGCTTTAGCTGTCCTAACCTGATCCCTGGCTGCTCGGACAATTTCTCTGTATTCCTCCCAGGCTACCTGTCCTTGTTTCCACCCTCTGTAGGATTCCTTTTTCTGTTTGAGATTGTCCAGGAGCTCCTTCTTCATCCACGCAGGCCTCCTGGCATTTTTGCCTGACTTCCTCTTTGTTGGTATGCATTGCTTCTGAGCTTGGAGGAGGTGATCCTTGAATATTAGCCAGCTTTCTTGGGCCCCTCTTCCTTCCAGGGCTTTATCCCTCTGTACTCCAGAAAGCAGATCCCTGAAGAGGCCAAAGTCTGCTCTCCTGAATTGTGTGTAGTTGCATTTTTTAGCAATAAATTATTATGTTTCCTCAAACAATCAAGTGCTATGTTTATTGTTGCAGATGTCTGTTCTCAGTGACTATCTCACATCTGTGTACATGAGTGGCTTCCTGACTTCTTGTACTGAAACCTCTGCTGTTATCTGCAGGTGCTATATTCATGTTAACTGATGAGTTAGTTAACTTTCAAAATAATTAGAATGCTATAACATAAAAGAGCAAACAGATACCAAGTATTTCAGGTACATAAATATAATTAACTGGGAGTTGGGAGCAGAATGGAAGCTATTTATATTCACCAGGTATATTTAAGTACTATTGCTGAAATTTTAATATGGCTTACTGGTTCTCACAGAGAGTTGTAAAAGCAGGCCTACCCATGCTTCTAGTTAAATTGTGACTGGATGCATCCTTGCAAGTGGTATAAGGACAACAGACATATGGAGAGGCAAAATTTGGTCCTGCATTTATATGAAACTAGTTCTAGAGGGCTCTTACTAATGTTAGATTTACTTAAAAACCAGTGTGAATTAAAAAAAAAAAGAGGTGTTGTTCATAAATTGACATGTACTTTTATTATTTTTGGATCACTTTTGGCAATGTCCATTTGAATTTGTTTCTCCATAGGGAGGGAAGCCTAGTATTTTTCCTGATAAGTTTTAATGTTTGTCTTAGCTTCATGTTTTGACCTAAAAAAAATCTTGGATTTTTTACTGCATTCCATAGTTCATGTTATCATGTTTCTTATGTTCTAGGCCAAGCCCCAGATATGAGTGTTCCCAATACACCACAAAAGCTCTCCGTACCACCTAGTGGGAGACCTTCTCCTGCCCCCGCTGCTTCCCAGCCTTCTGCAGCCATGCCTGGGCCCTCTGTACCACAGCCCACACCTGGACAGCCTTCATCCATTGCGCAGCAAAAACAGAATCGTATCAGCCCTATCCAGAAACCACAAGGGTTGGATCCAATAGAAATACTCCAGGAACGTGAATATAGGTAAAAGCTGAATAACAAGATTTAAATGCATATGCTTATTTTTTACTTTCTCAGTAGGCACTCTTGCAATCCCCCCAACTTTAAAATGGACTCAAGTACTTTGCTGGATTGATGTGATATTTGGAAAGCTGCAAATAATAATGCTATGAAATTAAAATCCTTGGAATCCACGTGGAAACTATTTTAGTACAGAAAGTATTCAGAACCATAACCAAAAAGAAATTAGAAGAAAAAAAATGGCAATGAAAAGACTGAAGAATAAGTGGCTGTTATGGTTTGAGAGACCCATAACAATTTGTTGTCATTTAGACAATCATTCTATCACCCAGTGACCCCTCCCCACCCCGGAAGAGGAATCGGGGAAAAACAAGGAAACCCGGGAGCTGAAGTATAAACAGATTTAATAGAATAAGATTAGATAATTAACATCTGAGATAATTAACAGCACTAAAGAACTGATATTGATCCTGACACCAATACAGAATATGCAAAGATTATACTCATCCAATTATATCAGTAGGAAACTGTGCACTCCCAGCAGGACACTGCGAGCGCTACAGCTTCAGGGGGAGGGGAAGGCCTCAGGAGTCCGGCACCAGGGCACAAAGTTCTCAGGACGGCAGCCATCAAGGGAGAGAGAGAACTTCGCAGCAATCTTTCTAATTTATAGTGAATGTGACGTTGATGGTATGAAATAATCCTGTTGGCCAGCTTGGGTCAAGTGCCTGGCTCTTGCTCCTCCTTATCCCCGCACCTGGCAAGCTCGAAAACACTGAGACCTTGAGACCCACACACCATAGCTTGCTGTAAAGTAAATATTTTCACAAATTCAGACACTGGAGTCTTCTATAAGTGCAGTTTTCCCAAGTATCAGAATAGAAAATAGTCCTGTGTTGCTCAAACCAGGACAGTGGCTAAAGCAAAAACTAATTTTGTATAATGATAAATGGGTTAGCTGGACTACCAAAGAATAGAGTATTAAGGAGGTGAAAGTGAAGATGAAAAATAGGATACCAGGAAGTATGGTCCATAAATGTTGAGTTAGACTCTTAAGTAAGTACCCTAATTAAAAGGTGATTAGTACCCAGTAATATTCCTAGTTAAAACATGGAGGACCTAATCTCTCATGATTTTCTGTGGTTAGAAAGAAACTGTTCCTTCCCCTTACTGAGACTATTATACAATTTCCCTTGAGGACTGGGGAAGGAGAAAGGTTAACTCAAAGTATGTTCCTGGTCACTGTCAATGACAGGAAGCAGACTCCCCATAGTGTATTTGCTTGATTTGAAATGATAATGCCTCTTCCTGTTACTAAAACAATGAAGGTATAGGGGGAATGTAGACAAAAGATGGTAATCTCACTGAAAAAAGGATTAAATGAATACTTGCTTTGTGAATGTGTTCTACCTTTTCAGACACAGGAGGGAGGGTAAGTGGTATGAACTTTTATAGGATATCAAGCATCTCAGGAAGGATATAGTGTGATATCCAGAAACCAGGCCTTGATCCAGCAAAACACTTGTAGTTTTTACATAAGAGCATGCTTAAGTGCTTTTCTGACTTATAGTTGTGGTCATTCTGTCAGTCTAGTAATTTTCACCTTAGCTTGGAATGGCTGTAGCTATTTTGGTGTGTACAGTCATGATCTAACAGCTTTTTCAGAAAAATCATAGAATGGTTTAGGTTGGAAGGGACCTTAAAGATCACCTAGTACCAACCCCCCTGCCATAGACAGGGACACCTCCCACTAGACTAGGTTGCTCGAAGCCCCATCCAGCCTGGCCTTGAACACTTCCAGGGATAGGGCATCCAGAACTTCTCTGGGCGATCTGTTCCAGTGTCTCGCCACCCTCATAGAGAAAAAATTTCTTCCTGGTATCTAATCTAAACCCCCCGTCTTACAGTTTGAAGCCATTACCCCTCGTCCTATCACTACATGCCCTTGTAAAAAGTCCCTCTCCAGCTTTCTTGCAGGCCCCCTTCAGACACTGAAAGGCTACTACAAGGTCTCCCCAGAGTCTTCTCTTCTCCAGGCTGAACAACCCCAACTGTCTCAGCCTGTCTTCATAGGAGAGGTGCTCCAGCCCTCGGATCATCTTTGCAGCCCTCCTCTGGACCCACTCCAACAGGTCCATGTCCTTCTTATGTTGGGGGCCCCAGAGCTGGATGCAGTACTCCAGGTGGGGTCACACGAGAGCGGAGGAGAGGGGCAGAATCACCTCCCTCAACCTGCTGGCCACGCTTCTTCTGATGCAGCCCAGGATACAGTTAGCCTTCTGGGCTGCGAGCACACATTGCTGGCTCATGTTAAGCTTCTCATCAACCATGAGGATATACCATAATACAGTTTCACTGTTGTTCTGAATGGGGGATCATAGCATTAACCTGAGCCTGCAATCATCTGGCTGGTATTTCATAAAGTCATTTGTAACTGCTTCTGCCCTTCCAGCCCTGCTCCACTGCCGAACTGTATGTGCCAAATTTTATGACATGAGGATATGCATAAATGGGGGAGGAGTGAGGGACAGCAGAAAATAACTAAGGTAGATCTACTCGACTATGTAGAAATTAGCTGCAGTCACAGCATATCCATTAGGTTCTAAATAGCCTGATCTGGGCAGGTGTCGTGGTTTAGGCCAAATAGGCT
>NW_009648153.1:0-1941 GCF_000708025.1 Charadrius vociferus
CTGGACCACCACCAGTGTACCTGAAGGCCCATGCGTCACGGACATTTACATTAATGAGCTCTCGGGAATCTTATGAATATGTTAATTATTTTCCGGAAATGTGAGGAATATGTATATTTTGATTGCATATAATTTTCGTAGTGGAGCAACTCAGTACGCACACTGGGTGGAGTGATCCCCCGTGCGTCCGGCGCCGTAATAAAGAAGTGTCTGCTTTCTAAACTTAAATGAGGGCTTCGAAAGTTTGTTTCTGCCGATTTCGGTAACAGGTTGAGATAAGGCATTTTAACAGAACAGCAAAAGGGAAAACAATAACACCGATAAAGGAATATACAAACGCGATTACAGTACCAGACCGGACTCGACCGCCGCAGCCCACCCCTAGCGGCGACTTCCTGCCCCCTCCCCCGGCTAGCTTCCTCCTATCACCTGGGCATGGCTCACGTGGTATGGAATACCTGTGTCCCCTGCCGCATCCCTGGGGAAATTAACCCCATCCCTGCCGGAACCAGGACAACACCACAGGTTTTCTGTATTTGACCCATACACACTTGCACATGTTCTTTTTTGAGATTACATATTATTTTTTGCAAGTTAACAGTAACCTGTTTACTAGCCAGATGTGAGACACACCAGCTCCTCTATTGAATTTTATGAGGCACATGTTCACAGAATCACAGAATCACAGAAGGGTTGGAAAGGACTTCTGGAGATCATCTAGTCCAACCCCCCTGCCAGAGCAGGTCACCTTGTTAATCAAGGTCAAGCGTGGAGGGTGTGAGAAACACGCTCGCTATATTGAATTTTAGTCAGGGCAAATTCGGTGGAGCAAAGAATATTTATTACAGCGCTGGGAGTTACACAGGGGATTTCTACTCCTGTGGCTCGTTTTTCCTTTACAAATGCTTGTTTTTATTTCATATTCCTTATACTTATTCCTTATACTTATTCCTTATACTTGTTTCTTCTTCAAAAATAATTTGCATAATCAATGAGTTCTTGGAATGCAACCCACCCCCCAATTACATAGTCAGTGAGTTCTTGGAATGCAACCCACCCCCGAACATGCCCCCTCCCTTCTAGCGACGCAGGCGCTATGCTTCCTCAGGGGTCTTCCTGGTGATCATCGAAGGGAGGCTCGAAATCTTTATCACCATGTCCTTCTTGTGGCTTCTTTATTCTTTACACTTCTGTGGTTATCTTAGCTAACTACACCACCCTTTGTTTTGCAATGGTTCGGTACTTTCAACTGTTGCTTTCCTCTGATATCCTATCTAACACTATCCCTTTTCCAAAGGCATAGCAAGCACATACCTATCTTAGCTGAAGCCACAGCAAGCACATAGCAAGCACACACACACCTTAGCTGAAGCAAAATTCTTCTGCTAAATTACTTATTAAAAGGGTTTTCTCATGATTCTTTTATGCTTTGAATTTGAGACTTCCTCACCAGACTTTCAGCTCTTTTCAAACCTTTTCCTCCAAACCCAGGAGCCTGGTAAGAATCCAGGGAGTACCTTTCCTGTGAACTACACAGTTCACCCAGATGTTTTAGGTCATTTTGTGCTCACAGATACGGCCCAGAACACAACAGGAGGGATCTCTCTATACCAGGTCAGCTACTCACCCCGGGCTGAGTCTGGTCTTTGACCGAGAAATGCGAGGCACAGGGGAGGGGTGCACCTCCTGCCCACAGGGAGAGGCCTTCGCGGGCCGGTGCCCCCGACCGGCACCTGGTGGAGCACTGCAGGTCGGCAGAAGAAGCTGCATTCCCCTTACGACCTTCCCCCCACGCCCCCCGACAGGTAGCTTTACGCTTCTGGGGCCGCGCCCTGGGGCAGCGCTCGCGCGGAGGCCACGCGCTGAGAACAGTGATCGTTAAGGGCTCCTCTGCCAGCGCCTCCCCACCGCATCCCGCCAGGAGCTCCTCACTACCCCCCG
>NW_009648153.1:2323-6428 GCF_000708025.1 Charadrius vociferus
GTTATAAAAGTGCGGACTGAGCGCTCGGGGAATCTTCGCGCCGAGTCGTCTGGGTAGTTTCGGGCAGCCAGAGTCCCCTGGCGAGGAAAATGCTGCCGATCGGGAAGACCACGAAACGGGGCAAAAGGGTAATTCCTCCACCTCCCTCCCCCGCTCAGCCATGGTACCCTGCTCCCGGCGAGCCCGTTCCGCTCCGCTGTCCGGCGTGGGGGTAAGCGGCAGGTGCAAGGAGACGTGACCCCGCTGCGGTGCGGGCGCTGCCCCAAGCGGGACCATGCGGTAGGGGAGAGGCAGCCCCGCGCCAGTGCTGCGGGGCGCGCAGGCGGGGAGCGCAGGCGGGGAGCGGCGGGAGCTTCCCGGCGGCATAGGGCAGAGCTCGGCTCTGGGCCGCGCTGGGATCCCCGCTGCGCCCGGCCGCCTCTCCCGCCCCCTCGGGGTCCTGCCCGGAGGCTTTCCTGGGGAGCTGCTGCAAAACTGGCACAACCCGCAAACCGCACTTGTTAACCTCCAAGTAAGGTACTCGGTATTTCTGCGGGTAAGGGCATATTGTGAAAAGCTAAAGTAAAGACATAATAATAACTATACCTATTCAGCATCAAGCCGTTAAAAACATTTGGACACCGTTATGAGATGGACAGATTAGATTGAACTTAATGCTGTAACAGCTCATAGAATCTTGATTTCTCTCAACACATAGATTAGAGCCACAAAGTTCAAAAACATTTTGCTTAATATTATTTGATATGCAAACTAAGCAGTGCTCACAACACATGAAAATTGTAAATATTGTAAGCATAAACCTCCATTGGATGGGATTTCCGTCTCCAGCATCCTACCAACTCTATTTAAAAACCCCAAATTGCTCTACCCTTGATTTATATGACTGAATACCAACAGTGTAATATGAGTGCATTCTCCAATATATGCATGCCCTTTGCACTCTCATTTAGCTAAAGAAATAAGCCAGTATAAAAAGTTATTCGAGCATCAGCCATTCTGGCCATTAAGTTAAACATTTGAGCAATGTCTAAATCAAACATATACCAGTACTGCTACCCTGCACTGCTTCTTGGGAGGGTAAGTGGAATCACGTATTCCACCTTCTGTTTGGAAGGACAGTATTATTAACAGGACACTTCTTGTGGGAAACTTCTTGGAAAACAACGGACACGTACTGAAGGTCAACATGAAGGAGGAAATCATGCGCTGACACTGAAACTACTGCTACTCCCCAACAGATGCGGAATGTGTATTAATTAAAAGACTGACTTGGCAGAAATAGTAACAAAGTGTAGACAATAAGTTACAGCTGCATTTAACCAATAAGAGTTTGTGTGTATAAGTCTAGAAACCAAGGAGCACAAGCCGCAGAGCTAGCCCACGTTGTAGTAAAAAGTATATAATGGCTTAAGTATCTTAATAAAGTGGCTTCAGCATTGATCATATTGGTCTGCGTCTGGGTCCGTCCGCAACTTCTTATTCAGAACTGTTTTTATTTGTTTTTCATATGTAGCATATAAGTCTAGAGTAAGAGAACAGAAGGATATCGGAAGAAGTCTATGAACTCTAGGCCTTTCAGGTAGATCAGTTATAAAGGAAGGAGGTGAGGAGGTATTTGTTCTGCTTATTTTTTGGTACATACTCATGCCACCTAACTTCAGACACCTAGCAGAAAGCAATTGCCCTAGGTTCTCCTGCAGGCAATGGACAGAGATAAGCCTTCCTTGAGGGCTCACTTAAGATGTTGTCAGGCTATGTAGGGAGAAAACTAGACGGGCCAAAGCCCAACTAGAACTTAATCTGGCTTCTGACGTTAAGGACAATTAAAAAAAATTTCTATAAATACATTAGCAACAAAAGGAGGACGAAGGATTATCTCCATCCTTTAGTAGACAAGGGCGGAAACATAGTGACCAAGGATGAGGAAAAGGCTGAGGTACTTAATGCCTTCTTTGCCTCAGTCTTTAGTAGTAAGACCAGTTGTTCCCTGAGTACTCAGCCCCCTGAGCTAGTAGACAGGGGCGGGGAGCAGAATGAAGCCCCCATAATCCAAGGGGAAATGGTTAGTGACCTGCTACACCACTTGGACATACACAAGTCTATGGGGCTGGATGGGATCCACCCAAGGGTGCTGAAGGAGCTGGCAGAAGTGCTCACCAAGACACTTTCCATGATTTATCAGCAGTCCTGGCTAACCAGGGAGGTCCCATCTGACTGGAGGTTAGCAAATCACGGAATCACGGAATTTTCAGAGTTAGAAGGGACCTCTAGAGATCATCTAGTCCAACTCCCCTGCTAAAGCAGGATTGCCTAGAGCACATTACTCAGGACTGCATCCAGGCGGGTCTTGAAAATCTCCAGAGAAGGGGACTCCACACCCTCCCTGGGCAGCCTGTTCCAGTGCTCTGTCACCCTAACCGTAAAGAAGTTTTTTCTTGTGTTTGAATGGAACTTCCTGTGTTCCAACTTGTGCCCGTTGCCCCTCGTGCTGTCACTGGGAACCACTGAAGAGTCTGGCTCCATCCTCCCTCAACCCACCCTTTAGATACTTATAAGCAATAATAAGGTCTCCCCTCAGCCTTCTCTTCTCCAGATTAAAGAGTCCCAGCTCTCTCAGCCTTTCCTCATAAGGGAGATGCTCCAATCCCTCAGTCATCTTTGTTGTCCTACGCTGGACCATCTCCAGTAGTTCCCTGTCTCTCTTGAACTGGGGAGCCCAGAACTGGACACAGTATTCCAGTTGTGGCCTCACCAGGGCAGAGTAGAGGGGGAGAATGACCTCCCTTGACCTACTGGCCCTATGCAGCCCAGGATTCCATTGGTCTTCCTGGCGACAAGGGCACATTGCTGGCTCATGGATAATTTACTATCTACCAGGACCCCCAGATCCTTCTCCTCAGAACTGATTCCCAGCAGGTCCACCCCTAACCTGTACTGGTGCCTAGCATTTTTCCTCCCCAGGTGCAGGACACTACACTTGCTCTTGTTGAACCTCATTAGGTTCTTCTCAGCCCAGCTCTCCAGCCTGTTCAGGTCACGCTGGATGGAAGCGTGGCCCTCTGGAGTGTCAGCCACCCCTCCCAGTTTGGTATCATCAGCGAACCTGCTGAGGATACACCCTGTCCACTCATCCAGGTCATTGATGAATATATTGAACAAGACTGGACCGAGTATTGACCCCTGAGGGACACTGCTGGTTACAGGCCTCCAACTTGACACCACTCCATTAATCACAACCTTCTGAGTTCTGTCACACAGGCAGCTCTCAATCCACCTCGCTGTCTCCTCATCTAGCCCACACTTCCTCAGCTTCCTAATGAGGACGTTATGGGAGACAGTGTCAAAAGCCTTGCTGAAGTCAAGGTAGATGACATCTACTGCTCTCCCCTCATCCAGCCAACCAGTTATAACATCATAGAAGGCTATCAGATTGGTCAAGCATGATTTACCCTTGGTAAATCCGTATTGACCACTTCCAATAACTTCCTGTTCTTCAACATGTTTGGAGATGACATCCAGAACGAGTTGCTCCATTACCTTCCCAGGGACAGAGGTGAGACTAACTGGCCTGTAGCTCCCTGGGTCCTCCTCCTTGCCTTTTTTGAAGATTGGAGTGATGTCGGCCTTCCTCCAGTCCTCAGGCACCTCTCCTGTTCCCCATGACCTTTCAAAGATGATGGAGAGTGGTCTAGCAATAACATCTGCCAGCTCTCTCAGCACTCGCAGGTGCATCCCGTCAGGGCCCAAATGTGACACCCATCCACAAGAAGGGCCAGAAGGAGGATCCTACAGGCCTGTCAGTCTGACCTCGGTGCCGGGGAAGGTTATGGAGCAGATTATCCTGAATGCCATGCAGGACAACCAGGTGATTAGGCCCAGTCAGCACGGGTTCACGAAAGGCAGGTCCCGCTTGACAAACCCGATCTCCTTCTATGACAAGGTGACCTGCTTAGTGGATGAGGGAAAGGCTGTGGATGTTGTTTCCCTCGACTTTAGTATGGCCTTCGACACCGTTTCCCACAGCATTCTCCTGGAGAAACTGGCTGTTCATGGCTTGGATGGGTGTACTCTTTGCTGGGTAAAAAACTGGCTGGATGGCCAGGCC
>NW_009648153.1:6774-9705 GCF_000708025.1 Charadrius vociferus
CTGGAAAGCTGCCCGGCAGAAAAGGACCTGGGGGTGCTGGTTGACAGGTGGCTGAATATGAGCCAGCAGTGTGCCCAGGTGGCCAAGGCGGCCAACAGCATCCTGGCTTGTATCAGGAATAATGCGGCCAGCAGGACTAGGGAAGTGATTGTCCCCTTGTACTCGGCACTGGAAAGGCCCCACCTCGAATACTGTGTCCAGTTTGGGGCCCCTCACTACAAGAAAGACATTGAGGTGCTGGAGCGTGTCCAGAGAAGGGCAATGAAGCTGGTAAGGGGTCTAGAGAACAAGTCTTATGAGGAGCAGCTGAGGGACCCGGGGTTGTTCCCCCCTCACCAGTAGGCTGGGGGTGGGCAAGATCTTGGGAGGGGACATAGCCAGGACAGCTGACCCAAACTGACCAAAGGGATATTCCATACCATATGATGTCTGCTCAGCAACAAAAGCTAGGATGAAAGGAGGAGGAAGAGGGGGCATTCGTTTTTTACGACGTTTGTCTTCCGGAGCAACTGCTATGCGTACTGAAGCCCTGCTTCCCAGGAAGTGGTAGGACATCGCCTGCTGATGGGAAGTAGAGAATAAATCTTGTTTTCTTTTGCTTCTGCATGCGGCCTTCGCTTTTGCTTTATTAAACTGCCTTTATCTTGACCCACGAGATTTTTTCCATCTTATTTTCTCCCCCGCCCCTGCTGAGGAGGGGAGTGATAGAGTGGCTTGGTGGGCACCTGGCGTTCAGCCAAGGTCAACACACCACATAGGTGCAATCAATATATTTTGTACTCAAGTTTTTAATTTTGCCAAAAAAAAAATAATTACCACTTTCCTTGTGTTAGCATGGAGTTCAAGGCAGAAGCAAGGTTAATCACAGGGTGCTGTAAGGTTTGTAATTTGGCATCTTAAAGCATTTCTGGGCTGCATAAAACAACCAGGATTTTCTTTCATTTTGTAAGTCTAGGTAAGGAAACCCAGGCCAGTGAAAAGTCTGTCAGGAAATGGAGGCCAGCATTTTGAGGTGTGTCTTATTTGCTAGGAAAATGTTACATGCTTACTTTTTTGATGCTTGTTGTGCCATCTTGTGTCACAAGCTACTTGTGCTGAGGCTCAAAGGAGGCTGAGGGGAGACCTTATCGCTCTCTACAACTACCTGAAAGGAGGTTGGTTTCTGTTCCCAAGTAACAAGCGATAAGACAAGAGGAAACGGCCTCAAGTTGTGCCAGGGGAGGTTTAGATTGGATATTAGGAGAAATTTCTTCACCGAAAGGATTATCAAACATTGGAACATGCTGCCCAGGGAAGTGGTGGAATCACCATCCCTGGAGGTATTTAAAAGACAGCTAGACGTGGTCCTTAGAGACATGGTTTAGTGGTGGTTTTGGCAGTGTTAGGTCAATAGTTGGACTCGATTTTAAAGGTCCCTTCCAACCTAAATGATTCTATGATTCTGAATTCTATGACATCAATTAAATAGGCAAAGATTTTATGGGGGGGGAAGGGGGGGGGAAAGAAGGATGTACTCATTTCATTCTAATGCATATGCACAAGAAGAATGAATTCAGATTACATAGACAACTTAGTTCTGGTACTTCCTAACTGTAGAATGCCTGATTTATAATCTTCATGAGATTACTTTGATGTAGTGTTTTTTATCTGTACTTTAAAAAAAAACAAGCCAACAAAACAACCACAACAAAACAGAAACATCAAACAGTTGAACACATGAAGTAATTCTGCCAAACACACTCCTTTAGGCTGTTGTCCTGGTTCCGGCAGGGATGGGGTTAATTTTCCCCAGGAGCCGGCAGGGGGCAGGTCTTCAATACCACGTGACCCATGCAGGCACTATAAGAGGAGCTAGCCTAGAGGAGAAGAGCAGTTGCCACTTGGGGGTGGGCTGTGGTGGTGTTCTTCCGGTTGGTGTGCTTCCGGTTGGTGTGCTTCCGGTTGGTGTGCTTCCGGTTGGTGTGCTTCGCAGTGGTACTGAAATCGCGTTTTCATCTTCCCTTTTGCTGTTCTGTTAAATTGCATTATTTTAACCCACGAGTTTTGCACTGTTGATTTCTTTTTTCACGGCTGTGGGAGTTGCGCGAGTGGCTGTGTGGTTCTTTGTTGCTGGCTGAAGCCAAACTGCGACAGTCCTTTTTGGCACCCAATGTGGGGCTTGAAGGGTTGCAATAATGACAGATCTGACCAGAGCTTGTTAAAATGAATTTCTTGTATCCATTTCCCATATTGGTTAGATAGTTGCCGGTTACAATGTTGCTCTGTTTGTTTGCAGGGCTGTGCTTTGCAAATTCTTACATGCTCTATGTACTCCCTGTGATGCTGTTTGTTATATCGGGGAGAGGGATCAAGGCTATAATTTTGCTGTCCTGTGCAATAACATCACTACTGAAGTGGCTTTGTTGGGGTGTCTATGCAGTATTGCTGTCCTGTCCATACCTTGGTTACCATCTCTCAGAAGTTATTAATAATATCACCCAATCTATGGGAGAAACAGGGGGAGATACTTTCCCCAGCTCTTTTGCCTCCCTTTTCTCCTTTGGGCCAGGTATGACACCTCTTGAGAATTTTGAATATCCTTGGGATGCTCAAACCAGCATGTTCCTATTGCTATGCCTCCTGAATGTTTTTCAGATCTTGTTTAGTGTTAAACAACTGTTTAAGAATACCACCCAGAGATCTGCCCCAAGGCTGGATAGTCAGGGGTGGCATGGCATGTGGGAGAATATGGGCAGGTATCTAGAGAACTTCTCACCTCCAGTGGTTTGGGACTTCACCCTCGAACAACTACAGGACCCTGATAAAGTAAGAGACTATTTGAAAGGAAAATGCTGTGGCTACTCCAGAGAGGCACAACTTATGGCACTGTGCTGGGCCCTGGCCAGTATCTACCAAACACTGCTCAGTACTATGCAAGACCCTCAGGGGAAA
>NW_009648153.1:15702-21551 GCF_000708025.1 Charadrius vociferus
GGTCTAGGGGGAGGTGTCCCTGCCTATGGCAGGGAGGTTGGAACTTGATGATCTTCAAGGTCCCTTCCAACCCAAACCATTCTATGATTCAAATACAGCACGCACCAGTCCAGCACCACACACCATCTCATGTGCCCTGAGAGACTGTTCTCACAGGTGGAGCCTACCATCATGGACTAAGTGAGCTCAATGGAGATTTTGGAGGGATGGCCCACAGACTATGGGAACTGTAAGATCTGGGCATGACATAGATGGTATGGAATAAGGGGTGGATAATGTCCTGGTTCCGGCAGGGATGGGGTCAATTTCCCCCAGGAGCCGGCAGGTGGCAGGTATTCCATACCACGTGTCCCATGCCCATGCTATAAGAGCTATAGAGCCGGGCAAGGAGAGCAGTCGCCACTTGGGGGCGGGCTGTGGTGGTGCGGGTCTGGTAAGTGTGCTTCACGGCAGTACTGTAATCACGTTTTCATCTTCCCTTTTGCTGTTCTGTTAAATTGCATTGTTTTAACCCACGAGTTTTGCCCTGTTGATTTGTTTTTCCACAGCTGTGGGAGTTGCGTGAGCGGCTGTGTGGTTCTTTGTTGCTGGCTGAAGCCAAACCACAACAGTTGTTCAGCAGAAATCTTCAGATTCTCAGCACAAGCTTTTATCACTGCAGTTAACGGATGAGGCATGTAAACTGCCACACAGAAGAGCTAGCTGTTAATTTAATTAGGTGTTAATTTAATTAGGCAACTCTTAGTTATTCATGGGTTTTGCAAGCACGGCTATGATGTCTTCAGGAACACCTCCAGAATTTTTAGCCAGCTTAAGTCTCCCTGCACCATTCACTGCAGCCAAAAGCACAGGGGAATACAACACAGAGACCATTGCATGACTGTGGGTGGTGACAGACCAAATACAATGAAGCTTTTTAGCTTCAGCTGAAGGCTGCTGAGCTGGTGGTAGGTTAACCCGGGGGGCAAGACAGCCTGGGAGGTGGTCCTGTGATGTGGAATTGCTACTACAGGTACAGCACTGCACCTGGGCTGACTGGTCTGCATTCTGCAGACCTTTGCAGCTCTGACTCTGTGCAATCAGTTGATTCTGTACAATGCTCCTAGCTGGGCCTACATTATCAGAGATTTTAAATTACACGGGGTGCCCAAATCCCTCATCACCTCAGGTAATGGAGAGCTGATTGTATTAATATATCCACTGATGTTCTGCTACACAGGAATGAAACACATGCTTTGCAGGGATGGGGTGTTACAAATAGCTGTAGAGTGGTACAGTTTAGGAACCTCAGCCTTCATATAAGGATTTAGAGAAAATTTCCTTAATGAACACAATCCTTCAATCCCTGCCTGTGGGAAACTGGCTGCTGAGAAGGGTAACATAGATATGATCCAGCTGGCCGAGCAGGAGCTTGGGAAACATGGGACCCAGTTACTGTGATTGCTAAATTGGCAAGGACACCCTAACCCTGACTGCAGGTGCTGCACGGTAATGAGAAGCCTGTGGTGACTCAGGCATGGGAAAAGAGGGAGTAGCTGCATGGGCGAAGAAGAGGTAGCTAGCCGCAGATAAGGAGCTAAGGGCTGGAGTGATGAACCAATCAGAATGCTGTGTTGTGGAACACATAGAACTAATTATAGCAGAGTATATATGAAACATGTAGTAGCCAATTATAGTAGGGTATATATGGAATATGTTTTAGCCCATTATAAAAGACAGCTGTGCTATTCAATAAACGAAGCTTGCTGATTGCTCATATTGAGTGTCCTTGTCTTCCCCCATCGCAACACCTGCCAAACTTGGTTTGCTCTGCGCTATGCTCCCCGTTGCTCCTGTCCTATTCTTGTTTCTTACTTGTTTATGAGTCCTTGCTTCTCACTGATTTTCAACTCCTGCAGTTTCTCATTCCACTCCTTTTTCCTAGAAAATCTGAGTCCCTGCACACCACGGTCCCTTTTCTAATGCCTTTGTCCCAGGTTTAGCCATTTTTCTATTCCATTTCTGCAGAAAAACTCCTGTTCAGTCTCTGGCTGTGGAATACTACTGTAGATACAGTTCAGGACTTCTAGTGCAAGATGTAGTGAGTGAAAATTTAGTGAAGAATGGTAGAAATGCATATCTTTAGGAGAAAGGTCACTTCTGCCAAACGTGAAGTTCATTCTTAGAAAATGGGGAGATCAGAGCTTTTCAAAAAACAGACTTCAACCCAAAAAACTTAACACAGCAAAACAACGTACCTTCCAATAATCTCATTCTTTGGAACGGTTACACTGCTTTGACTTAAACTTTTCTGAATAAAATTCTAGCCTACTTTTGTTAACATTTTCAAAGCTATAAGTAAATAAAACAGTCTTAAATGGGAAGCATTGAGCAACTTTAATAATAAACAGTGCTACAGGCTCTGCTAACTATACTTAACTTCTTTGCACATTAAAACACCTAGCAAGCTGATAGATTTAGATAATAAAATTCCTCTAAACTAAAAGCACTAAGTCCTCTGTCACAATGTCCTTGCTAGTTGACTATGGGATAAGGATTTGCTAATGCACACCAAAAATTACAAGACCAATAGAAACTCTGCAGTGACCCAGAAGCGTAGAACAGAGTCAAAAGTCCCTGAAAAGCAGACAACATAATTGCGACCTGTGTCTAAACATTTAGAGATTAATCAATTTTCTGAAAGAATTTGTTTTAAGAAGCTTAAACGTGTAACACTGGTCTTCAGTTATTCCTATATGGAACTTCGATTCTGCTTCCATTGACACCAATGAAGGAAAACAGGCTTCAAAGTCTGGCAGCACAATAATGAACTTTGACCTTTTTTTTTGTGAACTAGGACTAGGCAAGCCACTTCTGTAACTCTAAGTTCTGCAAATGTTACTAAAAGATAACAATTTTGTTCTTTTTTTTTTTTTTTTTTTAATCCAAGCAGCGAAGGTGAATATCTTTCACCATGAATCACTGCAAAACTACCAAAACAGTTTATTTTGAAGGCCTCTGAAAGCACGATAGTGATAGTGCCTTATCTTATGATCTGATGGCTTGTTTGGTTTGGACTGAAAGAAAACTGGAAAAAGCTGAGCTGGATTTTTAACAGCAAATTAGGCAATTTGAAAAGCAATGTTCAATAACATGTGCCTGGAACTGGATTCAGTTCATTCTATCCATCTTGAATCAATGGGCAAACTAAGACAATTAAAGAGAATCATAGAATCATGGAATAGTTTGGGTTTAAAGGGAACTTAAAGATCATTTAGTTCCAACCCCCTGCCATGGGCAGGGACCCCTTCCACTAGACTAGGTTGCTCAAAGCCCCGTCCAACCTGGCCTTGAACACTTCCAGGGATGGGGCATCCACAACTTCTCTAGGCAACCTGTTCCAGTGTCTCACCATCCTCACAGTAATAGAATTTCTTCTTAATATCTAATATCTAATCTACCCTCTTTCAGTTTAAAACCATTACCGCTCGTCCTATCACTACACTCCCTGATAAAGAGTCCCTCCTCGTCTTTCCTGTAGGCCCCCATTAAGTACTGGAAGGCTGCTATAAGGTCTCCCTGGAGCCTTCTCTTCTCCAGGCTGAACAACCCCAACTCTCTCAGCCTGTCTTTGTAGGAGAGGTACTCCAGCCTTCTGATCATCTTCATGGCCTGCCTCTGGACTCGCTCCAACGGGTCCATGTCCTTCTTGTGTTGGTGTCGTGGTTTAGGCCAAATCGGCTACTGGGGACGTGGGGGACCCCAGATGGGACCAACAGATGCTCCCCTCTACCCCTCTTCAAAGAGAGAGGCAGAGGAGGGAAAAAGAGACTTATGAGTTTAGAAGGAAAACAAACTACTTTAATGAAATGTTAATAATAGAATTAAAAGGAAACAATGAAATATAGACAAAACCGTGTCAAGCTCCCAGGATGACAGTCACGACACCGGCTGGCACTGGGGCAGTCCCAGGCTGGACTCAGTGACGGACGGGAACTGGATTCCGGATCTGCATTCAGGATCGGGATCAAAGGCAGACAAACAGACAGCGTCCTCCTCAGACGTCGGCCATTGAAGAAAGAGAGAGAGAGAGAGGGATGACCCTTTGATCCCTCAGCTTTTATCCTGAGCATGAGGCAGATGGGATGGAATAACCTGTTGGTCAGTTTTGGGTCACCCGTCCTGTCCGCTGCTCCCCGCAGGTGGGACCCCACTACGCTTTTCCGCTTCCGACCCTCCAACGGCACAAGTAACAAAGTTCGTTGGCCTTGGTTGTTATAGCAATAAGTATAAGCAAGAGCCTCTCTGCATACCATGCCTGGGCATCAGCTATAAACATAGGTCTTCTGACTCTGAGAGCGAACATTGTCTGCACAATATGCTGTTAATGTCAGTAGTTAGAAGAGGCCCAGCTAAGAAGCAAAGTTACTGACCAAAATTGGTTCTGTTTTACCTCAAACCAGGACACACGCTGGGAAGGAAGGGAAGTCTTTTCCTGTAAAAGGAAAGTTTTGTATACAGGAAAGCTTGCACGTTCTTTTCAATTATGTCAGTTGATCTGCTGGAAGATCCTGCTGGCTCTTCCTACAAAGCTTTCTGTAAAAAGGCATTTCTTAGTAGTAATCACAGTACTACAGCACCATGAAAAATCAAAGATTTGTCCTATTAAGGCAAAAGCTTTTTAAAAATCTTGTTTCTCATCATATAATTTCTGCTCAGACTTTTTCTATATGAAGAAATGTCATAAAATTGTACTTTAAATACACAGGCTTGTAGCAATCTGGGCAAATACTGCCTCACGGCGACTCTTTGTACGGCTACAGGATGGGGGAAAGAGGAATCTCAAATGGCTTCTCAGGTTTGTATACACAGACAGAAATCAGAAAAGCAATTAATTTCTATTTAATTTCAGAACAGACTTAATTACACCTGTATTTGTTACTTCACAAGGAAGTGTTTTCTTTACATGAACTGTCAAAGCTAATTACATCTCCAACTGTAGCTGGCTACAAAGTAAATATTTTCACCAATTCAGACTCTGGAGTCTTCTAAAAGTGCAGTTTTCCCATGTATTAGAATAGAAATGAGTCCTGTGTCGCTCAAACCAGGACAGTTGGGGGCCCCAGAGGTGGTCACATCTTATGGTTTGAGAAACCCACTACAATTTATTGTCATTTAGACAATTATTCTATCACCTGATGACCACTCCCCACCCAGGAAGGGGAATTGGGAAAAAACAAGGAAACCCGGGGGTTGAAATATAAACAGATTTAATAGAATAAGACTAAATAATTATCATTAATAACACTAGAGAACCAATATTTGCAGATGGACTCAGACGCAGACCAATATGATCAATTCTGAAGCCACTTTATTAAAATACTTAAACCATTATATAGTTTTTACTACAACGTGCGCTAGCTCTGCGGCTCGTGCTCCTTGGTTTCTAGACTTATACACACGAACTATTATTGGTTAAACACAGCTGTAACTTATTGTCTACACTTTGTTACTATTTCTGCCAAGTCAGTCTTTTAATTAATACCCATTCCGCATCTGTTGGGGAGTAGCAGTACTTTCAGTGTCAGGGCATGATTTCCTCCTTCATGTTGACCTTCAGGACGTGTCCGTTGTTTTCCAAAAAGTTTCCCACATTTCCCCCTTTTTGTTTTTCAATTAAAAATGCCGAGTTTATCGTCTTCTGCAGGGCCCTTTGCAGACAAGAGTATAAACACGGAATAATTAATGCTGTAACAAAAATCACGATCAATATTATTAATCCTGTCTTAACAATTGCAGATAACCATCTACCAATTCCCCAATCAGATAACAAATTGTTCACCCAATTTCATTAATTGTCTACTTGCAAC
>NW_009648154.1:0-30756 GCF_000708025.1 Charadrius vociferus
TCCAGCCCCACTGCCTTGGTGGGTTCAACTTAATCATGTTGGTCTAAAATGTCAGAAGCATCTCAAGGAACCCCAAAAAGGTTAAAGGTGATGATCAAACTGTCTTCAGCCCAAGGGACTTGGTCCTGATGAGCTGGAGACAGATGAACAAAAGCAAGGGTGGCTTCTTGCCCTTAGGTGGAGGCTGTGGGGATGCAGGTTGTGTTGTCGGAGGGAAGATGGGGCTTTGTCAAGCAATGCTGAGTTTAATCATCAGTCAATAACAAAAGAAGAATATTTGCAAGCTCCTTAGCAAGACGGTACACAGGAATGTGCAAAGCCACACCAAACCCAACAGGAGCAATGACCACCCCAGGTATCCCGATGCCCCACGGAGCCCATCCAGGTGGTGGTTCACTGTTTGTCTCTGAGATAAGAAGACACTAAACCCAGGTGAGATGACCCCTAGCACTGGGGAGCAGATCTTTTTAGCGGGGGGAGCACCCGAGGAGCAAAGTCTGGGCCAGAGGGTCATGGTACAAACCTGCAGCACTCCAGGCAAACCAGGTGCATGCTCAGGTGCTTTTACAGAAAGGACTGCAGCTTGGACAGGGCAAGATTCACACCCACTGGAGGGTCGAGCTAACGTACCAGCCGGTCCCCTGGGCTTGGGCGAGGAGGGAGATGGCATTCGCCACACCACCAGCCTTTCCCTGGTGCCAGTTTAACCACACCTGGAGTTTGCGGTTGCACCAGACGAGCCGGCTCACGTCCCCGGCTGTTTGAAAGCCACAGTGAATCAAGCCCAGAGTATTCCCTGTTTCCTCGATGGAGGATTTGTTGGTTGTCTTAATTTGGAGGGACATCAATTCCTGGCCACCACAGAGAGCGAGGTACTGTGTCTTTTTGGGGGTGACAGCTCCACGACTGACACCAGGGATGTCCCCCCAGGGTGGCAATGCCACCAGCACAGCTGGCTCGGGAGCACAGTCTGTCACAGGTCAACACCGGGTTAGTCCCTCCTGTGCCAGAGCTTTTGAGCAACACAGCACTAGATCCTGATGAAGAAGCCTCTTGGCATCAAGCCACACAGCGATTAACGGGAAAACCGAGGGGATTTTTCTCATGTCGGATCCTACCCGTGCCCAGATCCGAGCGGATGTGAGGGGGCTGCATGGGGTGATAAGGGCCATCAGCAGATGGTGGGGCTGCCCCCGCGCTCTAGTTGAGTGCATTCATGCTCGGCGGGGCCGTAGGTGGAGAAATCGGCTGTGCTTATTGTGAAACCCTGTTCAAAGTGTTTGGAAAGGCACAGGGTTGCTTCATTGCTGGGGTTAAGGCCGAATGCCCTCTCTGCCCTGGCAGCGTGGTGCTGGCTGGGCTGATGATGCCCTACTGCACTGTCTGTCCCTTCCCAGGGCAGAGCATCTCCCATACTGTCTACGGGAGCCGTTGATGGAGCCAGGTTAATCTCCTCTGGGTCCATTCATAGGAGAAGCTCAGTCACTGGTTTTACTGATGCCCCAGCAATGGCAAAAATGGAGGAGCATCTCCTGAGGACCACTGTGCTCTGGAAACCGTTTGACCTAAAGCGGATTATGCGCCCTGACTCCTTCATCTTGCTCAGCTTTGAATTTTTCAAGAGGGGATGAGGGGGGGTTGATTAATAGGCATGTGGATACAAAGTTGAGTAACTCCTGATATCTCAAACTCTGGTGGGTATGAGCCAGCCCAGATATTTCACGGGGAAGACAGAAACCCATGGGATCCCAGCAAGGAGCACCGAGAGCCTGAGGTACGTCCCCCCATACTGGTTGTGGGGTATACTGGGACAAGCCACGGACGAGAGGGGTTTGATTTCGCTGGGAAAGCCCACGCTTTCAGTCAACATTGAGATGCCGCAACGATCGCCGGGGAGAGAGGGACATTCCCCCCGTGCCGACGGGACGCCAGCCCTCGCGTATGAAGCAGAGCTTCTGTTTATTTAAGTGACTCTCCCCCCAAGTGCAACATAAGCAAGGAAAGTGGCCTGGGCTGAGAGCCAGGATGCTCGCGGAGGGATCCCTATCGCTCCTCTTCCTTCCTCGCTGGCAGGTGGGAATCCCCCGCCCAGCCCTTGAGCTCTTCGGGCTGCCGATGCAGTGGGTGACATCAGCACATTCCCAGCAGCACTCCCGTGGGCACCTCGTTAGCTTTGCACTGAGTCACCCTTCAGCAAACAAGGAAGATAAGAAAATCGATGGCAGAGGTCCAACCAGCACAGATGCTGGTTTATTTTGAACTACAGAAATGATTTATGTGCTAGAGGAGGGATGCCGGCATTTCCACCTCCCAAAAGTCCTTTTTAAAACCCCTTATTTCTCCCTCTTTCTGTTTGTTTTTTTTTTTTTTTTTTTCCCTTGGCAATCCCCTGTCATGTCAACCACCTTCAGTACAGGTACCCGAAAAACAAGGAAGGGCCAAAGCAAATATTTTGGTGCGAACTGAAGAGAGCCAAAGCTCCAGAGGGACAAGAAGAGGTTTTGTTTTATCGGAAAAGCAAACATCATCTTCACGAGCAAAATGCTGTTTTCCCCTTGAAACCGCCTTATGAAAATGAGGCCAATGCAGTTTTCATTTGCAACACTAATTTGATGAACTCCGGCAGGTTAATGATATTGCCGTATTTAATTAAAGCAGTCGCTAGTCTAGCTGAGTCCCTACTCCCTGGCATGGGCCCGGTGCTTCGGAAGCGCTGCCGACTTCTGGCACCAGAGCCCAGCCTGTGGCCAGCAGTGTGGGACGGGATGGTTTTACGGGCTTTACCACCCCATCCCCTTCTTTTGGTCTCCACGGCTGATCTTTGGGTGCCACCAAATCTGGAAATGAGATCAAGAGATAAAAGCCCTGGCAAGCCCCGAGCAGCCGTTCCGGCTGTAGTCCTAATTTCTCTCCAGCCTTAAAATGAGTCGAATACAACGGTTGCCGTTGCTTTTCCCGGTAAGCGTTTCCTGCAGAAAGGTCCCGAGCGTGACGTAGCTGCAAAGCATGAGTCACTGCTTGGGTTGCCTGGCACGACGTGTGCGTTCCCCATCTCCATATTTACACTGCAACCCTCATGTATGACCTGGCTGTCATCTAAGTGCCTTGTTGATATCTTTCTGCTAAATGATACCTTCCAGCCCGCAGGCTCGGTGCCGGCTCAGCCCAGCTCCTGCACTGGGCAGGGAAGCAGCGGTGGGAATGCTGACTGATGGAAAGTCGGAAGAGACCAGCAAATGTCCCTCTCTCAAACCTGCAAACGATGGCTCTGGCTTTCTTCTACATCCTGAAAACCCTAAGCTTGCTGCACAGGCTCACCCTGACCCTTCCACGGGTTTATGGGCAGGAATATTGCCCCATCCTTGGCTCTTGCAAACAGGGAGGATACTCCGGCTCCTGGTGAGTAGTTTTCCAGTCCAATCCTGTATCGTGGCTTGCAGGTCAAAGTCTTTACCAAACAATTGTTTCTTTGCTTGAAAAATGTGCATGCTCTCTTTTCTCATTCGAGGTCTCTATGTTAATTAAAGCAGGAAAATAATAATAATCTACCACAAATCAGAGTGATATCCACCCAGATTCCCCATCTCGCGTCACGTTAGCTGCCGCGATGCTAATCCGCCAGTGGGATGCCTGCCAGGAAACCTCGAGGGGTTGAGTAGCCTTCATGGGTATCCCGGACACAGGGATGCTTCCTCAGGGGCATTCTGCAAGAGCGGTGCTTTAATTCTCATCCCTAAGTTTTCTCTTCCTGCCATTAAGCTAATAACTGCATTGTTATGTTAAGTGCGTCTTCATTTTTGTAGGCACCATACATGAGGCATTTAACTTGGTGGCAGATAATAACAATGTGTTTTAGGCAGGGATGAACCCTCATCTGTCCGACGAACGCCACGTGAGATCAGGACAGGTGACATAGAAAAGGGGTGAGTTGTTCAGGGACGCACAAAGCTTTTTTAGGAATAAAAGCATTTTTGAAAGGGTTCAACCCAAACAACTTTGTAGCTGTTAATATGCCTTTGATAATTTAGATTTAGCACACACCTTCAGGAGGAACGTGCCTTCATTTGGCTCAGCAATCCTGGACACAGCACCAGAGGATGTCACCCATCTGTGGTGGCATCCTGGCCACTAGCAATGAGGCAACGGGGCTCCGTGGATCCCAACTAATTGTCCCGCCGCACCCTCCAGGGATTTTCCCTTCCAGCCCCGGCAAGTGCATGTGGAAGAAGAGTTTCCCTTGTCACAGCCCAAGTCTGCATTATACATTCATGCATTTAAAGCGTATACAGTCTTGTAATTAAATTCTGGAATATTTTAAGCGCTTCTCTTGTAGTGATTTGAAGGTCTGGTAATTCAGTGCAGCATATGTTGCTTTTATAGTAAGCTCGTTTTCTGACAGCTGCCTGCGTGGGTTCCCCGTACTATCTCCATCCTCCCGTCAATGAGACGCGCACACCGGGCGCCGAAGGAAGAGGGGGAGCAGGAGGGGCAGGTACCACTCACGGACTGGAGCAAAGCGTGTTCCCCTCCCTGCCCAGGCACAAAATCCGGACATTTTCCAGGCAGCAATGCTAAGGTGAGACTTGGAGAGATGTGAAGCTCTGCGTCAAGCGGCTTAATGAGAAAATGGATGGGGGCTGGCATGAATTATGCCATCTCACAGGCTAGCGTAGGCTCCTTTGCCATGGTTACATGAGCCAGGAAGGGAAAATGAAAGGTGGTGGATACCCAAGTGCTATTTCTTCTCTTTTAAGCCCAGACAGTTAACACACCCAGTTTCCAAAGCCGTGGCAGGAACGCTAACGGGCAGGAAGCGCTCGTGATTGTGTGAATACTCAGAGAAGGCACACGGGCCTCAGCTGCTTCTTTTTTTTTCCCCTGGAAGAATCTCATCCTCACCTACCAGCTGGTAAACATCTCTACTTCTTCCTGTTTGTTACTGGGTCTGCAAAACTAACATCTTCGTCTTGGCTCCTCCTCAGGCCACCTTGTATATAGGATGAGAGGGAATGGCTTCAAACTGGAAGAAGGTAGATTTAAATTAGATATTAGGAAGAAATTTTTCACTGTGCGGGTGGTGAGCCCCTGGGGCAGGTTGCCCCGAGAAGCTGTGGCTGCCCCATCCCTGGAGGTGTTCAAGGCCAGGTTGGACGGGGTTTGGAGCAACCTGGGCTGGTGGGAGGTGTCCCTGCCCAGGGCAGGGGAGTGGGGTGAGATGGTCTTCAAGGTCCCTTCCAACCCAAACCATTCTATGATTCCGTGTTTCTATGATTTATGGGGCTTATGCATGGAAGAGAGCTCTCCCAGGAGCACCTGCAAGGGCAGGGATGCTCTGGTGGGACAGGGGACAGTGCCCTTGGAGCACATCGCTCAAGCCCATCATTGCTGGTGGTGGTTTGCCAGAGCACAGCAGTGAGGGGCAGAGCTGCAGTTACTTATTGCTATCCCCAACCCATCTGTCATCGAGAGATGATGGCGCGTGAGGGCGTTTGGCAGGGCTACAATTCAGAATAATCCTACTGAATAATATAATTAATAACAAATAACAAAAATTAATGACCAACTCAGCAACACTGCTGATTGCGTGGCTTTTCGGATACCAGAAGGCAATGCCCTCCTGCATCCGACCATCCTCCCAGTGCCCAGGGAACAGCCTCTCCCACGCAGACATAGAGAAACTCCCCAAAGTTAACACACACTTTAAATTATTATTGTGAAAGTGCCTGGAGCCATGGGTGAGTGCTTTAAAAATAACTCAAAATAGCATATAAAAATAAGCGGCCCTCCCCGGTGTCATCCCAAAGAGCTACACCACCGCATGAGACCCGGGAACCTGCCTGTGGAGTCAACCAGAGCATTCCTAGTCACTCTCCCAGTTAAGCATCCTTCAGACTTCAGGGCTTAGTGACCGCGGGGCAGACCCTGAATCTTTTGCGAAGGCCGTGCTGCTCTCGCTCTCGTAGTTGGGAAAAAAAATCCTCGTCTTCTGTTTCTCCTCGGCAGCAGCTGGCTCAGCACTGTGGTAATTCGGGGCTGTCGGTGGGTCGCCGTGTCTCATTTCGGGTGATTTAATAACGTGATGGGAAGCGCAGCCCCGAGCTGGGGGCGACTGTTTCCGCGCTCGGTGTGAAATTTTCCCATAGTTTGTCAGGAAACTCTTCCTTGCCACTTTTTCTTGGAACGGGCCGTTAACGCGGAACGGAAATCTGCAGGCACTGGGCCAGGTTTCGTAACGCCTCCAGAAGCAACGCGGGGACAGCAGGGTTGCGTTTAAAAACCAAGTGTCGAACAAAAATGATAACCGTTGAGCTCCCCGGTTGTACAAGCATCGCCTTTCTTTCGCTCTGCACGCAACAGAAACGCTATGAAGTAACCACGAGGACGCAGCGAGCCCCCCCTGATAACTTCTTTCACTAAATATCTGCCACAGCGTGGCAATCGCTGCTCTGGAGGGCTGGGGAAGTCTCTGGAAAGATGAAATCTGGCCATGCTGTAGCCGTCCCTACGTACCCCTCCGGCTCTGGGCTCCCACGCGTCTAGGCTTTCCCCGGGAGCACGTCTGTCTGCTAAGAAGAGGGAAGAAAAGGGCAAAAATTTTAGCATATTTGGGGAAATAATGTGGAAAAAGGCTTTTGGCTGTCAGAGTTAGATCCCGTTCCTGCTCTGGTGTGAATCCGCGCGGTGGGGGGAAGACCCGGGGCTCTCGGGAGCGGCAGGACCTGCTGCCTGTGCCCAAGGCACGACGATCCGCCAGGAAGAAACGCCAACGTGCGCGGTGTGAGGATAACACGGTGTGTCGATAACCCACCCGTGGCTTCCAGAAGCTGCTTTTTGTTGTTTGCCTCCATAGCCCTCCGCCTTTATATTCAAATTCAGCTGTGGCTAAAACAATCATTTTTCAGTGTTTCCCCCCCTGCCCCCCCACCCCATCAGGAACCGGTCCTGCAATGCTGCCATTGAAAAATATGGGTCTTGTTGCCCTGAGGAGTTCTTGTTGCGTGTGTGTGTCTGTGTCTGAGGAAGAGAAAAGCTGCGGGGAGTGGGGAGGGCTGTGGATATATTTAGACGCCCGCGTGTGTTTGTCTGCAGATACGTGTCCCAAAAGAATTTTCGGTTTCCACCCGCCTCGGCGCATCACCCGGGGACTGAATCAGCCCTCGTTCGGGTGCGATGCAGAGGAAGAAGATATAAATGTTACCAGCCCAAGAAATACATTTATAAGCGGAATATGCCAAGCAAAAAAATATTCCGGTCTGGCATGAAAATCCTTGAAACCAGAGCTCAGGGGGAAGCGGAGTAGGGGGGGGAGCTGGGCCTGGGCAGCAGGAGGGTGACGGTCCCTCCTGGCTCCCGTGGGCTCGTCCTGCCACCACGCTGTGCCCGCACGGAGCAGCGGCCGAGCTGGCTTCCAGGACAAGCCTTTGCAAGGGCAAAGCAGCGGTGAGGGATGCTACGCGTGCATGGTTGTGTCTATCCACACAACCTCTCTCGGCACGAGCATTTTCTTCATCCACTTCATGAAATACCCTGCCATCATCTTGCTGCTGCTGCCCTGTCGTTTAGGAGGATTTCAGAGGACCCTGTGCTCGGTGCTGGCTGGTGTTTGGGTTTCTGTATGCCTGCCCTCCTGCCTGCTGGGGAGCCCTATACCTGCCGGTCCTGCCTTCTGGGGAGCCCTATACCTGCCGGTCCTGCCTTCTGGGGAGCCCTATACCTGCCGGTCCTGCCTTCTGGGGAGCCCTATACCTGCCGGTCCTGCCTTCTGGGGAGCCCTATACCTGCCGGTCCTGCCTTCTGGGGAGCCCTATACCTGCCGGTCCTGCCTTCTGGGGAGCCCTATACCTGCCGGTCCTGCCTTCTGGGGAGCCCTATACCTGCCGGTCCTGCCTTCTGGGGAGCCCTATACCTGCCGGTCCTGCCTTCTGGGGAGCCCTATACCTGCCGGTCCTGCCTTCTGGGGAGCCCTATACCTGCCGGTCCTGCCTTCTGGGGAGCCCTATACCTGCCGGTCCTGCCTTCTGGGGAGCCCTATACCTGCCGGTCCTGCCTTCTGGGGAGCCCTATACCTGCCGGTCCTGCCTTCTGGGGAGCCCTATACCTGCCGGTCCTGCCTTCTGGGGAGCCCTATACCTGCCGGTCCTGCCTTCTGGGGAGCCCTATACCTGCCCTCCTGCCTGCTGGGGAGCCCTATACCTGCCGTCCTGCCTTCTGGGGAGCCCTATAGCTGCCCTCCTCCCTACTGAGGAACCCTATAGCTGCCCTCCTGCCTGCTGGGGAGCCCTATAGCTGCCCTCATCCCTACTGGGAAACCCTATAGCTGACCTCCTCCCTACTGAGGAACCCTATAGCTGCCCTCCTGCCTGCTGGGGAGCCCTATAGCTGCCCTCCTCCCTACTGGGGAGCCCTATACCTGCCCTCCTGCCTGCTGGGGAACACTATATCTGCTCTCATCCCTACTGGGAGCCCTATACCTGCCCTCTTGCCTACTGGAGAGCCCTATACCTGCCCTCCTGTGTACTGAGGGTCCCCATAGCTGCCCTCCTCCCTGCTGGAGAGCCCTATACCTGCCCTTCTGCATACTGGGGAGCCAGCGCCGCGGTGACCCAGCTCCTGCATCTCCAAAAACCACCGCAGCCCCTTGGTACCCAGCCATCCTCGGTACCCAGCACTCACCATCACTGCCCTGGGGAACAGAGGTGCGCTGCTTCTCAACTAAGACGTTTCGGTGGGTTAGAAAATGCTTTGACTGTTTTATTTCCTTGCAGAACTGGGTGAGTTTCACCTGTATTTCTCCATGGGCTGTCAGCTGACTTTTGTCGGTCTTTGGCCTGAGGCTCATTTTAAACTGCACCTAATGTGCGCGAAATGTGTATTTGAGTGCTCTGCCCTGAGTCCCTTCTTTAAATACCAAGCTGCTGAAACAAGAGACGGAGGAGGAAAATGCGTTTCCAATTCTCCGCTGTTCCCTTTTGCTGCAGCCCATTGTGTATTTTATATCCACCCCCAAATTATTCATGCGTTAGGTATCTTCACCACATCAGCTTTATGATGAACTCATAAAACATAAATATTCTGCACTCCAGAGGGATTTTTATTGTGTGGTTTCAGGGCACTTAGCAAGCACTTAATCTCGCCCAAGCTGTGGTTTTCTCGGCAGAGTGGAGGTCCCCGGGAAGGGATGCACGGGGGACGGGGACCCGCAGAGTCCGTGCAAGGGGTGGCATCGCCTATTGTCGGGTCCCCGTCCCGCAGCACTGCCATCGGAGCGTCCCCTGCCCTGCAGCAGCTGAGTCAATAAACGGATAAGTTTGCCTTTTTATTAATGTACTTAATGCCTCTTTTTTTTTTTTAGGTAGTTTTAATAGCCACAAAGTTTAACGAGGAGCCGTTAAAGTGTAATTGCAGGACATTCAGAGGGCATCTCTGGCAGGAGCTGAGCGCGGAAGGAGCTGTGAGATGCCCCTGGCCAGGACTGCAGCACACGGGGGAAGGGAAAACGCCTGGGAAGAAAATACAGGCAGAAAATGAGAACTGGTGACTTAAGGCAGGGCGTGTTCATTAAATGTAATGGAGGAAATGCTGACAAAGCTTTTTTTTTTTTCACTGGAAACTAAGTTAGATGAGATCTAAGTGTTTTGCAAAAAAAAAAATACATATGTATATGTTTCTTGGATGAGAAATACTCCAAGGATTGCTGGGGAGGGGAAGGTGGGATGGAGAGGGTTAGGCGCTCCCTGGGGGGCTCAGGCTCCCTTGGGATGGGGAGGGAGGGTCGGTGCGGATAAAGGGGGCCAGGACCACACTTTGGGAAAATTCAGGCTGCGGCAGACGGAGCTACAGGGTTTGCAAATGCTCCATTGCAGGCAAGGATGTGGGATGGTGGTTTTACTCCAGCCCTGCGGATTAGAGCCCGTCTCCTGCCGAGGCAGTGGAAAACCTGCGCTTGAAGCCTCCTATTGCCGGTGAAGGCTTCTGCCAATGGCAAATATGCACAAGCATTTCAACAATGTTCTTCAAACCACCTCAAAATATTTTTCGGAGTCTTGCGGGGCTGGAACACAGCTGTCAGGCTGCCGTAAATGCCTGCGAGACGGGAAGCTGCCCTTGCGCCAGGCACGCTGCTGAGCAAACCTGCTTCCTTTGCTGTCCCAGCAAATTCCTGCGCCAAAGCATAAAGATGATGCTCCTAAATTAAACTGAGAGGCATTGTTCTGTTTCCCTTTTGCTAGGTGGAATTTAGCATTTTATTATAATTTTATAATTTTAATATAATATAATATAGTATATAACATATTACCTGAATTTTCATATATTATTATATTATATTGTTATATTATATATTATATAATGCATATTATATTTTTTTATATATCTATAACTCTGCTGAAGCCTCCGACATGTTGCTCGTGCTGGGTGTATGTGCTGGGTACACCTGGATGAGTATTATGGAGCTATGGCAAACCATGGCAGGGGGTTTGGAACTCGATGATCTTCAAAGTCCCTTCCAACCTAAACCATTCTATGATTCTGTGATTACTCCTCCTGCCTCCACAGCACTCCACGTCCTCCCAGAGCAGCCACGGCGCTGGGCACAAAGAGGGAAGGACTAAGGGTGCTTTTGAAGATCGCTTCAAAACCTGGTTGGCTCCATCCTGGGTCTCCCACCCAACTGCAGGAGCAGGAAAGCCCCTGGGTTTGCAGCCCTGAATCACTCCCAGGACGGGGTGTGGGGTCCCCAGAGGTGCCGCGTGTGATGCTCGGAGCCGTGCACCGTCCTGCCCAGGCTCCCTGTGCCATCCCACTTGTCTCATCTGGAATTGGCCCAAATTCATAGCAACATGAGCACCATCCAGATGTAGCGTTCGGGAAGGGAGACCGCTGCGGGGTGGCACCGATGAAGGTAAATGTCGGCATTGTTCACCGCATCAAGGTTGTTTTTTTTTATTATGGATGAAAAATCCATCTTCCTTCCACCTTTTGTACATCTCTGCGTCTGTGAACCTGAATTCTACTTTTAAAAATAACTGTGACACATGTACAGTGTCCTAAAATATACCCCTAACCTACTTTCATCGAGTCCTCTACCAAAGATGTCAACTTGCAGCTTACGGAGCAGGGGCCGTCTAGCAGGACATCGCCGAGGGTTGATCTGCTCCTGCAGCAACCTGCAGAGAAGCAGCAGGGCTACAGAAGGTGAAGCAATGATGTTTGGTTGTTTTGTTGGGTTTTTTTCCAAAGGATCAAAGCAGTAATTGGAGCTTGTCATGAAATTCAGCATTTGGTTTTGTTTTGGGGGCACACACGCAGGCGTTCAGGGACTTGGCCAAACCACAGAACTATGCAAACTCCGTTTGTTCATCCCCCGGGAATGGACTGCTGTGAAATTTCTGGGCTTTCTGCCTCCCGTCCAGCAGTGATCATCGGGCAGTAGCCCATCGCTGGGACTGCCGCCTGTCCGGGCTCTGGAGAGGGTGACAACAAAAATTAAACTAAAGGGAAAAAAATCTAGTGTTTCATAATCTTCAAAGCAAGGCGCTGTGTGTTGGAGAATGTGTTGAATGTCTCTCTAGAAATCCTGGGTGGCTCTTGTGGGTTTTTTTTATTTATTTCCTCCATCCAGCTCTAATGCTGGAGGTCTCCTCCAAATGCCAGCCGAAGCGGTCATCCCAGGATGACTTCGACTTTCAGAGCTCCTCTGTGTCATGCAGCTGGTGCGAGGTGGATGTCCTCCTAAAAGTTATCTGGCTCCCCAAAATGGAGGTGTGGTGTGCCCCAAGTCCAGCTGAAGCGTGATGCAGCGTGGGGAGGTGAGCGCAATGGCATTCAACCATTCTGCACAAGGTTTCAGTGCCAGGTATGTGGCCAGGGACATCTGATGGCCGTCACCTCCCTGGACGTCTCTCAAGGCTACAAGAAGCTGATGCCGCTCGTAGTCAATCTGATAGGAGATTGTAGCTAGGTGGGGGTTGGTCTCTTCTCCCAAGGAACAAGTGATAGGACAACGGCCTCAAGTTGCCCCAGGGGAGGTTTAGATTGGATATTAGGAAAAATTTCTTCACCAAAAGGGTTGTCAAGCACTGGACCAGGCTGCCCAGGGCAGTGGTGGAGTCGCCATCCCTGGAGGGATTTAAAAGATGGGTAGACGTGGTGTTGAGGGACATGGGTTAGTAGGAGTTTGGCAGTGGTAAGTTAATGATTGGACTTGATGGTCTTAAAGGTCTCTTCCAGCCTAAACAATTCTGTGATGCTCTGATACGCCCCGGGCAGAGCCTCGGTGCTCCTTCCCTGTGCCCCAACCAGAAGCACCACCCTGGGGTTCGGTGATGAAGTGGAGCCGTGGGCGTGAGGTTGCAATGAGTACATCTCGTTTTTACTTTCTGCATTTGAACTCGGATTTCTAGAGGTGAAAACACTCATTTCTGAGTATTTTAAGGCCCTGTTGAAGAGGTTTCTGAAGCATTTTCACCCAAGCTGCGGGGAAGAAATGCAGCATTGTGAAGAGGAACGAAGAAGTTCAGTCTCCAAGGACTGATGAATATATCCAGAACATGATGGGTTTATCCAGGTCACCTTTTTCATTCGCACCCAGTAAGGAAATTAATGAAGCTCCCAGAGTTATTACCTCTAATTCATGACCTATTAATGGCAATAAAGCTTTAGGAAAGCACAAGAGGTGTTATGCTGAAGGGCAAAGGAAACACTGGTGCGTGGTCCTTAGTGGTTTATCTTAGTGATTTGGACTCCCATTTGGGAGAGAGGACTTAGAGGGTTTGATCCCTGCCCCAAGGGCTGCTCTGCATTTTATTGGGGAACAGCATATGTAATACCGACACTTAAGAAAAATGGTGATTGGGTAATTAAAGGCTGACTAATCTAACTTTATTTAAAAAAATGGATGAAGGAAGGAACTTTCTGGTACAGAGGTAAATGGAAAATTATATAAAAGTGGAGCAAAGGTGAAACAAAGGTTAATTGAGCCTGACTTTGCTAAGATAATGGATTTCTTAGACAAAGGAATCGTAGGAGATGATTGCATCTATCTGGACTTCAGTAAGAGCAGGTTGCAGTGGCACAGGGAGGAGGTGGGACAAGGAGGGGATTTCAAACGGAGGTAAGAAACTGGGCAAGGGCAGGTGACAACTGGAGGAGTGGAACCATTTCCTTCAAGATCCACATGGAAAGTAGCATTGTTTGATATTTACATTAATGACCATAACCAGACCAAAAAAAAGGGGATGGGCGGGGCGTTGCTGCTGAAATCTGCTGATGGCACAGATTTCAGGGGAAACGTCAATAACTAGGGGGCCTTGAGGATTGAAATAATGGAGAGGAGAGGAAATTCAATAGTGTAAAATGCACTCAGGATCTCACAACGAAGACTTGAGCCGTATGGTAAGAATGCATCGGTTCAAAATGATTAAGGAGAAGAGTTCTGTCTGGTCACAGGGGATGAAGACCTCCCAGGAGATGCAGAAGGATCTCATTAGCCCTCACCTGAGGTGTCATACACCACTCTGATCAGGTGTGTTCAAGAAAAAATGAGCTCTCCCAGCGCAGGATAGACTCAGGAACTTGGTGCATTTAATCTACCAAAATCTTATCTAAGTAAAGCGTGAGAAAATCTGACTGCTGTCTGTGAAGACGTTTAAGGGCCAGATACTAGGAAGAGGCAAGAAGTTTTTCAAGTAATGGACAAGTGGGAGAAGATAGTGGGAACTGGAGGAACCCTTCAAGATCTGACATAAAACCATTACAGCAGTGAGGTTCCAAAGACCAAGACAGTTTTGGTGGCCAGTTTTGAAAACTAAGAACCCGGCTCTGCTTAAGACAGTGGATGACTACATTCTTAGGTGGAGAAGGAGACTATTTGATGTGGTGCCTGCAGTAGCAGAGCACTCCATGATAAACTTGAGGATCCTTCAAGTCAGACCAGAAAAACCTGAGATCCTGCACCCACCCTTGCAGTTGATCTGATCACTGCATGTGATAACTAACACGCAGGAGGAGGAGGAGTGTACAGAAGAGCTTGATGTTGTCGAGGATTTCTTTGTTCCCACGGTCAGCTGGGTGCAGATGAGATTGCCACCAAGAAATTTGATTAATTGTCGTTCCAAGCCTCCTGTAGTGGGGCACAGCCTTCCTCCTCCTCCTGTCGCGCATCCTAAGAGTTGAGTTTTAGGTTCCATGGGTCTCAATAGCCGCATGATTTTTGAGACTGGGAAAAAATTGAAGAATTTATTGGTGATAAAACTACTTGTGATCACATGCTTTTTCTCATGTTTTTTTCCACAGCAGCAAATCAGATCAGAGGAACGGAATTTGGAAGTATTTATTACTTTGAGCAATCAAAGGTTTTGTCGCAACTTGAGGCTCGTTTTCGGTGTGGATGAAATGCCAAGAGGCCATTCCCGGGAGCGGGGAGGGGGAACGAGGGAGGTGTGAGGCTCAGAGCCCGAGGCTTGGGAGATGCTGATGATTACATTGGAAAACTATAAACCAAACCTATCTCCTACCTCCTTTCACTGGTTATTTGAAATCAGCTTAAATGCTGCGAGTTAATAAGGCTGAGTCCTGCTGCTTTGGTCAATCCAATGTTTGTCTTTTCCCGTTCGATGTGAAAATAGACCTGATCGATTTGCTAATAAAAAGAACAGTGAGTGGTTGATGACGGTGCTTGAGGATGCATACAGCTGCCTTAGGATGGTGGGGAAAAGGCAGAAGGGTGTCCCGTTTAATTGCACGTCTCCTTCCCCCATGAAAAACAGCATGGTGTGCATCACCGAGCCGAGCGCCTCAAGTCCCGTGCCTCACTTTCCCTTTTCAGGGAGAAGAGATACTCCTTCTCTGTCCAAAAGTAAAACTACACATTTAACAGTGGCTGGTACTTTGATTTTGGTAGAAGTTTAAAATCAATAGAAGCATTTATAAAACTCCAGCAGAATGAGTGGTTTTCAATATGTAAGCATTCAGCTAATATTGAATTTGAATACTGAATATTATGGTACTCAAAGCCTGAACTCCCAGGGTGGCTTTGCACGGGAGCACATCTCTTCTCGTATCTCCCCTGAGGGACCACGAAGATGACATGCTCAAATAGTGATGTATTTCTTGGGTCTTTAGGTTGTCTTTATTTTCCCAACAGTAGAAACAACGTGGATGTAGAACAAGTATTTTCCCAGTAGCAGAACAACGTTCCTGGTTCCCTGCACCCTCTGGCAATGTTTGCTGGGGACATCCAGCACCCGTGGTGCAATGGAAATGCTCCGATGCTGCTTTGCTTCTGCTGAGCAGATGCTGTGGAGCTCCCCGGGTGCCCGTGGCCTCTTCCCTTTGCAAAATGCACTGTGCTGTCCCCAAAAACGCTTTGCTGAGCAACAGACATCCGCACCAGTAAAGAAGCATTTTCCCTGAGACATCCCGGACACCAAAGTGCTGAGTGGCCAGGGGTGTGCTTCACCACAACCCCCTTTCTCTCCCCATGCGGGCTGGAGTGGCAAAATAAACATGAGCCGCTGTATTAAAATGCAAAGTCAAATGAAATCCGCCGCTCCTTTCAGCTTCATTAGGAGGGCCTTCCATTTGGCAAATTAAGATGAGCCAATCAAAACTGCATTTGCAAAACACACATTAACAAATCAGTAACTGTAAAAACAGCCATCAAAATAGCTTTTAATGTTTCCAAATTGACTGCAGTGAATGCAGATCATATGGTGCTCAATTGAGTTTAGGAACGAGCTATAATTTCTGCATATTTATATACCAACAGCTGAATGGTATCTTTCAATTTTTAAGCCTGTGGCTTTCAAGCCACAATAATCCCAGCTCTGAGAACCCTTTGATTTGGCCCAAAACAACGGTGAGCAAAGCATTTGGTGAGGAGCAGTCTCAGCTGTGACTTTTTTCCTGATAAATTGAAATAGCTATGGTGATGGAGGAGACCAGAGGGCAGACAGTGGTGGGCAGCAGAGAAGGGGTCATCAGCAGGTACAGGGATGCTAAATGCTACCTCTCCTGGCTCAACTCGCCTCTCCCTCCCAGGGGGTCATCCTGTGGGAATGTGCAGGCTGAACGGTTTGGTCATGGTTAGGGCATTGAAGGGATGACATGGTGAGGCAGTGATGTGTACTGGTGGCCAGGGATCTGCCTTGGCTGGGGGACAAAGCCACCTGCATCCTGGGCTGCGTCCCCAGCAGCAGGGCGAGGGGGGATTGTGCCCCTCTGCTGCGCTCTGCTCTGGGGAGACCCCCCTGCAGTGCTGCCTCCAGCTCGGGGGGTCCCACCAGCAGAAGGAGACGGAGCTGTTGGAGTGGGGCCAGAGGAGGCCCCGGAGATGCTGGGAGGGCTGGAGCCCCTCTGCTGGGAGGACAGGCTGGGAGAGTTGGGGGGGGGTCAGTCTGGGAAAGAGAAGGCTCCGGGGAGACCTCAGAGCCCCTTCCAGTGCCTAAAGGGGCTCCAGGAGAGCTGGGGGGGGACTTTGGATCAGGGAGGGGAGCCATGGGACGAGGGGGAATGGTTTCAAACTGGAAGAAGGTAGATTTAGATGAGATATCGGGAAGAAATTCTTTCCTGTGAGGGTGGTGAACCCCTGGCACAGGTTGCCCTGAGAAGCTGTGGCTGCCCCATCCCTGGAGGTGTTCAAGGCCAGGTTGGACGGGGCTTGGAGCAACCTGGGCTGGTGGGAGGTGTCCCTGCCCAGGGCAGGGGTTGGGACTGGATGGTCTTCAAGGTCCCTTCCAACCCAAACTGTTCTGTCTATGATTCTATCATCCAAGCCCAGACACACGCATATCTAAGGAGTGGATTCCTGCATATATTTTAAGACTAAAATAAATGCCTTTAAATAAAAAAACACCTGGATTTAATGTTTCTCCAGAGCAGAAACATACTGACTATTCCCCAAAGTGTTATTCTGTTCCCTTGTACAGTCTGACCCAGAATAATAACCGTGTCAATGATTTTAAATTAAGATATATACACTGTCACGCTCGATTAGCAGAGTGCACAGAGTATCCTTTAATTTAGAATGAGAAGATAATCCAAATACAGGAATGCTAACAGACCTCCACAAGGAAAGAACTAGAAGAAAAGCAAAGAAATGGCTGAATTAGTGCAGCAAGGCAGCTAGGCATGATCTGGCAGAAGCCCAGGGCAAAAAAAAACATTTGAGGTGTCTGGGAGATCATAGAATCATAGAATGGTTTAGGTCGGAAGCGACCTTGAAGATCATCTATTCCCACCCGCCCTGCCCTGGGCAGGGACACCTCCCACCAGCCCAGGTTGCTCCAAGCCCCGTCCACCCTGGCCTTGAACACCTCCAGGGATGGAGCAGCCACAGCTTCTCAGGGCAACCTGTGCCAGGGGCTCACCATCCTAACAGGAGAGAATTTCTTCCTGATATCTCATCTAAATGTACCTTCTTCCAGCTTGAAGCCATTTCCCCTCATCCCATCACGACATGTCCTTGTAAAAAGTCCCTCCCCAGCTCTCCTGGAGCCCCTTTAGGCACTGGAAGGGGCTCTGAGGTCTCCCCTTTTTGGCCTTCTCTTCTCCAGGCTGAACCCCCCCAACTCTCCCAGCCTGTCCTCCCAGCAGAGGGGCTCCAGCCCTCCCAGCATCTCCGGGGCCTCCGCCGGCCCCTCTCCAACAGGTCCATGTCCTTCTGCTGTTGGGGGCTCCAGAACTGGACACATCCAGAGATGGACCACGAGGGTACGGTCTCAACCAGCAGTTTGCCCGCGGTGGGAAGAGCTTATTCGCACAGCTGCACAACTCCCGGTGGCCTCCTTTATTATAAACTCTTCCCTTTTTTATTATAAATAATATGTATTTAGTAATATGATGAAATCCTTAGCCATAACTTTTTGTAAATATTCTGCATTTGTAGGTACGTGCACCAAGCGCAGCCCCATATAACTATAAAATGCTGCATTTCCCTGTGCTATAGGAGCCCTTTCTGCAACAGGAATGCATTTAAATGTAAAATACAGGCAACGGCAGCCGTGCCCGGCCGAGGTGCCGTATGTTCTAGGTTCCTCTGCTCAATACAACTGTCCTCAGCGAGGGAGGAGAAGCCTCAGGCTGGAGGAGGTTCAGCCCTTGGCGGGACATACTGGCAGGATCTGTTATTTCTGCTAATTTATTTCCAATCAGCTCTGCAAAAGATGGATTTCTGCCCGCGGAAGGGCTAGGAACACAACCCAAAGCTTCTATCTGCCCGCGGGGTATCAGATTGCAGCAGATTTTTCTAGTTAGAGGGGAAAAAGCCGACTCAGTAGCGCTGTGCCGGACGGTCGGGAAAAGGGAATTCCACCTCTGAAGGCTTCCTATCAAAAGTTGGGGTTTTAAATTCTCCAGCCCCAAAAGGAAAATACAATATTTTGATTACGCTTTTGTGTCATCCAAATGAGAAGCTCGAGGCGCTTTTCTTTATCTCTCGTTCCCCAGCTGCTTCTTTTGCACTAGGTGAAAAGGACCCTGAATATCACGAAATTGCATTAAAAATCTAGGGAAATGTTAACAATATTAATTTGGTGAGAAACCGTGATAAAAAATAAGATGATAAATGTGACTATGTGCCTTTTGCTCTCTCTGCTGTTTGCCGGATCTGGCCTCCAAGCACAAGTCCCACAGCTGAAGGACCTTCCTCAAAGACGAGCGACACTTTTTGCTCGCGCACCCAGAAACGCGCTGTTTCAGAAGCGTGTCTGCCTTTCCATATGTTAGTTAACACCCCTCCGTAGTTACCATAAGTTATCCCAGATGGAAGGAAAACTGGAATTCCCTGGGACCGGCGTTTGGGCACGGCAGATGCCTGCACTGGTGTCGGTGCAGCGGCACGGGTTTGCACTGGCTGAAAAATCTACCTTCTGCAAGCAAAATGCAAAATTAAAAATACAAGCTGGCAGCAAATGTTTCCATAAAGAGGAATTTCACGTGGCCGATCCTTGGCCGGTGGCAAAGCTGGGGGTGACTTGATGTGGGATCATAGAATCATAGAATGGTTTAGGTTGGAAGGGACCTTGAAGATCATCGAGTTCCAACCCCCCTGCCATAGACAGGGTCACCTCCCACTAGACCAGGTTGCCCAAGGCCACGTCCAGCTTGAGCCCGGGAAGGCTCAGAGAGCAAAGCCGGTTCGGTTCACCTGGTCTCAACAGGCAGCACCTTTCTTGATATCCTTTATGAGTCACGAGGTTGAACAACACATAGTGTCAGATGCCAAAGGAAAACCCCAGGTATGAGGTCACTTTGAAGGTATGACCTACAGGGTATGAAAGGGACATTAGTTTATTTCCTTCACGTAAATAGAACAGCTTTCTTAAAAACTGCCCTGAATATTTTCTATAAGCCGCATTTAAAAACAGCACCTTGAATTCAGTTTGGGCTTGTGGTTTTTGCTTTCATTGCTGAGAGGAGAGGGGAAAAAAAAAAAAAAAAAGGAAATTTGTGATTTCTGGGGTCAGACAGCACTGGCGCAGGGTTTGCATGGGGGGATGAGGAAGAGAGGAGGCAGGTGGGTGTCTGCAGGCTGGGGATGCTGCAGGACTGCCCCGCACCTCCGAGCATCCCCTGAAACCAAGGCAAAACCCTGCTTTTAGCAGCATTTCTTGGGATGTGAATTAAATGTTGGCTTGCAAGGGAAGCCTGGCGTTCAGGTCAGCAGAGCCGCCGCGGCCACCGCGGACCACATCTCCGTAGACTGTCTTCTTTTCCCACCAACTCGCCATTGAGTCATCCAGGTTTGCATTTCTGTCCCAGGCTTTGGCAGCAGCACGTCCCCTGCTTGGAGCAGTGCTAATTAACCCAGGGGTTCATTTACCTCGGGTAGGGTCAATTTTTACGGCAGGCCTATTTCGGGAGCAATGAAAAGGCGTCCTCGCTAATACCGTCTCTAACTGGCAGAGGAAGGAGGCAGTGGGGGGAGTGGGGGGGGTGAGGGCTGAATCTGGAGCATTTGGCTGAAATCGGGTGAAATTTTAAGCGTGCCCTCCCCCCAACCCCTCCATTTTTGCAGAAGTATCTGAATATTTGCTGCAAAATTCCTATTTACCCACCACCACAGTGGAGCCATCCCACAGCTGAATCCCATCCGCCCTGAAAAATGCTTATTTATTTTGAAAAGGGATATTAATATTGATGTCCACGTTCACATCTGCCATTGGATACAATCCACAATCCTGACTGTACTGTCACCCACGAGATCTTTTGCAATTAGAGGGAATATGGCCAGGACAGCCTATTCCTGCCCCTGGGCATATGTTACCCGGTAGAGGGGCTCAGGTATTCCACTTTATATTCCCGCAGAGCATCTCCCGGCTGACTGAGGAGATCTCGAGAGGATTTTTTTGCCCCCTTCTGTTTCATGAATAATGTAGTGACGGGCAGAGTGTCTGACGAGGGGTGACAAACGAGCGTCCTCAAACACGGCGCCAGCAGACAGGATCCCATCAGCTTTCCACCCGCGCGCTCTGCTCCTGATCACCCCTTCAACAGCTTCGGGCTTGGTGTTTGTCTGTGAAGGATGGGAAAAGATAAACTCGGAGAAGCATCCTTGAATATAAAAATCAGCGTTATCTCCCTTTCAGGAGCTTTTTGCCAAGAAGCAATCGCATCGAAATGATTTTTCATTCCCCATTTACCCCAGCCCACGGTTCAGATTTCTCCCGATAAAATCAACAATGCATTTACTGAGGTTTGGGGCATTTTTTTCCCCTGGTTTATGGCATAATAAAATAAAACGGGCCTGGTCTTCAGCTGGTATTAATCAACACAGCACTGCTCTGTGCCCCACTGCTGATTTACGCCCGGGGAGCGCCTGGCCTGACACACTCCCCCGTTGCATCGCCTTTCCCACCCCTGCCCATGTGGCGTGACCCAAGGAGACCAGAAGAAGTGCGGCCAATGGCATCCTGGGGTGCGTCAAGAAGAGCGTGGCCAGTAGGTTGAGGGAGGGCATCTTGCCCCTCTGCTCTGCCCTGGGGAGGCCACATCTGGAGCACTGTGTCCAGTTCGGGGCTCCCCGGGTCAAGAAGGACAGGGAACTGCTGGAGAGGGTCCAGCAAAGGGCTACGGAGATGCTGAGGGGACTGGAGCATCTCTCTGCTGAGGAAAGGCTGAGGGACGTGGGGCTGTTCAGTCTGGAGAGGAGAAGACTGAGGGGGATCTCATCAACGCTTATGAATACTCAAAGGGAGGGTGCCGGGGGGATGGGAACAGTCTGTTTCCAGTGGTGCCCAGTGACAGGACAAGAGGGAACGGGCACAAAGGTGACCATAGGCAGTTCCATCTCAGCCTGAGGAGGGCCTTCTCTGCTGTGAGGGCGGCAGAGCAGTGGCACAGGCTGCCCAGAGAGGTGGGGGAGTCTCCCCCTCTGGAGCCATCCCAAACCCGCCTGGACGCCGTCCTGTGCCACTGCTGGAGGTGCCCCTGCTCTGGCGGGGGGTGGGATGGGGGAGCTCCAGAGGGCCCTTCCCACCCCCACCAGTCTGGGATTCATTCTGTGATTCTGTGATCTGCTGGTGCCAGGACACCTGGTCCCTTAGCACCTTGTACTCCTTTTTTCTAAACTTTGCATTTCTGTTCACCATCACATCCGCTGGGTTTAGAGGGAGGACTTTGGGGTGTGTTACCTTGTTTGCTTTCCTTATTCTTAAGCTGTAGTCCAGCTTATAGGTGCAAGATGGGTTGCACTGATCTCGGCGTTGCTCATAGACACCGGGGAGCATCCCAGCAGCAGCACACAGCATGGCTGCAAAGAGGGCTGTAGGCATGAAAACCTCCCCCAAAAGCAATGGAAATCATCAAAGAAATCCTCCAGAGAGGATATTTTTCCAGAAGGACCATCCCACGCACATTCACGGCTGTGTGGATCCGATGCAGTTGTTGGCACACAACCGTACCTTCTCTTGGATGCATTTTTCCTGTCTGTTCACTGCCACATAAATATTGATGCATACCAGGAATGTGGCAGCAGATAGGACCTAGAAATACACTTTTTTAAATTTTCCAAGCTCTAAGGACAGGAAAGTACATTTGCATTTTCCAAAGGGGAACTTAGGGGTTTTTTTTTAAATGCATCTGATCATTGTAGCTACTCTCTTAATCAAAACTCAGTAGGTATATATATGAGTGAACAGAGGTTTTAGTTGAGGCATAAAGAAGGTACCTTTTCCAACCATTCAGCACATTGCTGAAGTGCATAAGGATGGCTTGTGTGGTGCCTTGCAATAAACTCCTTTGTTTCTCTGCTCTAAAATTATATGGCCTTTCTGCAGTGGTCATGGGCACAACATGGAGCCGTAGCTGCTGGGTGGGTGATGTGGCAGAGGGAGCAGAAGGAACCTCCTGAAGCCTTCTGGCCTCCCAAAAGCTGGTTCCCATCCCATTATCCAGCTCCGCGTCTCACAGGCAAGAAGCAGAATTAACACCAGAGTTGCAAGCAGGGGAAAAATCCCCAGTGGATTAGTTGTCTCCAAAGAGGAGTCGCTGCAGTGAGTGATGAGCAGCAAAGGCGAAGGTCTCCTCTAGCAGGGGCAATGTGGCAGGCAGCTGTGCTCTCATGACGCTGCTGTAAGCTTTTATTGCTACAAATTACACACCATTACTTATCTGCATTTAGAAATGCCTGCAGTTACTCCAGCGAGACCTCTGCCAGATTTCATTCATGGTTTTGGGTAGGGGAAGAGCATCTGACGGGACTCTCTGTCTGACATCGCTCTGTGCCGCAGTTGTGGTTCACACCATCTGCATCCACTAATGCAGTAATGGGATGACTTCATTTTCCCTGCGACATATCAGATGAGATTAGTTTTGCACTGTGTAACTCAAAACCAGACCTATTTTTTTCTCTATCATAGGATGGCCTTACTTCTGCAGACCAGTGACAAATCAGCCAGTCCATTCAGATTTTCTTTTATTTTAGCCCAACTAAACTCATTGCAGTTGTTCGCTGCTCCCTGCAGTTTGATGACCAGCACAGTTCAGCCCTGACCTGGGTGACAGATCACAGCCAAGGGATGAAATGCCTAGATGTCATAGAATCATAGAATGGTTTAGGTTGGAAGAGACGTTGACCATCTAGTCCCACCCCCCTGCCCTGGACAGGGACACCTCCCACCAGCCCAGGTTGCTCCAAGCCCCATCCAACCTGGCCTTGAACACCTCCAGGGATGGGGCAGCCACAGCTTCTCGGGGCAACCTGCACCAGGGGCTCACCACCCGCACAGTGAAAAATTTCCTCCTAATATCTAATCTAAATCTGCCCTCTTCCAGTTGGAAACCATTACGCCTCATCCTATCACACTTGCTTCCAGGGATGGCCCGTTTTCCAGCTTTCCTGCCTATGGCTACCCAAGAGGCAAAGCAAGGTGGGGTGCCCCAGTGTCATCCTCATGGGTGGAGACTCTCACCTGGACCCTGATGGCAGCAACAGGGCCAGCAGCCATAAGGGGAGAGGAGCTGCTCAAAATCCTCTTGCATTCTGCAACCAGTAATGTCCCTTTTTTAGCAGGAAAGGTTTTCCACCTGTTTTGCAGGCAGGTGCCCAGGCACTGGGGGGACTGGTCTTATGAGGAGCAGCTGAGGGAACTGGGGTTGTTCAGATTGCAGAAAAGGAGGCTGAGGGGAGACCTTCTTGCTCTCTACAGCTCTGTGGAATGAGGGTGTAGTGAGAGGGGGTTGGTCTCTTCTCCCTAGGAACGGGCGATAGGAAAAGAAGAAACGGCCTCAAGTTGCACCAGGGGAGGTTTAGGATGGATATTAGGAAAAATTTCTTCCCCAAAAAGGTTGTCAAGCATTGGAACAGGCTGCCCAGGGCAGTGATGGGGGTGCCATCCCTGGGGGTATTTAAAAGACGTGTAGATGTGGTGCTGAGGGACATGGGTTAGTGGTGGACTTGGCAGTGGCTAGGTCAATGGTTAGGCTTGATGGTCTTAAAGGTCTCTTCCAACCAAAATGATTCTATGATTCTCTGACTGATGCGATTGGGATGGAGGTCCTGGGAGAAGGTGTGCTTTGTGCACTGGTGTCATGCCCAGTGCTGCTCACAAGCCGGGGAGATGCACAGCCAAAGCCCCAGCTGAGGATGGCTAAGATATTTTTCCAAATCTTGAGGGTCTTGCCCCCTTTCTCCAAGTTGTCCTTGTTTCAGTTGGGATAGAGTTAATTTTCTTTCTAGTAGCTGCTGTGTTTTGGATTTAGTATGAGAAGAATGTTGATAACACATCTTGTTTTAGTTGTTGCTAAGTAATGTTTATATTAAGTCAAGGACTTTTTCAGCTTCTCATAGAAGCTGAGAGGCAGCATAGACGATACGAGCTGGCCAAAGGGATATTCCATACCATAGACGTCATGTGCAGTATATAAATGGGGTTTGGGCTGGGGGCAGGGATCCACAATTGCTGCTTGGGAAGGGCTGGGCAACCGATCATCGGGTGGTGAGAGTGACTTGTGTTGTATCACTTTACTTTGTATATTCTTTTACCATTATTATTATTATCATAATCGTCGTCATCATCATTATTCTCTTGCATTACTGTTCTATTAAACTGTCTTTATCTCAACCCACAAGTTCTTTTCCTCCTTTTCCTCCCTCTTCTCCCTGCCCCACTGGGGAGAGGGAGTGAACAGCTCTGTGGTCCTAGCTGCCAGCTGGGGTTAAACCATGACACGAGTAACGGGCATTGCAGCATGCAGCGGCTTGATTTAATTTCTCAGATGAGCGGGTCGATGTGGTGAGTAAGGGGAAGATCCTCAGTCTGCTTTTAGATGCTGGACGATGTGAGCAACCAAACTCCAAAGGGAAAGCCAGAGCAGCCCGGGAAAGAGCAGAGGATGAGCCTGTTGCACATCTCAAGGGGAAAGGGGGAATGGTGAGCAGCTCCACAGCCCACCACCGAGTCCCGATGAGTAAACCCGGTGGAAGGTGAGGTGGTGAGCACCAGCTCCTCCATCAGCAATGAGCGGGTGGCTCGCTCCAGGGACCAGAGCTGCGGAGGGATGGAGGAATGGCTTTGGGGGAGATGCCCTGCAGCCAGTCACAAAGCTGCCACTGCTCTTTAGTCTGAGGAGGTGGATTAACTGATGATATCTAAGATACCTTAGCGCTGGACCAAGGGCATCCTATGCACAGGCTGGTTTTAAGTAGAAAGGACAACTTAAAAATCCCTAGGGCCATCACTAGTGGTGGTGAAGTAAAAGTCCTTATTTTCTCTCCTTCACTGTTACTTGTGTTACTGATTTAGCACTGCGGTAGGAGATGGGCCTTTCAGGCACGTTAGGCCAAAATGCCTGATTTTCGCTTGCATTAAGACTGCTTCTTGCCACGGGGCTCAATGCGGCCCATTTTAATTCCCTGAAAGGGTATTTTGCGTGCCTAGAGATTTGCAGAACGGCCTTTTTGTGACATGAGAATCAAATCCGTGGCTCCAAGAACTTACAGACCCGACCACGTGCCATTACAATAGTTGGTTGTAGACTTCAGTGGGTAAAAACTGGATATTTCTCTGATAAGAAAGATAATCCCAAATATCCAAGATGAGCTCACTTGAGCCAGATGCAGCTGCAGGGAGGCAGTGTGGGTACCAGCAGGGCCAGCGTGGGTGAATTACTGGCCGAACCAGTGACCTGGCTGAATGTCCTTGCCACCACCGAAGACACCGTGTTCGAATGAGAAGGAATTCGCCGCAGTCCCAGTGCAGTGAAGGCCATGGTCTCAGCCGGTAACTCCTGCTTTGAGCCCCGTCCATCATGGTGGATGTCGCAGACATATTTTGGGAAAATATCCAGTCTTTGATTAGATGTTTTTCTTCCTGCTCTCTGGCTGATGTAATCCAGGGCAAACTGGACGAAATGAGATTTTAAGATGCACGCTATTAGATTGCAGGATATTATATTAAATTATTATTGAAATATTATTACATTATTGACATAGGAGCTGAAAGGTGTAATGAAGGCATCAAAAAAAAGTAGGCTGGCCAGAGAGGGGCCTGACTATGCCCGAAGCTAGGCAACCACACTAATTAAAAACATTAAGACATGGAGTAATCAGCATCGGGTACGGCTTGATTTTGTTCACTGTGCATCAGTTGCAAGATCTGGTGGGAACAGCCCTCGGTGCTTCAGACCAGGCACGGCTCTCATCACCCACCCTGACAAGCTACCTGGTAAGCAGATGAATTCAAATAACTGTGGCTATAATGGCATTTCCTTTAGAAAACGCATTTATGATCAGCAAATAGCCAGGATAATTACTGTAGTAAACAACAGGGGTAAATATTTAGGAGGAGCAGGGACGCCCTCCGAGGCATCTGAGCTGCCCACCGCCTGTTGTGCCACTGTGTGGGTGTGTATATATGTCAAACACGGTGGAAATCAACATCTATAATCTGTTGTAATGATGCAGGATCTGTTCTTTTGAACTGCAAAGTCTTTGTGTTGTCCCTGTGCTGCTGATTTTTTCCCTTTGAGAGAACCGCTCACATCACCTCGTTTGGCTGCACTTGTGGTTCCCGGGATGCAGCTCCCGGCGGTCCCCACTGAAGCCACGCCGGGAAGAGCATCCTTGGTAATTCATTGCTGCTGCATCTGCAGTGCCAGCCAGCTCCTTAAACTGATGTATCGAAGCCCTAAAACAAGCCATAAACCCCCGAGCGTCCCCAGTGATGGCCTCAGCGGGGACACCGCTGACTGCACTGCGGGCAGGCACCTGCAGAGACACTGACCTGCCTCAGTAGCGGATGCTCTCCATCCCGGCAGAGTATTTTGGCAAAACCAAACCAGCCCTTGCAGATGTTTCAGAGCAGATTTAAGCAAGTCAAGAGCCTGTATCTCCTGCCTGCTTTTCGCAGGGACGGAGGAAAGCAGCACCAGGCAATCTCTGGCTGGTGCCTCGCAGTGTTTCCCCACACCGGTAGAGATCATGGGGGAAAATCCTCCTCCCAGGATCTTGTCAGGAGCCTGAGAAGAAATATCCCTGGGATGCCATGGCAATCACAAACCGTTGCTCCAGCTCTTGAGGAGAAATGGGTTTTACAATATTAGACTTCAAGCTTCAAAAGCGAGAAAAAAAATCCTACCATCCATGCTGTCGCGCAGATTTTGCAGAGCACGATGAGGAGCCAAGTCAAAATATTAGGAGTTTTGCATTATGTGACCTACTCACGCTGACAGACTTGTGAGATGGATGTGATAAACAGTGCGTCTGCCCGTGCAGATTAATGAGATTAATAGCAATGCATTCCCGAGGAACCGAGGCACTAAGCATCAGGAACGGAGGGGTTCATCTCCACAGGTCTCCCACAACCCCACGCGGGTGGTGAAGGGTCCCGTGACATGAAACGTCTGTGATGGGACAGGGAGCAAGCCTTAGACTTTATGACTTTTCAGATTACCGTGGCCCGAGCTGCTCAGTGGTTTGGGGGGGCAGCTGGTGGCACACGGGTGGCAACGCTGCAGCGATGGGCAGAAAGCTCCTGCTTGGTTGAGCACCAAGTGCGCTGGGAGCGGTGGGGTTGTGATGACCACCGGTAGCTCTGGGCACACACATAGCCAGTGTAGGGTAACGAGTGGGGCAGAGAGGATGCACCGTCTCCAACCTTGGAGGAGTTCAAGATCCAACTGGCTAAAACAACATCGTCCAGCCCCGTAGCTGACCCTGCTTGGGGCAGGAGGTCCCCTTCAACCTGAATCATCCCCTCGAAGGGCTGGGGACTCCTGAGTCTTACTGAACTCCTCATGCTGAGGACAGCCGCCTGCCTTTCCCTCACCCCTTTGCTCTCGAGGTCTTTGCCCACCTCGGATCACTCTGGTTCAGACCCTTCGTACAAGCAAAACCCTTTTTGGGAGGGGAGGAGGCTGTGGGGAGGAGCAAAGCACAGGACTGGTTTTGATGCAGATTTTAATCACGGAGGTTCTTTGTGTTACAGAGATTATTAAGGGTTTTCTGAATACCTCAAATACTTCACTGGCCAGAGCCCATGCAGCAAACAATACCATTAACATTTCTAGCTATTTTCCCTAAATCTTTCCAGTTACTTTAGATAACTAAATATTGTCTCCTTCACACTTGCTTGGAGAGCAAAGTACATAGTGAGAACAGTTATATTGCAAAGCAATAGGAAACAAGAAAGAATCAAGAAAAACCCTCTCTGCAGATCTTTCCTACAGATACTGCTCTGTGAGAAACTACGTACGGAGTTGAGTGGGTATCTGAGGAGACATCGTCTTGCTTTTTGGCAGGTGAAAGCCTTGTCTGCTCTCCCCTTTGATGGCCAAGCCACCGTGTCCACCCATGCCCTCCAAGGGCACACACCCATGCTGCTGCTCCATTAAATGTCTATCCTGAGGCTCCAGGTTGGTTATCGCAGCAGGTTGATCATTAAGGCCTAATGATGCTCAAAACATTCCCATCCATGGAGCAAGGACAGACACTCTGGAGCACCCATCAGCACCAGCTCTTTGGAAATATGTTTCTTAAATAGCTCGTTGCATCAATCATCTCTTTGTAGTGCAGCGTTGATATCTTTCCTTCGCCAAATCCCTCCCAGTGGGTAAAACATGTATGGGTTACAGACTAATGGCAATTAAAACATCTCTCTTATAATTTATAGTGCTCCCATAATGGAAATAGCAGAAGTTGCTGGGGCACTGGAACCCCCCTGGTACCCAGCGGCGAGCTCTGCTAGTGACATCAGGGCAAACGGGCAAAACAGACGAAGCAGTCCTGTGCTTGGCCGACTCCAAAGAAAAGGAAAATTGTAATAAACTTCAAGGTTAGCCCAGAGAAATACATCTGAGGAAGCCAAGGAGGAAAACTTCTGCCTTTTCCCTTTCCTGTCCGGAATGGACAGGGTGTTCTTCTGGACTTAGAGGGGATCTGCTCAGATACAAAGGATGAGCCATCGAGGAGGAAATAATCACCTGCTAATTGCTAATTACAGAGACCTGGGCTGAGACTGACTCTCCCTTTTACTGAGACAAAAGCAGATCGTGACAGCATTGGGTTACTCATCAGAAACCCCCTTTATCCAAATAATAACTGAAGGACAAGAAAAGAGACACAAATGTAGCTGGGAACCCAGCAGTCACATCGCAGAGACTGATCTCAGGAGGGAAAATTTCCATGCTCCCATGGAGTTAAGGCTTGCCCTTTTATTCAGCCTCTTGTGCCAAACCCACCGCCTGGGCTGCTGAGACCTGCAAAGCTTGTGGCAATGGTCTATGGACAAAGGATGTCTTTCAAGGGACATGTGATTGCTGCTTTCCTACCATTCACCTTCAAGGCTTGGCTAATTTTCCATGTTTTAATGGAGATGTCACTGGCACGATGCCTGCAGTCTGGTCCTTGTGCTCACAACTCTCCGAGCACTTACAGATGGGCTCTGGTTTAGTCGTGGGCAGAAACAGTGGCACGGGGAAACCATTCCTTGGCAGAGGGGACTTGGTCAAAATGTGAGACTTGGTGTGCTCTGGTATCCTACAAACAGAAGGCAAATTCAAGTAACAGAATCATAGAATGGTTTGCATCAGAAGGGACCTTGAAGATCCTCTAGTTCCACCCCCTGCCCTGGGCAGGGACATCTCCCTCCAGCCCAGGTTGCTCCAAGCCCCGTCCAACCTGGCCTTGAACACCTCCAGGGATGGGGCAGTCACAGCTTCTCGGGGCAACCTGCACCAGGGGCTCACCACCCGCACAGGAAAGAATTTCTTCCTCATATCTCACCTAAATCTCCCCTCTTCCAGTTTGAAGCCATTCCCCCTCATCCTATCACTACATGTCCTTGTAAAAAGTCCCCCCCAGCTCTCCTGGAGCCCCTTTGGGCACTGGAAGGGGCTCTAAGGTCTCCCCGGAGCCTTCTCTTCTCCAGGCTGAACCCCCCCAACTCTCTCAGCCTGTCAAATTTGGGGGACAAGTCATGGCTTGCTACTGCTCTCTGACCTGGGGTTGCTCTTTGCTCAGTCAAGACGAAATGGAAACATTTCAAAATTCAGTCTATTTTTCTGATAATACCAAAAAAATTTGCACCTGATCAAATTAGTATCCATTTCGCTGGGACGGAGCCCGCAAGCTGCTGACAGTTAGACCAGAGTAAGCAATTACCCCATTACCAATTAGCCATTGTTGTGGGGGAGGCTCTGGTTTCCCCACGTTCCTGGCTGGGATGAGAGCGCCAGCCCCCACATCCCTGGGCCAGCCCGCATCCCTGAGCCTCAGCTCCCAAACCACGGGAAGGGAGTTTTCTGAGCTGTCACTGTTCATCACCTCACTGGGATAGATCGCTTTAACTTGGTTTTTCTTGTATTTTAACGAGTTTGCAGAGAAGAAAAAATAGCAGAGGACAACCAGAAAAAAAATGAGGGTGATGTAATCGGGTTCTATGTCTGATTGTATTATCACGAAGTATTGGCACAGCAACTTGTTCAGCTGTGACATTTTTCTGCACAAATATAGAGGTGGAGGCAACACTGCCCTTGGCCGCAGTGTTAAGTATTTGCCTATCAGAAATGGGAACAAGAACGGTATAAAAGGCAGATTTTTTTGGCAAAACAGTCTCCAGCCAGAGAGTTGATTTTATTTGCTGCCAATTAATATAAGCTTCCCAGTACGGCTTCAGGTGTTGGGGAAAGAAGGATATGGGCAAGTAAAGGTTTTGCCGTGGGGTACACTGGTCCAGGTCCCAACAGCTGTGCTGCCTCATGAGCATCCTTGCCCTGCTCATGGACTTTGGGTCAGAAGGAGGGAAAAAAAGGCCACAGATG
>NW_009648154.1:30825-35957 GCF_000708025.1 Charadrius vociferus
TGACCTTAGGTGCTTCCCTCCCAGCAAGCAGAGTTGGGGACATGGTTGACAGCGGCAGGGGGAAGGTTGAATGTCAGGATCCCAATTCAGTGATCCGCAGCTGGCAGCAAGCCAGGTAACCTGGCACGCTAATGGCTATGCTTGCATGTCCTAAATGCAGACTTAATTACTAACTCAAGGGCCAGAAGCCTCCGTCAATACGTCTTTCTAATATCTTTCCTTTTATTTTTAATTTTTTTTTCCTGGCCACTTTGAAGAAGAGATCCCAGCTGCCAGCATTCCTCCAGCTTGAAAGGGAAGATGCAGGTCTCCTAGCAGTGCCCGCTGGAAAATGTGAGTCAGCCCAGAAGCATCTTCTCTGCCGAGGCTGGGAGGAACCAGGCTGGGAGGGAGAAGCTTTGCCTCCGCTCGACCTCTCTCTCCTCCATCTCCACCTTCTATAAGAACAATTGTATCAATCAGAGATGGGGATTCACTTCTTTCTCCTTTATCTGTGATGATAAAACAAAATTAATACGGCCCCCTATTAATTTTCCCATATTATCACAGAGCTGGGTGCGCTTGTGCAGCAGGAAGGTGAACCCCGAGGCGTATCTATAAGGGTACATGTGGTGTACATTATTTCCTGGTATTGATCAGAAACAGTCTGCTGTGGCCCCCAACCTTTTAAAACAGACTGATTTGCCTTAATTCCCAAGCAGCTGGCCCGCTGAAGTCGATGGGAAAGCTTTCATTGATTTAAATGGGGTTTTGATCAAGCCCTAAAGCGCTTCCTGGATTTACAGCACTTCTTCTGAACAGCAGGTGAAAAAATAAAACCACGATATCTGTGACCAGAAGGAAACACCAACGTCAAGAGGAGCCTCTGACAGCACTGTTGGGGACATCACTTGTTCCCAATAGCGCGCGAGATGTCCCTTCCACCACTGCTTGTAGGAAAGCCACCGGTGACTTTAGTCCTCTCCTGTTCCGTGTGATTACACAGCCTTAGGAAGTGCAGAAAGTAGTTGGATTTAGGTTAATCAGAAAGCTTGCACTGCAACTTTTTAATTTAAAATTGCCTTTTTTTTTTCTCCCAAGCTTGAAAGACAAAAAATTTCCATGCGCGTTCTATGGGAAAATGATTATATGATGACTGGCCTCTAATATCAAGTGATAATATAAAATAAGAAACAAAGCATCAAATCCCAGTCTTCAAATTATATGTAACATTTTTGCCTAAACCAGTGTTTTCTGAGAATTTCAGCTAGGGGAATTTCCCCTGTAGAGGGGGGAAAAAAGCTTGAAGTTATTCCTGCGTTTCCTTGATACGACTGAGAAGGTGTTTAGATCGACACTGTGGTTTAGAGCTTTATCTATAAGTCTTCAATATTTAGTGTTTCAAGAGACAGGGCTCTGAACGCTGCCCACCTCCCCGAGGTGATACACAGAAAGCTGCTTTTGTATCTGTGTTGGGATTTTGCCTCAGCTGTGTGTTTATATTTCAGAACTTAAAGCACAGTAAAATTCAGAGTAATATCTGGAGGTGTAAGAACATGGATGAGGATGAGGAATATGCCATGGGATGGAGAGACAGACTGTCCTGCACGCCGCTCCCCTGGGCTGAAGGGGATGGGGAGCAGGCAATGGGTGGGGGAAGGCGCTGGAAAAGTAAAATAAAGAAAGGAAAAAAGAAAAAACAACAGATACAAAGTGCCCATGGAGTGATAAGGTTGAACCTCAGGGGAAGGATGACTTTACACCACCACAACCCCCAGGCGAAGCTTCGTCAGTGTCTCTCCTGCCCTCATCAGCATATCTAATTGACTTCAGGTCTTTCTGATGAAGCCTTCAGTGACAGCAGGCCCCAGCTCCTCACTTGATGAGTTTAAGAGGCTGCGGTTTGTTGGTACTTAGCCCCTGCTCACGCTGGGTCTGCTCCTGGGCTGCACCTCTCCTGCCTGGAGCCATGGCACCAATGCACGCTAAGTGGGCTCAGATCCAGCCTAGTCCTGAGGAATTAAAGTGGATGGAGAAGAGGAGGCTGAGGGGAGACCTTCTTGCTCTCTACAGCTCCCTGAAAGAAGGGGGGAGCCAGATGGGGGTCAGTCTCTTCTCCCAAGTAACAGGCGATAGGACAAGAAGAAACGGCCTCAAGTTGCACCAGGGGAGTTTTAGATCGGATATTAGGAAAAATTTCTTCACCGAAAGGGTTGTCAAGCATTGGAACAGGCTGCCCAGGGAAGTGGTGGTGTTGCCATCCCTGGAGGTATTTAAAAGATGTATAGATGTGGTGCTGAGGGACATGGTTTGCTGGTAATTTGGCAGTGCTGGGTTAACGTTTGGACCTGATGATCTTAAAGGTCTCCTCCAACCAAAATGATTCTATGATCTGAAGCTGATTGATTGGTTTGTGGTGGATCTGTCTCCTATGCAGATCTGAGGGGAGAGATGTCCCATTCCCAGTGTGGTTCAGAGCACAAGGTATGTCCTGAATGAGCAAATTCCGGGAGACGAGGTGAGCTGGGGTAGTCAGGACAGCACTGTGCTGTGAGAGGTGCTGACAAACACTTACAGCTGTTTCTTTGTACAAAAGGAGGAAATCAACTCCTTATGGCCACGCTCGGGCTGTATGCATTGAAGACCACGTTTGCTCAAACCTCTATAGCTCACATGGATCTCCTGGTGTTCCCAAGAGCTTTTGGAGGCAGCTTGGAGAGGTCTGGCATGATGGAGCATCTTGCTGGCCTGCCCTGCTGCCAGCTGATGTTCTGACCCTTCTGGGGCCAAACCCAGGAGCTGGCAGCCCTTGGCTCTGACCTGGCCCCCTGCTTGGGTCCCAGCCAGGTACATGGGCAGAGGCAGGCAAGTTTTACATTCCAACGTTCGACCTCGCATATGGCAAGCCCTAAAAAATCTTGATTATGTAAAAAAAAAAAAAAAAAAAAAAAAAAAAAAGTTGCGGAAAACCAATTTGAGCTGACTCTGATAGAGCTACTTAATTAATATGGTAAGAAGTCAAACCAAGGGAATTAGCATGAGCTTTGGGATAAAACTTTAAAAGCGCTGGTGCACTGATAAAGCTTAATTTTCCTATAGTAATAAAAAAATTAAACCAATTGCTTTCTCAGTGATGATGGGTGGGATGCTGCAACCTTGTTCTTCTGCAGCACGCTGGCTCCGAGCACTGAAATGCCCATGCTGCAGGACACCCTGTGGCCATCTCTTGGTGCCTTCGTGCAAGGAGGTCGTGAGCAGAGTTTCCCCAGTGGAGCACATGCTGCTTTCCCTCAACAGAGGATATTTTACTGCCCCCAGCCTGGCGTTGCTCTCTTGGAGCCAGGATGCTGTAGGAGATACCTGGATCCGTCACAAACTGTCGGCAGTGGGAAACAGAGTCCAAAGTCTCTCTTGACCTGGCTATAGAATTTCAGCTTCTGAGTCACAGAATTTCCTAGACTGGAAAAGACCTGTAAGATCATCTAGTTCAATCATTTAACTAACACTACCAAGCCCACCACTAAACCATGTCCCTGAGCGCTATATCTACACGACCCTTAAATACCTCCAGGGATGGGGACTCCACCACTGCCCTGAGTAAAGCGTTCCAATGCCTGATGACCCTTTCAGTAAAGAAATTCAATTCAAGTTGCTCAGGCATACTTGAAAATTTTATCACTGAGCCTATTTCACAGAATTCACCTTTTAAAAACCCGAAGGACACTGGTGGCATCAGATCCTGTGGATGGCTGCAGAGCTGCAAGAGTTTTGGTAAAAAGTGGAGATTCTTATTTTTCCCAAAGCCAGCCTAATGCTTTTTTCATAATATATGGCTTCATGGTACTGACGAGAGGCAGGGGAAGTAGATACAGCCTGCATTAATTTCAGTTGCTCTTTAATTATCCACTACACAACCTAAATTAAAAATTACATGTTCCTGTCTCTTCTCAGCTTCTGTTACCTCCTAGATCGAGTGCTGAACATGACAACTGATTTAGTTCATTTGGCTCATAGTATTTTCATGAGGGTGGTTCTGTAGTAAACCACTATTTTTGAGCTTTTTGCGATAAAGACTCCTGCACGATGTCAGGACGGGAGTGTTGAGGTTGTCCTGTTGGTGTGGGTGCTGGCTGCAGCATGCTGAGCAACTTGAGGATTAATATCCCATTCTCACCATGCTGTAAGTATGGTGTTAATCAACAGGTTTGTGTCAGTTCCTGAGTTATTTAGACTTTGTCTTACATGGAAAACAGCATTAAACTGGTTGGGAAACACTTTGAGTCAACAAGGACTGTGTGGTCTGCGCTTGGCTCCAGCTGAACCTGTTGAGATTCCAACCGTGGGACACCCTTGGCAGATGCTGCGTTCGTGCCAATGCACCAAAACCTTATAAAATAAAAGGAATGAACTCTTTGGGAGTGGTAGGTGACTGTGCAGGTTTGGCGTCCATGCAGCATTTTGTGGTGGTGGAGGAGCGAGTGGGTGGTGGAGGGCAGTGGGAAGCTGGTGGGGTGGCACTTTGCTGGGGAGGGTCATGACTGTGTGCTGGCCATGTGTTTGAGCAGCCCCTGTGACAGATTATGTACTGCTCACCAGCGCGGTCTGAAAATAGATGGTTTCGGTACTTCAGGAGTGTCCCATGAAAGAGAACGTGAAGCGATGAGAGCTACACCATCACTACCTGCTCGAGCACATGGACCCCTTCATAAATATGAATATACATACAGAAATAAAGGCACGGGCGATAGCAAAGGAGGGAGATGCGCTGACAGAAATAGGATGTGGAACATGCTCTTGGCAGGTCACGGCTGTACCAGTATGGGAACTTTTCATCGCCCCCCAGCCCCATCTCATCAGGAAAGCCTCCCAATACTGTGGCTGTCTGGGGTCGGTGGAAACAGGAATTCAGCCAGGAATGCTTTGCAGGCGTGAACCCCGGTAACAACTTCATGTTGGCCAAAGACAAGCTCTGGTAAGGCCACTTCAGGTTTTCCCCACAGCATCTCTCTCCGCAGCGAGGCAGAGCCCGCCTTTGCCGTTTGCTTGATTCCTCTGCAGCCAGGTTCTCCAGCTGTGTGTTTTGAGCAGCTCCGTGCAGGCTGTTGTTTGCAGAAAATAACCAAATGAGACGCTACATGCAGCGACCAAAGAGC
>NW_009648154.1:36170-51053 GCF_000708025.1 Charadrius vociferus
TTTGCACGCCAGTCCTGGCTGGGGCTCCACGTTGCATCGCATCCAGGAGCATCGGTGTGAAGCTGAATGCTCCTGCGAGAGCAAAGCATGGAGCAGCCTCTGCTGCCGGCAGGTTAAAGCCGGGAGATGCCAAGACCTTGGCAAGGCATCGCACGCCAAGAGCTCAGGCAAACAGATTTTTTGAATCCAACCCCATCCCAGGACTGAGCTGTTTCTCCACCGCCCAGGTGAATTGCAGGGATGTCTTTGGTTTTTTGGAAAACAACTGCCGTCAGCCAAAGCCGGCAGGATTCACCCGCAGCGCTTACTGAATTCAGAGCCTCATGGGGATGGGTTTGCTCTAAAATTCTCACACAAGCCCAACCCAAAAGCCATTTCCATGGTCTGCAGAGGCCACCAGAGTATTTTCCAGTAAGCAGCTGGGGTGCTGTGTTTTCTCGTGCCGCATTTCATCTCGCCTCTGCTCCGCATGCCACATATTTCCTTAATTTGTCCCACTTGTTCTTGAACTATCGCTGGGTGTGTTTGCTTTTTGCTCTGCCTCTAATCATTCGTATTGCTAATGACTGACTCGTGTACGCTAATTAACATCCCGTAACATCAATGTATATTTTTACACGCATCCATAAACTGATACATGCTGTTTAACATGTTCTGTGCAAAGATATCCCCAGAAAGCAGATGCGGGGCACGTGGCGTAGGCAAACGCAAGATGCCAGCCTGAACCGCGTGTGGGAACGGGTCGGAGATGATTTATATCTCCCTCAATTGCTAAATGACCTTGCTGATAGCAGCCATTAGTTTTACAGCGTTAAATTGCAGGAGACAATACATTCCGCACTGATACGACAGGACGTATTTCATACGCCGCGCTAAACACATGTTAAAAAACCAACTACAAGAAACCGAGACAATTTTTCAATTAATAAATATAGCGGGTGCCTGATGACAGAGAGTGCAGCACGTAAAAGGCTGCCATGGCAGAAAGCAGATGTTGGACACTTAGGAAAAAATATTTGCAATTTCTAATCCACTGCAGTATTAATTTCCATAAGCATTTCGTAGATCCCAGCTTGCACACCCTCGGGGATGAATCAACTTGCCCGAGTTTATCTTGGCTGCACAAATGTTTCTGAGCAACTTGGAGTATGAATTTCTTCCGGGGAAGCTGTGGTGATGGTACAGAGGTATTTCTGGGGTGAGGTGGTGCCGCTTAGCGCACTGCTGTCGTCCCTCCCGCGGGACCTTTGCAAATCTACCACCACCAGATTTTTAAGGTCAGTTCAGAAGCAAAAGCCAGGAGAGGAGGCATGCAAGGTTTTGAAGATGCTTTGGGGTTTTCGCTGTGAAAACGTCTAAAATTCTACCTTTAGTCTCTGCAGAACTCTTCCCCTCAGAGGTTAGACTGGGCTAATAATGTTCCTGGACCTTCTGAAGATGGGTGGGAGACCCGGAGCTGCCCAGGTGCAGATGGCACCGACCTGGCCTCACAATGTCCAGGTTTCTCCGTGTGACCTGGTATCGAAATCTCTTCCTGAAACTCCTAATATTTAAAGCAGTTTTTTCTCTACCTTCACCTTGCTAGCTCTCCCATCTAATTTCAAATTTAATCCATAATAGTGTGTTTTCTCTGCTTCCTCCATGTGTTACCACGTGCCTTTTTTCAGCATTTTTTTTAACACCGACTCTTATTTACATATGTGTTTTGAATAGACATGAAGTGAAACTTATGTCCAAAACTAAAATATTCTATAGAATGCAATACATAGATGCCCTGCAGCATACACCCTATTGTGGAGAGCTGCCTGGGAAGAAGCTTTAAAAAAATTTAAAAAAGAGCAGAATAAGCATCCTTAAAGAGCTGGCTGCTGCTCGTATCCATGAGCACGCTGGTTATTACAGCAGGGCTGGCTAAATTAGCTGGAAGTCAGCGACTGAGAAAATAAGTAACTCTTGTCTATTTAATTTAAAAATAAATAAAAATTAAAAAAAAATCTAAAACAAAATAAATGCAAAAACAAAAAAAAAGAAAAAAGGGAAAAAGAAAAAAGTGGAAAAAAGAAAAAAGAAAGAAAAAGAAAAAAGAAAGAAAAAGAAAAAAAAAAGAAAAAGAAAAAAAAAAACAAAACAAAAGACCATGAAGACTGTGATGGTCTAACATTTCCGAAGTTTATCTGAAAAGTGGCACGTAAGGAGAATGTTGCTCAATGAGCATCTTCCTCTCGGTGTCACAATCCGGTCCCCACCCTGGGCAGGGGGAAGCAGCACCCGTCCAGCCCCCTGTGGGCTGCGCTCCCTGCCCGGTCGGGGCTGGCCCCGCTTCTTTTGCAGCAAATAAAAGGCGTTAGCTGGGCTTTGACCTTAACTCACTCTTTTTCTTTCTTTTTTTTTCTTTTTTTTTCTTTTTTTTTTTTTAATAGGAAGTCATTATAATCGTACAACTGGCAGGTCTGAGCAACATCCCCCAGCTGGAGGCTGGCTTGACAGCGTTATGAATTACAGATGTTGCCTGCGCGAGGAGTTGGGTTTCTGAGCGGGGTGAGGAGTCCCTGGGGTGGGCTGCAGAGCAGCGCCTGCTGCGACCCGACGGGGAGAGCTTTTTTTTTATTTTCCACTCTAAATGAACTTTTCACCATTTGGGGTTTTAGCCTGTGCGTTAAAGACAAGTAACATGAGACAGGCAACGAAGGACGAAGCAGAAGAGCCAGATCTGCGAGTAGGGCAACCGCTTTGCTGCTCCCTCTCTCTTCTTAATGCGCACATAGGAAGTCTTACAGTAACGTGGCTTCAAGGCTTGGGCATCTCCCCAGCAGTGGTAGCACCTCAGGCCTTATTGCCAACAGAAGCTGTTAGCCATCAAGGACTGGAGAAAGCAGCAAGCTGAAAATTATTTAATTTGTAATTATCACAGTTAAAAGCATTGCGGCTATAAGAATAAAAAGGGTGGTGTAAAAGACTCACTTTCAGTCTAATTTTACAGAGGCCAATTGGAAAGCACAGTGGTGATTACTCCTTAAATCAGCTCCAGCAGTCCCAAACTAGGAGGAGTCCCAAACTGGAGGTCCAGCCTTTGAGCTAGGCTTAGCTAAGCTAAGCTCCATGGCTTTTTCTGCTCCATGGCTTTTTCCACTCCAAGTGTATGGTTTATGCTCTGGAGAGCAGAGGTGCTGTTATCTCTATGGCTTTGTCTATAACACAGTGTGGGTGAGTAGACCTTGTTGCCACCTATAGCCCACTCAGTTTTTAGAAGGAGATCTCCTTCTCTGGAGATTTTCAAGACCCGCCTGGATGCAGTCCTGAGTAATGTGCTCTGAGCAATTCTGCTTTAGCAGGGGAGTTGGACTAGATGATCTCTAGAGGTCCCCTCCAGCTCTGAAGATTCCGTGAAGGAAATACTATTTTTGGGTTTGGGTTTTATGTTTCTTCAGCCTGGAGAAGCGAAGGCTCAGGGGAGACCTTAGAGCCCCTTCTAGTATCTGAAGGGGGCCTACAAGAAAGCTAGAGAGAGACTTTTTACAAGGGCATGTAGAGGTAGAAGTGAGAGCCGGGGAGGGACTTTTTACAAGGACATGTAGCGATAGGATGAGGGGGAATGGCTTCAAACTGGAAGAGGGGAGTTTTAGGTGAGGTATGAGGAAGAAATTTTTCACTCTGAGGGTGGTGAGCCCCTGGGGCAGGTTGCCCCGAAAAGCTGTGGCTGTCCCATCCCTGGAGGTGTTCAAGGCCAGGTTGGACGGGGCTTGGAGCAACCTGGGCTGGTGGGAGGTGTCCCTGCCCAGGGCAGGGAGGTGGAACCCGATGGTCTTCAAGGTCCCTTCCCTTCCAACCTAAACCATTCTATGATTCTCTGATTTTCTGTTATTTTCATGCACAAATGCTACTTATTATTCTGTCCATTTTATCCCCAGAAGACAACTTTAACTTCTGGAGATAAGTTTGTTGTTGAGAAAGGATCCAAGTACCTCCATAGATGCACTCTGCTAGGTGTATTCACTTGTCTTATGCCTTTCGGCGAGTTGCCTTTATTTTTATTGTAGCTCCTGATCCCTAGCTTACCCGATGTCATTTGTAAAACTGGGGATTCATTATTTTTTGCAGATCATTAGCTCTCATTAGAGCTGGTGAACAGGACATACGTGTGGGGCCCTGGGTTTGCTCAGCCTGAAGAAGAGAAAGTCAAGCGGGGATGAGGAGTCTCCTGAGTTCCTGGTTGATGGGACATGGTGGAGGTGGGTTACCTGTACCCGTTCAGCCTGACGGCAGTACAGGGCTCACATGGATGACTCTGGAAATAGCTATCAACTGTCTTCAAAGGTTTCCACGCATGGTCATCAGTGGGGTGCACGGGTGAGCCCCGCTGTTTCTGGTGACGCCAGGATCTGTGAGAACATTGGGACCATCCTGTGTCTCCCATGCCTCTTGGCAGTCCAGTGGGGACACAAGACACATCTGCTTCTTCCCATGAAGCCTCCTCCTTTGGCCGCGCCAGGTATGGGTGCGTGGTTTGCAGGGTGATACGTGGGCAGTGAGTGTCCCAAACACCTTTCTTTTGCAGGGCTGGACGGGAGAGGCACGGCGCTGCATGTGCCTTTCATTTCCCTCCAACCTCCTTCCCAAGAGCTCACGTCCACTTCCCCTATTGCCAAACAGCCCACAGAAGACCCAAAGTTTACATTTTTTCAAGGGAACAGTAAAAGCAACAATTTCCTGTGCTCTTATTACCCAGAGACCCCGGCCAGAGAGGCAGGCAGATTTACGGGTCGGAGCAGGCTGCCCGTTCCTGCCTGCGCCGTGGGGAGCCCCAGCCTGCGTGGGCTGGGGACCAGGGATAATGAGGTCTTCACACTTTAACGAAGCGAGGCGGGGAGGCGTCAGATCCCTCTTGTGCAGCTGGGATGAAATGCGGGTGTGAGGCAACATTAAAGGCTCTGGATGGAAAACAATAACAAACAGAAAAGGGGAAAAAACCCACCTCGGGTCCAAAAAAAAAAAGAAAAAGGTTAAAAAAAAAAAAAAAAAAGGAATAAAGGAGTGGGCGTGCAGGCACCATCTGATGCTGAACTCAAAGGCTCTCATTGCCTCCTCATCCTACAACGGATGTCTCTGGGGCGCGTGAAGAGGAGGGCAGCAGAGGAGAGGGCAAGCGTTGTCTTCGGGAGATGATGCTGATAACTGTTCCCGAGCAAGCCCCCTTTCAGGCAGGTTATTATAAGCTGCTCACCTGGAGGGAGGTGTTTCCCTGGGCTTTGTTTTGCAGGCTGGTTTGTAAACTCAGCCTCCCGCAGCCAGACAGCTCAAAGGCATGTAAATGAGTAACGCAGAAAACTTGTCAGGGCCCTGTGGAGGCTCTTCAGTATTTTTTTTAAGAGATCTGATTGTAAGCAGCTTTTGGAAAAGACGGGTGAGAAAAGCTGCTGCCAAAGGGTGATGCTGAGAGCAGCCTCCAGCCGAGGTGGGCGTTGAGTCCAAGTGATGCGCCACCAGATGAGGGGGAAAAAGGGCAATGGAGCTGGTGAGGGGTCTGGAGCACAAGTCCTGTGAGGAGCAGATGAGGGAACTGGGGGTGTTCAGCCTGGAGAGAAGGAGATGAGGGGAGACCTTCTCGCTCTCTATAGCTCTCTGAAAGAAGGGGGTAGCGAGGGGGGGGTCAGTCTCTTCTCCCAAGTAACAAGCAATAGGACAAGACGAAACAGCCTCAAGTTGCACCAGGGGAGGTTTAGGATGGATATTAGGAAAAATTTCTTCCCTGAAAGGGTTGTCAAGCACTGGAACAGGCTGCCCAGGGCAGTGGTGGGGTCGCCATCCCTGGAGGGATTTAAAAGACATGTAGACGTGGTGCTGAGGGACATGGGTTAGTGGTAACTTGGCAGTGCTGGGTTAACGGTTGGACTCAGTGATATTAAAGGTCTCTTCCAACCAAAACAATTCTATGATTCTAGATGCCTGCGGGAGGACGAGCTGCCTCTGCCCACCCACCCTGCCTGCACCTTCCCCAAAGGACGGGAGACAGAGTGGGGTGGCTTGTAACCCATTGGATCTGCCGGCCAGGGGCTGCAAGAGCTGCTGCAGGGGTAACTGATCGTCTCCAAACTGAAGAGTGGAGGAATGAGATGCCACGTGCCCTTGCTTGGTTACAAAATGCACCATGATAACACATTTCTGCTGGCGATGTGGCAAGTGCCTTCCACTTAGAGAGTGAAGAAAGCCATCCTGCTTAAAGTACCTACTGCCCGTCTCTCTGGAAGTTGGTTCTAGTTTCTTACAAAACTCCTGGAGGAGAGAAAATGAGCAAAAAGCATCGCGAGGTTTGAGGTGTGGTGTAGTTCAAGGCTGCTTTAGAGTGGAAAATATGGCTTCCTCCTGCTAAATGAAGTCTTTGCACTTTTTTTAACTAAACAGGTATTTTACCAGAATTATGCTGCTGTTTGGAGCAAGCAATGCAAGACATCGATTATAAATCCGAGTGTCCCTGCAAACTGGCTGGGCTAAAGGGGGTCCTCATACAGCACTGGATAAGCCAAAATGAGAGCAGATGGGATGTATGCAATATTCCCAGCAGCCCCTTTCCTCCATAGCTGATCTCGCTTTTATTCATTTCTCTATTCTGTCTTTACTTCTTCATCCATGTTTCTGTACATTTTTCTTATACTTGCCACCTCCACAGTCTCTCCTAATTGGGCTGCAATGCCACAGACATTAGACATTGCATGGACATAGACATGAGAGACCCTTGGGTTAATGGAGGGGAAAGGTCAGGAACCAAGCTCCAAGTTATAGAATCAGAGAATGGTTAGAGCTGGAAAGGACCTCGTTCCACTCCCCTTGCCCTGGGCAGGGACACCTCCCACCAGCCCAGGTTGCTCCAAGCCCCGTCCAACCTGGCCTTGCACACCTCCAGGGATGGGGCAGCCACAGCTGCTCGGGGCAACCTGCCCCAGGGGCTCACCACCTGCACAGGAAAGAATTTCTTCCTCATATCTCATCTCAATCTCCCCTCTTTAAGGTTAAAACCGTTCCCCCTCATCCCATGGCTCCCCTCCCTGATCCAGAGTCCCTCCCCACCTCTCCTGGAGCCCCTTTAGGCACTGGAAGGGGCTCTGAGGTCTCCCCTTTTTGGCCTTCTCTTCTCCAGGCTGAACCCCCCCAACTCTCCCAGCAGAGGGGCTCCAGCCCTCCCAGCATCTCCGGGGCCTCCTCTGGCCCCGCTCCAACAGCTCCGTCTCCTTCTGCTGTTGGGGGCTCCAGAGCTGGAGGCAGTACTCCAGGTGGGGTCTCCCCAGAGGGCAGCAGAGGGGCAGAAGGTTGGTAGAAGGGGCAGAAGGTGCTGATGTTGGGCTAAGCCGGCTGCAGCCCGCGCCTGGGGCAGCAGAGCTCAGGAACTGAGGAGGAAAGGTGCAGCTTAGAGAAAAGAAAAACACTTATTATGAAACATTATAACAGTAAATGACCCAGACACAGTCAAGGGATGGGGTTTTTTTTTTGTTTCCTTTTAACTTCCCTTCAGTTGGCCCAGAGACCCCTGGCAGCAGCTGGAAACCAAAAAGGTTTTGAGACTGAGAGGCACATGAGCCCCAGACAGTTTGATTGCTCAAACATTTCTCAAAGATTAGCTTTGTCAAAGCAAGCACCGGGGAGGATAAATCACGTGGATTGAGCTTAGCCTCATCCAGACTGTTCCAGCAAACAACTGACTCAAAAGCACTATGGAGATGGCAATTAGCTGAAGCTGCAGTATCACACGTGAAGGCGTCCCACGTAGATGAGGAAAGTTTCTATCCCAGAAATAAATTTCTGTGCGGTTAAAATACAGGCATGCACTTGCGCCATCCAAAAAATCACTGGCTGAAAGGCGTCGTAGAGATGAGCCAGATGTTCCTCTGGTTTCAAAAGGTCATGAAACAACTATTTTTACCACCCCCCAAAAAAAAGCAGCTTCAAGAAGCCATCAGTTTTGTCAGTGCTGTTTGCAGAACCCAGGCCTTAGAGTTAAGAGAAGGAAAAAAGTATGACGGTGATCTTGAGTATATCTGACTGTGCGTGTTTTCTCATCTCATTTATTTTTAAATCCGGGAGCTTTGAGTGGGAGGAAGGTCCCTAGGTTGCTTCAGGAGAGCTGCTGCTCTTGCCCAGAGCCTGCTAGGTGTCTCGGGGTCCCTGTGTCCTCCTGCAGACCATGCTGCTGAGCACCAGTGCTAGGCTGCTCATCCTAGCGGAAGGATTCCTGCAGGATGAGTGTTGTACGCTCCTTGCAAACTGCTCCTTATGAGGAAAGCTACCACAAACTGCTCTTTTGGATTAGCATCAGGAGGAAAACATCCTGCTCCTGGGGAGGGTGGCCAGGGGTTAAGCATCCCTCAACTAGGGTTTCCCTTTACCAGCATTTTCCAACACCCCTGTTGGTTTTGTGCATTCCATAGAATCAGGAAATAGTTAGAGCTAGAAGAGACCTTAAAGACCACCCAGTCCCACCCCCCTGCCCTGGGCAGGGACACCTCCCACCAGCCCAGGTTGCTCCAAGCCCCGTCCAACCTGGCCTTGAACACCTCCAGGGATGGGGCAGCCACAGCTTCTTGGGGCAACCTGCCCCAGGGGCTCACCACCCGCACAGGCAACAATTTCTTCCTCATATCTCATCTAAGTCTCCCTCTTTTCACTTCAAAACCATTCCCCCTCATCCCATGGCTCCCCTCCCTGATCCAGAGTCCCCCCCAGCTCTCCTGGAGCCCCTTTAGGCACTGGAAGGGGCTCTGAGGTCTCCCCTTTTTGGCCTTCTCTTCTCCAGGTTGAACCCCCCCAACTCTCCCAGCAGAGGGGCTCCAGCCCTCCCAGCATCTCCTGGGCCTCCTCTGTAAGGAGGGAGAGGGAGAGGGAGAGGAAGAGGAAGAGGGGAAGACGGAGAGGAAGGCGCTCTTTTTCCCCCAGCCATAGGCTTGATGCCACATCCCACTGGACATTCAGGGAGCCATTCCTTCACTCTCACTCAAAACCAGCCCCTGTGCTGCCCCACGTCCTTGGCAAATCTGCTGTGATGAACCTATGGAGTAACATTTAAAAAACCCAGATACCTACTGGGACACAATTTTCCGGGTGCTTACATAAATAGCTGTGTTATGTCACCACACATTCCAGCTTAGCTAGAGATAACTGCACAAAACGGAGCTAAATAGCTTAAAGATGAGAAGGAAGTAGCAAGAACTTTCTAACGTTAGCATTAACCTGGCAATTTCTAGTGTTCATATGCAGCATCACCTCGGTAGATACACTGAGGTGTAGGGGCACGCTGTCCCATTCCTAGGGGTGTTAAAATGTTGTTGGTTTATGTGGGGGAAGATGGAAAATAGAGGAGGGTTCTGGCAGCACAAACTCTTTAAACTTGCTGGGGAGGGACGTTAGGAAAAGCTGCATTGCCAACGGGGAGTAGACTCACGGGGAGCAGGACATGCCGATGGCTCCTTTGTGAGATTGCTGCGGCAGAAGAGATACGAAAGGGAAGAACAGCATTTGGGGAGGAAAATATCCCATAAAAAAGATGTTAGGAGTACTCAAACAGCAAGATACAGGAGGTAAAAATTCTCTTCTGCCCTGAGGACCCTCCATTTGCAAAGTGAATAACTGTCCCACCGTCCTGAAATGCAGGGCAGCGTGAACTCCCTGGGAAACACAGGAGCATCACTCTGCAGGTCCTGCATCCTGGCACAGAGAGGCAGCTATATGTGAGCTGCCTCACATATAAAAAAAAATCCTTTCTGATGTTTAGATGCAGCGATGCAGCAAAGATCGTCTTTTACATGTGTTTGGGCAGAAACCTGACGGAAGTAACTTAGAGGTGATGTCTGTCATTTTTAATACAGTGTTTAGGCACCAAAGATGACCTGAATAGAAAAACCAAAGAAGATCTGTATATGGGACAGACGCATTTTCAAGGACAGGCTGGGATTCACAGCACTGTCCCCTCAGCCCCAGCAAGTGTTTTGAAACCCGTGTAGAAGCGTAGCACACTTTGGCTGATGAGTTTTGATGTTGCAGAGATCTTTTCATCGAATATGAAAAGAGAGCAAAGAGCTCTATATTTACGAAGGGTTGTACTGAAATGTAAGAAATTAGTAGTTTCAGACCAGCCGCTGCCGAGACCTACATTTCTACAGGCAGGACATGCGCAAACGAGGAGAGCCCAGAAACGCGTGCTCTGGCAGGGTTAATTTTAACATCCTCGTGAGACCCATCCTCAAACCACCCCTGAAATCCAACTGCAGCATCTCCTCAGGGAAAGCACAGCGAAGATTGGTCGTGGCCACCCACCACTGTGGCCTCGATGGTGGCTGGAGGGAGAAACACCAACTGTAACACCAGCGCTTGCTTAAAACCTCAGCAAAAGAGGTCCAAGGGCCAAAGACATTCGCACACACACACACATATACATATATGTGTGTGTGTGTGTGTGTGTGTGTATGGGACACTCTAATCTGTGAAGCACTGGTCTTTAACAAGGTGGTTCATTCCTTCTGGGAACTAAATCCAGGTTATTTTATTTGCTCAGACTTATCTGTTACGCTTCGTGCTTGGCAAATCGCAGAAGACCAGTCTCGTGGCATTAGCAGGCAACTAACAAACGATGCTTTAATGATGATACAGCCAAGCGTAAGGCAGGGAGCAATGGAGATGCAGCAGGGGGAATCGCTATTATTTGTGTAAGGAAGATCCTGAGTGGTCTCGCATTGGAAAATATTTGGAGGCGTTCTAAATGTGAGGAATACGTAACTGGGATTTGCCTCTTCTGCCTGGCAGAACCTCTCCCAAATAATTCATCGTTGCTGTATATAGGCTATGATTCACACTGGAGGAAATGATGAATTTCAGACCACACTGCGCATTTCCCTCAGTCCTTTTTTATATCGTTTGGTCAAACGATTATTCCATATTCTTTGTTTCAGCTGTGATGAGAAAATAATAGGTGATTGAATCATTTCCCCTTATCTTCAAGCTATCACATTAAATGCGTGCCCAACTGTCTCCGAAATGACTTACTGCATCCAGTTATTGTATTAAAGGAGGCACGGTAGGCTGTGGGTGGCTATTTCAGTACATACTGTTTTTTCACTATAATTCTCCTTTTCAAACATTTTACAAGCGCTACAGACCGGGGAGGTTCCCAGCCTCCCACTGACTTCGCTAACAGCCCAGCGAGAGCTAGAGGATTTCTATTTGCAGGGACTCCGATAATACTCAGTTTGAAGAAGTACACAGCCGCCTCGTTTTGTAGAAGATGACAAAAACTGATGGAGAAAAGGAGAATAATGTAAAAGGTGGGAAGAGCTCGCTCCTGTTGTTCAGGCAGTCAAAGGTGTTTCATAGTCGTCAGAAAATCTCTCTCTGGCTCTTGTCTTCAACCTCAGGGAGGAGGGGGATGTCACGTGTGGCATCAGGGGAGAGAAAACTCTTTTTTCATTTTTCTTGTCTTCCTTTCTGGTACATTTCTGAAGCGCTGGAGCATTTTTCCTGCAAAGTGATGCTTTGCAAGGGCTAAATCACGTCACCCTGGGGACCCCACCAGCACCCCGCAATGGGCATCGTTTATGGCTGTGCTTAGGGAGAACATAAGAAAAATAAGAGACTGAGGTATCCAGCTGGAGCAGCTTGCTTGTTCTCTTCTTAGTTATCTCATTGTAAAATCTACTTTTTGGGGGGTTGCCAGACCCTTTATTTTTTTCCTTCTTTCTCCAGAGAGCTTATTTGCTCCAACGCTCCTCCCAGCTAATTTGTCCCGCACATTTGCCACCCCGTGCGCCAAACCCTTCTGCCGATGCGCCTCGTAGGCACTTCCTAAGCTTTGCAATTATATCCCTTGACTTTTTTAATCCTTCCCATGCACCTTTGCAAACATCCCGCCTGTGCAGCCGCTTTCCTCCTCACTCGAAGCTTTCCCACGGCGATCCCGCCAGCGCCGCAGCTCCCGTCCCCCCTCTGCTGAAAAAGCCCATTATCATTTCTGCCTTCTTTACTGCAGCCGGGCATTAAGCTAATAGCTTAAATTATTTTTCCACAATAACGGCCTAATCCTTTCTCTTATCAGTATAGCAGATTAATTTTCCCGAGCATGGTTAGTACCTTGTCTTCTCCCTAATTATACGGGGACAAATTTTGCTCCCAGAAGAACGCAGCCTCAGAATTACCGGCAGGCGAAGCCCCAAAGCAAACCGCTGACTTGGAGAGCATCTTCCTATCATCCCGCCTGGCTCAGCCAAGGCAGATGCAGAGCATATCTCTGTCAACTATAAACACACTCCAGTCTCTCCAGCTGTGATTTGCAGAACACTTCCCCATCATTTGCTAATAGCGAGGGGCTGCATTAACCGGAGCAAGTTGGTGTGAATGCCTTCCTTCAATCAAGGGTGAACCTGCTTGGCCATGAATGTTTCCGAGGTGGGACGAGCAGAAATAACTTCCCAAATTAATTACAGCGGAGCGCGAGAGCTGACATATTTCTGCCTGGCAGTTGCACAGTTGGATTCGGAGCTTGCAGCGTCTTCGCAGCTTAATTACAAGCGAAAGATGCTGTTTGTTACAGCGGCGCAGAGCACAGTTGTCCTTACGGTTCTTTCTCTAATTTGTCTTAATAGCTGCTATTTTCGTTAGCGGGTAAATGGTTCATTACGCTCCTCCAGCCCCAGCGGATGGGACCAGCAGCCCCAAGTCTGCGCCCAGGTAAACTTTGTGCCAAACCAGCCCCAGGACCTCGGAGCACGTTGCAAAAGCAAACCCACCATTTATATTTCCCTGGGTTAATATCCCACCATATAAAAGCATAAACACTGAAAGATTAATCCGTGCATTTTTAAGGAACTTTAAAGCATCGTTCACCTGAAAGACCAAACCGGTCCCTCCAGACTTGTTCTATTTTACCGAGCCTATAATAGGAATTTCATTTAATTTTTAAATGCCTGCCTTCGTACAAGACCAGAAATTATTCCAAGGTCTCCGGTAAATATTTACCAGCATCCTCCTGTGTAAAGACTAAGCATCTTAGAGGCTCTGCAGGCCAAATTCCCTCTTACTTTATCCCTGTGTACACAGAGCGGTCCAGGAGCCGGCAGCTGCCGCGATACAAGAGCCAGGCACCGATGCCGGCTGCCTTTAGAAAGTCCTCGGCTTATTTCACACCTTCTGGTTCCCCTCGGGATCTGGTTTGGATCAGAGAAACAATTCCATGTCGCGGAGGTGTTCATCTGCTGGGAGGAGGTCTGGTTTTCTCCGGGTGATCGGGGACCACTCGGTGCAGTGAGGCACATCATGCAACACGCGTGGAAAAACACCCCCACCAATCAAAATCCCAATTAGCACTGCCCTTATATTTAATGAGTCCTCAAGATGCAAGAAATCCATATTATTTTTTTTTCACTTTAAAATGACCCTGTGGATGGTGCATCCTGCACCACCAGTACGAGTGGTACATCATGCAACTGCAACTGGCTAAGCCCATACTGATGCGGAGAAATGAATATAGTAATCTAATAAAGATTTTTAAATGCTAACTTAAGCTGCTGAGAATGGATTATACTCTCAGAAACCAATCACCATTTTTCTTTAACTAACTGTTAGAGTAGGAGAAATATCTCTAGTGGGGGGAAAAAAATCAATGTTTCATTACTAAAAGGCCTTACTGCCATGAGAATATTTTTTGGCTCCTGACACCTCATTAAGCTTATTTAACAACAGCACAATTCATTTGCCTGCCCAGTGCCCAGAGAAATTCTCAAAATTAAGTAGAGAGGGGGGAAAAACCAAAAATAAGCATTTAACATCAACCTCCCAGCAGGAAAAGACACACTATGGAAATGCAAAATATGGAATAACATAGAGGGTTACAACATGGAGCATCATTTCATACCAAATCTGCGTGTAAATTCCACAGTGTATAAGTACACAATTAAGCTGCTGCCTACCCATTCGTGATGGGTGCAGAAAGTGTACTATGCCTTGGTCTGACTTCTTCAGACATTTTTTCAATAAAATACATTTTTTTTTAATATTTCAGCTTGTGCAGGTGACAAACATCAGCTTTCTTCAGCATGAAAAACAGTTTCTGTAATAAGCTCGCCCTGAACACTTGTTCTGTGGAAAATAAGAACAATGAGAGGAAAAGACAATTACTTAAACTTTTATCTTCTAGTGGAAATGATACCAATTTTCAGAAGCACGCAATTTCATGGCAATATGCATATCTACAAATGCCGATCCACCGAAAGCACAGGCATCACACCCACATACCTTGTGTTTAAGGGAAGATGTGTCTGATTTGTACAAATTCTTGTGATTTGCTTTTCAATTCTTTTCATTCTGGGTCTCACCTGGATCTGGTCCCTGCATGGGCACCTCTTTCCCCGTGGAAACTTCAGAGTGACGGTGCTGTAGAAGCCACTGATAACTCTGAGCTCATATTACAAAAGAACTTAATTTATAACCTCTGGGTTTGAAGGCATTTGTGCTTCTACCCATATCTTGGGGGACTCTTCAGCCTCTATATCCTTCATCATCTGCTCATGGGTCTCCCCGCCACTGAGAGAACATGTGAAGGGACCCATCTGTGTGTCCATCCCCAGGACAGATGGGAATCTCTTGGCTTACCCACTAGAAACCTTGCTGGTTTTCCAAGAACAAATGATGAAACATCCCTAAGTTTTGCATTGCTGGCCAATGCTTGAAGCAAAAAAAAAAGGCTTTGCTGTAACTGCTGATGGTGTTTTTTTTTCTGGGAATGCCTGTTCCCAACACAGCGTGCCAGGCTGGGAACCATCTCCTGCAATGCTGCTCTACCACCGCAGTCAGCCTGCAGCCAGCCTGGGTGTCACTGCTGAACTTGTGAGGACACATCTGCCATCCCCAGCC
>NW_009648154.1:51209-101274 GCF_000708025.1 Charadrius vociferus
GTCCTCCCCCAGCCAGCCTGGGTGTCCCTGCTGAACTTGTGAGGACCCCTCTGCCATCCCCAGCCTCATGAGGTCCTCTCTGCCCATCCTCAGCCCCATGAGGTCCTCCCTGCCCATCCCCATCATCACGGGGTCCTCCCTGCCCATCACCACCCTTGTGGGGTCCTCATTGCCCATTCCCAGCCTCACAGGGTCTTCCCTGCCCACCCCCAGCATCATAGGGGTCCCCCTGCTCCTCCCTATCCTCACGGGGTCCTCTCTGCCCATCCTCTCTGAGCTGACTCAGCACAAAACACAGGCACGATTTGGGTGGCCAATGCATAACCTATGTCTATGCCCAAACCACAAACAGGAAAAAACCTCTCAAAACAAACAAACAAAAAAAAAAACCCCAAAATTTTTATTTGCGCTAAATGTCAGGAGCCACCCCTCCACTTCCAGACGTGTGATGACAAATGGCTGAAACTGCCTACCAAATTTCTCTTTGTTATTCACTTCTAGCGCGTGGAAATGGGTTTAGTGCTAAATGAAAGGTTCCAAACGAAACATTTGATACGCCAAAAGGCGAAGTGGCAGATGGGACTTGGTTCTGGGTAGTGCTGAGCCCCACAGCGAGCCCCCCCTCCCTCCGCCGGCCCAGCAGTGAATGCAGGACAAGAGCCATTAGCCTGAAGGTAATAAAAGAGTTTTATAGGTAAAGATCTGTGCAGTGCAAAGCCAAATTATTGCTGAGCAGCCTTGGAGCCTGATAAGGTCCTTTCTAAAAACAAACCATTAACATATGCATGATTAGGCTGGCCGTACTGTTATGCCACAAGCAAAATGCAACCCCTTCTTGAAATACGTAACAGCCCTTTAGTTCAAGAAAGCTAGCAGGGAAAAATGCCTTAGCATTAAAGAACCGGGGTGTTGGGGTTTTTTTATCACATCTAAAAATAACATTTATATAACCACCTACCCTGACATTTCACATCAGCAAGTGGCCAGAACCGCCTCGCTCAGCTGTATTAAAATATGCAAACACAATGGGATTTTTAACAGATTTTGTTTCCTGAAAAACAATTGCGTAACTCAACGTTTAGAGGCAATAGGAAAGCCAAACCAGTTTTCTACTAAAAAGTATATCATACACAATGTGCCCTTCGGCACAGTTATTGCCGTTGCCTGTGATAATTAAATATATTACCTCTGTACGTCCAGCGTTACACGTGCGGCACGAATGAGGCAATAGCAACTAACCTCTGGCAAAATGAGAAACCACTTAAAGGCAGCAAAATGCACCGGTTGCTGTCTGCTTTTGGCCTCTCCGCACACACAGCAGGTGTCCATTGAAAAATATGGTTTTCTTTCCTTCTTCTTGCTAACCCCGCTCCTCTATGGACACCGTGCCTCCCTCAGAAATGTTTAGATCCTGATGAGAAACACCTTTTATCTAACCACAATTAATGCAAGACAATGCTGATATCATAGTCAAGAGATGACAAGTTTAAAAACAAGACCATATTATTTATTCTGAAGATAACTCTGGTGTTGGGGTGCAAAGATGCTTCATTATCTGTAGCGCACACCTCATCTGGTTTGCAGGTAAATCATCTCCTGGTTGCACCATGGCAGATAAGCTCCATCTTCTGTGGCTGCGTGCTTTCATGGGAGGAGAGGTGTCCTTTCGCTCCTGCTGTCCTGGCCTTTTGCATCAATATCTGAATTTTCTTCCCTGTCTGCATGGAGAGTGCTGCTACCCACAGGGTTGTCGGCACGTCTTCTCCAAATGAGCTGTTTGCCTGCCCGACCACCTGTGTATACAGAACCATGCTGCGTTGGTGAATTCCTGGGTGCTCCCAGGAAAAAAAAAAACAATACCATGTGTTTAGGGATCTGCGAGGAAGACTCCAGAGCAGGTTGCAATATCCAAATGTTGTACCCCAGCAGGACAACACAGCTGCGTTTTGGGCAGGGATCCTTCTGCTCCAGCTAAGAAAGCGCAGGGTGTTCTTCTCCGAGAACATCTACAGATGTTCTTCTCCAAAAACAGACAGTCTTCTCCAAAAACATCTGCATACAGGAAAACCAAAATGGGAATTCAGTGGTGTTTAAGAAATACCCAGAAACCCAGTTCCCATTCCAGTTTTTCTGTGTGTAGGTGTTCTCGGAGACGCAGCTGAGCTGGGTTTGTTCAATTATATTGAATTCAGACAGAGGGGATTCGACCCATCTCCAGGCATAAGGGATAGCGCGTTGCAAGTGGACCTCCAAACCACAACACGTTGCTTGAAGGCCCTCTTGGTGCAACGCTGCTGCCTCTGAGGAGCGTTTCTCGGGTCTCTGCAGTCAGCCGCTGCCGACTTTCTACAAATCATTTGTTACGAAGATTGATATTACAGTTATGTAAACATACATTATTTATCTGTTATGGCCCTTTGAACTGGGTGAGTGCTCCTGGCTTTCCATTATTCCATGTCTAAATTAATCATGGACCATAAAATCAGTCACCATTTATGCAATATGAAAAAAAAAGAAGAAGAAAAAAAAAAAAGATGTGAAAATAGCAGTCGCGGTGTAGAGATTTTATACCATGTTCCCTGGACAGTAACTACTCAGGCATCACGCTTCTTCCTTCAGGCCTGTGAAATATTTATTGCTTTTTTTAAAAAGGGAGAAAACCTCTTAAAATTATCTGCCTCCTCAGGAGAAAGTTATTCCCTGATCCAGTCATCTACTCCCCTGCCCCGGGGAGGGAGCGCTGCTCTGGATCTCCTTGCAGCATCCTCTGCCGACTCCGCGTCACCACCCTCTGACTGTTGGTTTGTGTCCCACGGCAGGTTGGGGACCGCCATCCAGTGCTGGGTACAGCCAGGAGCCTCCAACACCCTGTGCATCTTCTGGGGAGGTCTGCACAGGACTGACAACAGTGTCCCTGCCGGGAGTGCAAAGGGAACTGCGACATGGGGAGCTCCAGGACGGCTTTGACACTCTTGTTCATGGAGGTAGCCTTCTTCTACCTCCAGCAGCATCCCTTCTGCTTTTTAACATGAATTATACACTTCTCCAGACCCAACTGGTCGGCACCATCCATGTGCTCATCCCCAAGGCAGCTGCGCAGGGGGGGACAGCAGGACCCTCCAGCCTGCGGTACCCTGCACTCACCACTGCCTCCTCCTGCTTGATGCACACCAGAAGAATCAGTTGTCTCTGCTTTGGCTATGTACGGTGCTGGACATCAATGCTGGAGGTATGTCAACCCTCTGCTCCCATCCTGGTAGCAGCACGTGCCAAGGACTGGGCTTCTTGCACGTCTGCTGCCATGGTGGGAGAGGAGCTCAGGGGCTGGTTCGGTGCTGGGCTTCACTTCCAGGCACTTGTGTCCAGTCCACCTCAGGGCGTCGCCGTGGTGTTTTAAGGCATGCTTAGCTGTCACCCACCTCTGTGCCTGCTCCAGGCAGCCCCAAACCCTGATCAGCCTGGTATCCAAAACACCATCAATAATCCCAAACCTGCTCTGATCTAGCATCACAATTTGAGAGACGCACCGCATCTTGCCAGCCTATAGGATGAGGTCAGGGAGGGTTAAGAAAATGATGTCTGAAAAAAAAATCTTTCATTAATCTTCTTTTTTGGAATTGTTAGGGTCCATCCCATCAGTCAATGATGTGCAATCAGAAGAGTTAATAAAGATACCACTCAGAATAGCCTGGAGAAAAGGAGGCTGAGGAGAGACCTTCTCACTCTCGACAGCTCCCTGAAAGGAGTGTGTAGCGAGGGGGGGTCCATCTCTTCTCCCAAGGAGCAGGCGATAGGACAAGAGAAAATGGCCTCAAGTTGCACCAGGGGAGGTTTAGGATGGATATTAGGAAAAATTTCTTCACCCAAAGGGTTGTCAAGCACTGGAGCAGGCTGCCCAGGGATGTGGTGGAGTCACCATCCCTGGAGGGATTTAACAGATGGGCAGACGTGGTGCTGAGGGACATGGGGTAATGGTGGGTTTGGCAGTGTTGGGTTAACGGTTGGACTCAGTGATCTTAAAGGTGTCTTCCAACCAAAACGATTCTATGATCCTATCAACAACATCATGGAACCAATTATCCGTGGACAGGACACCAGTATTGGGGATGGAGTTCTCCGAGGTGGTCAGAAAACACTGCTGAGTTACCAGACCCTCCATACGATATTTGTTTCTTAGTGGAGATGCTCCCCACGCTTCAGCGACAGCTGTATGACTTGATCTGAGCCTAGGCGACAGCAGACACCAAAGCCACCCATCACCTCTACAACGCCGGTGCAAGGTGCGGAGCCTCCTTGTGCTCTCCTAAATGAAAGAGCTGCCGCTCTTGCAGGAACATCTCAGCGATATCCTGCAATACCCCAGCTCTCTCCGCTCCAGCTAATAATAACTGTCCTTGCAGCAACTCCTTCCCTTGCCATCCGCAGGCTGCTTCCCCTCGAGCGAGCGGCATGGCTGAAAGGAGGAACTTCTCAGAGCTTTAAATAAACTCCTGGATTCCCCTCCACCCGCCCCAGGCTTCTGCTCCAGCTGGGAGCAGCTTTCCTGTTTGTTTGTTTGTTCCTTTTTCCTTGCCATGATTGCAGAGAGGAAGGAATCTGGCTTCTGCCTCCCCGAAGACCTCGAAGGCGAGCAGCCCAGGCTAGGAGCGCAATTACTCAGTGCTGCAGGCTTTGGTTGAGAATTAAAGGTCAGGGCTCTTTCACTGGTGTTTTTTTATTTCGGGCTGCCACGGGGTCATGGCTGGTGATAAGCACACGCTAAAACCCACATTTTCAAAAGGAGTTCACAGTCCTCAATGTGGCCATGAGAAAGAGAGGGCATGAAAATCCAGGGAAAGCATTATTAACCCTCTCTTTTCTCCTGATTTTATTTTCTTTTTAGGTGGATGGGACTGGTCAAAACCTGAGTTGACATTTAACCCGCTTGGCCTCACGCTTGGGTGATGACTTCTTTTCCAGCAAGCCGTCAGAGCAGCAGGACCCTGGACCGCTCCATGCCCAGGAGAGCATCCACTGGTGGGGGCAAGACGGGAGGATGCTCTGATCAAAAGCTGGGAGTTACTAATTCCAGGTGTCTCAGAGGGGCTGAGGGCTTTGAAGTGCTGCAAACATTGACCTCCTGTGGGCGAAAGGCTGTGAGCAGCAATCAGGCACGACCAGCTCTTGTTGGAGATCAAAGAGGGGTGTCCGAAAGCATCGGTTGCCATAGCCACGCTGCCCACTGGCTGCCTGCTGCCCGCTCCCCGCCGGGGCCGCACGGGGGTTTTAATGGCCAGAAGCTGCTGTAGGGACCCAGAGCCTCTATTCTCCAGCCCTCTGCTCCTAACTTCCAGAAACGTAGGAACAGTTTTTGGAAAAAAAATCCAAATTGATTTATTTCTAGGAAAAAATTCATACAATACTGAAAGAATGAAACCCTTCTGTAAAATGTCTTTTCTTCCAGTAGCCAACTGTTTGTGAAGACCCCCATTGTCCTGCAGCTCTCCGGGCTGCACACATCTTGGCTACGTCAGGTAAAAGTCTACAAATGGTGGTTATGCCATGACCGCTCTCCCCACTGCAGGAATCATGGTGCTCCCCACTGTGCTCATGGACCAAAAAGCCTTCAGACCCAAATTCATACAAGGAGACAGGTGGAGGGGGGTGGTTGTGGGACCTCTGCACCACCAAGCTCTTCCTCAGAAGCTATGCTTTTGGGTTTTGGACCAAAAACATACCCTTGGGGTGCCTCTCTCCTGGAGGTGGTGGCTCCTTCCCCACCCAAGTCGGTGCTCTGAGGGATTCAATGTGTTTGTCAGATGTTTCTGGAAAGTGGCTCCATCGTTAACTTGGCACAGGTTGGAAATGTGGAGGCAGAAGCCTCCAGCTGGAAAAATGGTTTTGATAAATAATCAGCTGACAATTAGCCCAGGGGTGGGCCTGCCTGCCCTCCCCAGACCATCTGGGGGCATCAGCTGCTTACAGGTGGGTTCCCATCTGTCCTGTCCGATGTCCCCAGCGTCCCCCGCTGCTCTCCACCCCATGCCCGAGGTCAGCTGAGGTTTTCCTTTCCACCACACACCAAAATCTTACTGGGGATGAAATTCCTGACTTTGTGGGGCTGGAAAGGAGCTGTTGCAGGTGGGGGTGGCCGGTGGCAGCAGCCCCCCGACAGGCAGCCCCTGCCTCTCCCGACCCCACGGCGTTGTGCTCCCGGCGCTGATGGATGGTCTCGCCTGAAAAAGCCCTGTCCTGAGCTTCCCCAGCTGCGAGAGTAATTTATTGCACCTGTCCAAACAGGACGCATTTCTATTTTATCTGCATTACTGCCTGTCCTGCAGCGTGATGGAGAGGTTTGGATTTGCCCATGCTCAGATGACCTTGGCCCAGCCTGGTGGGTCTGTCCTCCCCCAGGGATGGTGGGGGGACACACGGACAACGAGCATCGCCGTGTTAGTCCAAAGGTGAGATCATAGAATCATAGAACTCTCTGGGTTGGAAGGGACCTTTAAAGGTCATCTAGTCCAACCCCCCTGCAATGAACAAGGACATCTTCAACCATATCAGGTCGCCCAGAGCCCCGTCCAACCTGATGGCAGATGCAGATGCAGCAGAAAATCCCATTCCTCGGACTGGGAGGCTGATCCAGGGATGTGCAGGGGAAAGGATCCGACCCCCTGCTCCAGCTGAACGGGGAGCACCAGCAGAACAGAGCACGTTATTATTATTAAGGAAATAATTTGGCGTGGAGTATCTTAATGCGAGTGATTACACACCGCGGCACTTGGAGGGATGCGGGAGAGCAGCGTGATGCTCCTTCCAGGAGCAAACGAGAGAGGAGGAGGGCTGTGCATCCACCAGAAAGTGCTGCTTTGCCTTCATTCCCCATTCGTGGGCCAAAGCTGAGACCCAGCAGGTTTCTGCTCAAGCAGAATTCCCAGTGAGTTCAGCGGCATTTTTGCCTGATTAAAGCTTGAGCCACAGTCCAGGAATTTCTGCCTCTGCTGCGATCCAAGCAGGCTTTGCGCAGGAGCTTGTAAGCAATCTGTTACCCTTAACGGAGGCTTTTTTTTTTTTTTTTTGAGAGTATTCAAGTTTATTCCGTTAGAAAGGGGTTTAGTCTTTCCTTTTCATGGCAGTGGGAAAGAAAAACTACTCGGTTCCCCCGAGCCGGAGCGGCAGGCTCTGATCTCGCTTGATTTTAGCCTTCTCTCTGGAAGAGAGAAGTTACTGAAGGACTTTGGAAATGATCGTTGCAGCTAACGAGGGCCAAAGGAGCTCTGGAAAATTAAATGGGATTGTAATTAGGTGAGCGCCTTCCTTTCGCCAGGTCAAGAAATCAGAAATTTCAGCTGGAATTTCAAAGGGAGGAGCGATTAGAGGAAGACGAACTTCTGACCCTGTAATTACAAATAATAGCTCTGCAGAAGTCTAAATGTGCTCCTCTGAGCCAGGCAACCAGGTGGGTGGTATTCTGCCCAAAATGACGTGAGCAAAATAACAATTAGAACAGGCTAGTGTCTACCAAACGTAGTCTGAAATAGCTTCGTTTGGAGGAATTGAAAATTAAAAAAAAAATTTAAAAAAAAAATTTAAAAAAAAAAGGAAGAAGTTCCTTTGGGGAGATGGGGACAATCTTAAGGAGAAGCACAAGTCGCCTGCAAAGAGAAGGGGAATAAAATCTTCATGATAGCTGGGGGGATACATCCCTGGGATGCGGCTCCTCTCCAACACAAAAATCCTCCCGTTGCATCCTGAGCCTATTTTAACACGTAGCTATTGCAAACGCTGCTTCAGCCCAGGATGCAGCGATAACTCCAAACCTCAGTTGGGCAAGCCTGAATAATTTTATATATATGACGTCTCGAAGATATCTACTCACTGGTTTTGGTGCTTTACTTGATGTCAGGGACAGTGTTTGAGTGATGCTGTGCAGGTACCTGCAAGGGACCTTCATCCCCTGGGACATCCCACCTCCCCGTCCCCATCGGCTGCTTCTGCAGCAGAGTGTGTCCAAGGAAAACCCAAAGCTGGAAGGAAGAAATCATCTCCTACTGAAAAGTGAAGCTGCCCCAGCAGGGAGGGCTCTGAGGGGACCTGCCTTCACCATCGTGATGGAGCAAATCTCTTCTTGCACAAAGCTTACTTTGTTTTCTATTCGGTATTCGGGTCTTTAACTGAAGAAAATATAGCACTACAGAAAAACATGCATTCAGAGACATTTTTTTCTTTGGTTTGTTTATCAGCAAGATTAAGATTCCTGGCTGTGGAATAAAGGAATGTCTCACATTTATTTGTATCGGGGCATGTGGAGTGCGTTTGTTTCCTAGGATGCAAATTCGTTGTTCATGCTCTGAATAAGAATCCCAGTGCCAGGAGACCGCCGTCAGATTCAGATCTCTTGGCATCGTTTTCACTGTAACTTCACGCGCAGAGTGGGGATTTGATTTTTCCCAATATTCTGCCGCCGTGTTTTGTCTCCGAGACACTTTCCCCATTTTTTTCTTAAACCTCCTGTCAGTTAATTTCCTTCTTTCTAAATTACGGCCGGCAGCTCCGAGGCTGCGGGGCCGGCTTTTGGGTTGTAGGTCACACCGCCATCCCTCGCGTGATGCCCGCCTCATCCCTGCTAAAGCCTGGGCGGCTGCGGGAGCCGTGCGCCCCATTCCGCGCTGCACAGCCGGTGCGGACCGGGGGGAGCCGGGGGGTCCCTCACTCCCCAAGCCTGCGGGAAAGGAGGGAGAAATGCACATTTTGGAGCTGGCGCAGGGGACACACGAGCTCCCGCGCTCCTCTCAGCCCAAAGCAGGCAAAATTGGGCGTTAAAATGCAATTGGCTGCGGTTTCTAATTTTATTTATTTATCTATCTATCTTTTTTTTTTTATTATTTGTGTTTATGCATGCACACACACACACGTCTCAAATCTTAGCTACAGCTGTGCAGAGGCTCAAAATCACACACGTACCAATAAAGCTGCTGTGTCCAGGGGGTATGGCTGGGCCGTTTTTATTTCCAGCCCTTCTCTACAAGCACCACGGGCAGAACCACCCCACTCGAAGGCTCGGCAGCGGCCAAGGTCCCCGTTTGTCCCCAGCTCCCCCCGCCTGGGGCAGGGGCTGCCACCTTGCATTAACTGCATCTGGGTACGGCGTGTTGTGACATGACTGTGCCTGACATGACATGTCACCTTGGGAGATAATGAGTTGGAAATTTGTGCTAATAATTGTTTTGACTGTTCCCCAGGAATGAGTGGGTTTTGGTTTTGTGTTGGTTTTGTGTTTGGTTTTTTTTTTTCAGCGGAACATCTTGCACCCAAGGTGATTTTATTAGGGAATTATTATTAATTTCTTTGATAGGAAAAATATCAGTCATACCCACTGGAGGATGGGGGTTGGTACCCAGCATCCCTGCAGCCCCTTGGGGTGGCCCTGGATGCCCAGCGGTGCTCTGGGAAGGCTTTGTCCCACATCCCAACTCCTCCCCTCCAAAACCCACTGCTCCAACCACCGTCACCTTCCCCACCACCAGGACCATGATGCCACTGCGACTAAGCAAAGGACTTGTATCGCTGTCTATAAGCATCTGCAGGTGGGCATAGGGTTGCACCCCATCTCAAGGCATAGGGATGCTGCACGGGGCAAATTCCTGGGTAACGGGTGCGTGCACGGGGTAAGGGCATACACCACTGAATCACAGCTTTTCACTGTGCATCACAAGGCGCTTGAATCCTTAATTGGCACCGAGCACGTTGGCTTTCTCTCTACCTGCTACGGAAACCCTGGAGATTTTTCTAACGAGCAAAGCAAGCTACTGCTGGTGGATTTTTCAAGTTCTCATAGCTTTACAAATTACATTTGCTCTAGGCAGCCATTCATAATAATCAACTTGAAACCACTGCTAGCACAAAAAAATCTTTGCCTTGTCAGCAATACACCTCTTAAATACCGTACTGCCATCCGTCACAGCTCGCTGTAACTTGTAATTTGATTAAACGCGCTCCAAAATGTGGGGTTGGAAGTGCACTTGTCCGCAGTAAGTGGATTTGTGTTCCCCTCTATAAGGAGGCTGTGATGTGACTTAACGACGGAAAACACTCATTATGGCAGACTCTTGTCAAACACGTTGGATCGGGGGAGTCTATTTTTGCCCAGCGCCTGTGTAAAAATGCAGTTTCTCTCCATTTGGCTCAGACGGACAGATTCCCACCAGCCAAGCTGCTTCACGCCTTCCCTCCCCAAAGTGGCACGGCTCCTTCTCGCAGAGGAACACCACTATTTTGGCAGCCTTAGGCCCATACAGATTTGGGGGTGGGTTTTCAGAGGTGAGCAGTGCCAGGCAGAAGGAACTCTCTCCAGTACTGGGCTGGAAGGAAGATGCTCACAGCAGCAGCAGTTTTTCAGCATCACCAACTTAGGAAATACAGGGGCTAGCCGTTGTGTTCCCAAATACACTGAGCAAGAAAATGCCATTTTTGTAGTCAAAATATCTTAATGCATTTTCTGCAGTTCCCCTGACCTGAGCTGAGCATCTGGCCTAAGTCCTGTTCAGGGCATGGGAACCCATCCCATCCTCCAGCAGTTCTGCTCCCCGGGCGCTGTAGGGGAGCCTGCAGCCATCTGCACCACCTCGCAGGGGCAGTCTCCATTCCCAAAACCCAGCAGATCTGGTCACATCCCAGTTTGGCCAGGGTCTCCCAGCAAGGCAGGCAATCTTTCTCCAGGTCTCGAAACAGCTCCCTCCAGGAGCAGCCAAAACATCAATGTTAAGACACTTATTCATTCCCTACTATGTATTTACAGTTTTACTCCTTGAATAGGAGCAGAGCAGCTTTGCCCATGGAGACAGTGCCGGGCTTTCCTTTGCTATCCCATCACCAGCAGCTGGTTTTGAAAAACGTGAAATTCCCCTATGCACCGAAGTCCCTGTGGCTTTCCCCAGCAAGGCCCGGTGCCATCACCAACGGGAGGCTTCAAAACCCCTTTTTTTCCTCAAAATTTCTCAAGAGGGAAAGAGAGATATTAAATAAACCACACATAAGATTATGGAAGGGATTGTTTTAGAGACCGTAAAAGAACTTTAATGAGGTCTGAGCTATATAAAAAAGGTTTGTGTTATGAGAGAGCCCCGTCTGGAAGGCTGGCAGGAGCCCGCTGTTAACGACACGCGAGTGTATCTTAAACCCGGGGCTTTCACCTGGCTGTTACGGCTGGAGCACGTGAAAAGCCGCACTGAAATTTAAATAAAATATTTAAGGGGCACTAAAAGTGGGCTGATGCTGACGAGGTTGGCGCGGGGGAGTAGGAATGTTCTCAGTGGGTCTGGGTGGGTGACGGGTCCCATTTCATGTGCTTTTTCCTAAGCCTTTCCAGCAGCTCCAATATTATTTTGCAGTACTGTTTAGCCTTGCAGCAGAAAATCAGGCTGCATTCATGCACGGGGTATATGAAATACAGCACGTGGCATCTCACAGATTTCCCTTTCCTTGAGAAATTGGGGTGTTCGATACAGAGTGGCATAAAAATGTGAGACCACAGCCCATATAGGCAAACAAAAATCCCACCCTCCAGCCAGCGCAGTGGGGAATTGGGGGTGTCCAGGGCTTTTCTCCGGTAGGGTGAACAGCGAGGACCATGGGATGTTGTCCCCATTGTCACCATCACCCAGAGACACAGGTTGCTGGGTGGAAGTCCTAAGGACCAGGAGCATCTCCTACCTCGGGAAAAGATCGCTTTTTCTCCAACACAGAATTTAATGCAAATCTAAGGGTAACGCAGGTTGAAAACCATTTAAAAAAAAATATTATAAATGAGCAGGATATGCAACAACTTCCAAGAAAGCTCGGGTTGCCACAGCTTCACTGAGGTGGCAGCTCCGGCACCGGGGATGCCCCCCATCGGTGAGGAAATTATTTCTGCATTTTAAGATGCCACTGGAGAAGTCACAACTGAAGAAAAAATGGGAATTTTTCTACAGGACAGTTTTGAACTTAAAATATTGCCCATGGCACAGAGAAGAGGACATGGGTTTTCTGCTATATTTGTCATGATCAGCTATTAAGAGTGCATTAGTAGCTAATTAAACATGACACCGGAGGGCCATTACTAATGGTCCCGAGCCCTGGGCTCAGCAAGGGGCTGCAGATGCTCGGTTTGACCCCATGTTTGGATGAAACTGGATGGACAAGTGCAGATGTTGGGGGAAATTCCTGATGCCTGTGTGGCTCAGGGTACAGACAGCCGCCCAAGACCAGCCAAGGGACCTTACAGCAGCACCTCCAGCAAGAGGCCATCAAGGGTGTAAGGATGGTCCCATAAACGACAGATATGAAGCATCACAAAAAGCGTTCCCAGTAGATCTCCCCAGTACACCTTGCGGTGGCCCCAGCGCAGCCTCCTTGCTGAGCTCTGCGGCTCTGGGGGCAGCAAGGATGATGCGCTCCCTTCCTCAGCTCCCCCATACCTCCACGGAGGGCTTCTACACGCGTTAGGCTCATGCTAAATAAAAAGCTGACAAAAGCAAGCAAATAGCACACAGAGGACAGACAGCATCTTTTCAACAGAAGAACAGAGCAATGATGACGCTCTAAGAGGCTCATTTATCCCTTCTGGGTGCTGCATATCTCTTACTGGGAGCTCTAGACCATCGCCACATCCAACCCACACAGCCTTCCCACCACCGACACATATAGCTCTGGGTTTGGGAAGGGAAAAACCCCAGAAAAATTACAATTGCTTGAAAAACATTGTGGCAAAAGCAAGCCGGAAAGTTAGATGGTTTGGTTTTCCTCTTCAGACAAAACCTAGGAGGAATTTCTGACCACACACGACCTGACAGAGCCGCGTCCACTCCTAAATATCCAGAGGGATAACCCCCTCTCTGGGGAACCACACTCCAGAGCCGCATGGTTGGGTTTTCCTGGGAAAATCAATCCTCCCATCGCCCCCCAAAAAAAACGCAGGGAAAATCATTTTATGACAGTGAATTATGTTATTTTTTCAGCGTTGAAGCCCATTTCAGTTTGGCTCCTGAATTTGCTTTGGTATAGACTCTTATATTGTTAAGTACTGTGCATACGCCTTAATTAAATAAACTATAGCTCTTGCAGCAGTATTTTATCAGGGAAACCCAAACAATTTGTTCTGACATCATTTAACTTCTTCTTTCTTTTGCTTTTCCTTGTCAAAATATTCATCCAAACTGGCACATTCTCACCGAGTATTTAGATTTTTTGCAGACATTTTTACAACCTATTTGCATTTTTATGGAAAACTCTTCCATCTGTTTATTTCCCTTTTGCATCCGCCTGGGATGGCTCGTGGCAGAGAGACCAGTGAAAGCCCGACGGCGCCAGGAAAGAGCCCGGGCGACGGCAGTGTGCCTTTCCCTGGTCTCACTCTTCGTGTTTTCCCCTCAAAGTTATTTTCTTATCTGCTCGGAGATCCCGCCTGTGAAAATAAAATGTCCACGACGACCGTTGTCTGCAGCTTCAGCAACTCAGACTTGGCAAATTGTTTGCAAAGCTGAGAACAAAACCCTCTCTGACAAAGGCGCTTCCAAAACCTGAGCTACGGATGCAGCCCAATGTAAACAGCACATTTTTCAGGAACAATGCAAATATTTTCGTATAATATGGGTTACTTTGACAAGTAGAACCATCTTTTCCCCTTTTAATACGTATAAAATAGTGTATTTTGGGGGAGGGGGCGATAAAAGCAGGGCTTCAGTGCCCCGGTCTCTACCTGCGGCTTGTCCAGGCTCCGCGCACGTTACTCATTTCTTAGAGAAGATAAACTTCTTGAGGTTATTTCTGCCCTTTTCTGTACATTTATGTAGTGTCAAGCTGGGAGTAATTCAACCTCCATAGTGCGGCTGGTGTTACTTTAATGCGTTGGTACTATAGTGATACATGCCCTACTGTATAATTTGCAGCATAAGGGCTGAGGAAGGGGACATGTCCCCAAACATGGTTTATCTCCATATTTATATATGACATCATCCTTCAAAGGTGTGAACTTTTACAACCCATTGCACAGTAAAATGCATTTTTAGAGGGAGCGTGTGATAAATTCCTTCTGTGGGCACCTCCCTGGGCACATGAAGCATTTGCTGGACTTGCCGCTGGTTGCCAGTGTTTCATGGCCCAACTCTCCAGTTTCACTCTTGGAAGGGTGGCTTGTCCTCAGAACCAGGAAAATCAAAAGTAATGAATGCTAATAATATAAAAAAAAAATAGCACATTATTTAGTTTAAGAGGCAGATTACAACCAGTGTGCCAAATGAAAGACACTGATGGGTGCTCCAGCACCCTCCTGGTTTCCTCCAGTGCTTTGTAGAGGTTTTTGTATTATTTTTGGTGGTAGCAGCATGGGGCTGGGTGACCGAATAACTACTTATAGGGTCCAAGATAATTGACCTTGGTCAGGTACTTTTCCACTCCGGCTCAACGCGGATAGTGGAATATTCTGGTACTTTGCACCAGTTGCACAAGCCCAGAGCTTGCTAGATCTTAGAATCATAGAATCGTAGAATGGTTTAGGTTGGAAAGGACCTCGAAGATCGTCGAGTTCCAACCCCCCTGCCATGGGCAGGGACACCTCCCACTAGACCAGGTTGCCCAAGGCCACGTCCAGCCTTGGGGTTCTGGTATCACCCCCCTCTTTGGGCCACAATCCATACATTGTCAGGAGTGGTCGATTATTGTTATCATTCCCAAAGAACAGGAGTCATGGGAGCCAGGTACGCTAAGGAGTTGCCATGATCCATTACTCTCCACCTTTTTCTTCCTTTTATGTTGGACCATTATGTGTCTCAGGTAATGTTCTGGTCCATTGTACAGTTATGTGTCCCATGTGCATGGGGGTCAAATGGCACCAAGTGGCGTAAAGTGGGGAGGAGGGTACACCACCAGTCCCCATTGCCCCCAGCATCCCCATTTCCCCCCAGCATCAGGCTGGGCTGCTCGAGCAGAGTCCCCAGGGATCACAGACTTCCTCCGCACGGACATGTGCCTGCGGGGCAATTGCGAGTTAATAACCTTTTCCTGCAACCACTTTATACTTCACGTTTATTTTTTTCTTCTGGCATTGTTCCTTCTTTCCCAAAGGAAATGTCCCAGCCTTTATTGCTCGTGCATATGGAAAGAGGTCAGCGCAAACGATGCTATCGCACGGTGCGGCTCTCAGCCCTAACTAACTGCAGATGAAGGAAGCAGCGCCACAGCTGTGCGATTAAACATCTATATCTGCATTGAAATTACATGTGAGGCAGACTTAAATAGAAGTCCTGAATAGCCACTTGCAAGAGCTAACCCAGAAAAAAAGCAGGTAAATACATTGTTAGGCACATCTCTCTTCTCCGGGCTTTGCAGAGCGGCTCAGACAAACACCAGCATCATGCTGGAGACCCACTGTAGCATGGTCCAGACCTGCTGTCAGCCTGGGAGATGGTTATTTACAAACTTGTTTTCTTCATTTGGGACTTTTCAGGGACTCTAATTCAGTAAAAAGCTAAAGTAAAAAGTTTATACCTTAAGAGATTAAATTAATCCAGCAGTGCCGTAGTTTGTTCACAGTGGGCATTTCTATAGCCACACGTTCACCCCTTCTGTGTGTTCAGTCCTCCAGAGCGGCAGCATCCGCTGAACAGGGGGTGCTGCTGCCCCACCACCATTTATTTTTGGAGGTATTCAAAGCTGAGACAACCACTGTTTTTCACCTTTGTCTCACTGAGAGGCTGACATGCCCAGCTGAGTCCCCCCAGGGACATCTCAGTGCCCCACACACGGCCATCAGCCATCACCAGCTTGCAGCCAGTCCTGGTTTGGTTTTAAACATGGCAATTTTGACTTTAGTGGCTGCTTCCCAGCTGTGACTGAGCACCGGGCACCCCAGTCCGGAGGGTTTGCACCCAAACACGAGTTGCCACATGGCATCAGAGCAAAGTGCCATCAGGGCCTCCAGCAGTGTTCAATGCCAGATGCTACAAAAAAAGGAGAGGCGGGTGGCCCCTGTGCCATCCCCACGGCTCGGGCGGCTCCTGGGAGGGCTGTGGGCAATGCCAGGCACACAGGTCACCGGTGCCACCCCGAGTCATGCTCACACCTCTGACCCCATACCAAGGAGAGGTCATCCTGGTGGCTTGTCCTGACCAATTTGGTGGCCTTCTACGATGGCATTACAACGTCGGTGGATAAGGGAAGAGCAACTGATATCATCTACCTGGACTTGTGCGAAACATTTGACACTGTCCTTGTCTCTAAATTGGAGAGACATGGATTTGACAGGTGGTGACTTGGTGGATAAGGAATTGGCTGGATGGCCGCACTCAACAACAAGAGTTGCAGTCAACAGCCCAATGTCCAAGTGACGACCAGTGACAGAGTGGCATTCCTCAGGGGTTGGTACTGGGACTGGTGCTGTTTAACATCTTTGTCAACAACATGGACAGTGGGATTGAGTGCACCCTCAGCAAGTTTGCCAACAACGCCAAGGTGTGTGGTGCAGTCAATATGCTGGAAGGAAGGGATGTCATCCAGGGGGACCTGAACAGGCTTGAGAGGTTGGCCTGTGTGAAGCTGTGGCTGCCCCATCCCTGGAGGTGTTCAAGGCCAGGTTGGACGGGGCTTGGAGCAACCTGGGCTGGTGGGAGGTATCCCTGCCCAGGGCAGGGGGGTGGAGCTGGATGGTCTTTAAGATGGTCCCTTCCAACCCAAACCTTTCTACGATTCTATGATTGTGTCCCCTCTGCGTGGGATGTCCCATGCCCAGGAAGCCTCTCCTGGGAGCAGTGGGAAGCGGCTCAGCCACCAGTAGCTCCCGTAGCACACATGGACTTAATGCACACAGATGCTAAAAGGGCATTTAATGACATTCCTTTACATGAAGAAAACCACCTTTGCCATATATTTAAGGTCTGGGCTTTGCTTGGAGCTGTACCGTGAGATTTGGCTGTGGTCCATGCCCACACACTGAACCTGGCTGGCAGGGTCTTGCCCCATGTCCAATGCAGGACGTGCTCCCGTCTCAGTCTGGAGCCGCATCTGATATTTGGTGTAAAGACTTGGGCTTACGAGCATGGATCAGAGCTATTGAAATGCCTCCATTTTCATGGATATGGCCCCTACGGCCGAGCTGCATGGCTGCAATGCACCAAACGCTGTTTCCCGCTGCTCTTGGTTTGGCTCCTTTGCACTGCCAGATCTTCTCCTATGTGCTGAAATACCCTGAAAGAGCCTCAAGTACTTTTTCATTTCCACTTGTAGCCATTTGCATGATGACAGTCGTCAGATAATAAAGACCACGGCCCAAACTCTGCTCTCAGGAAAGGCACCGCAGTTCCCGCTGAGAGTAATTCAAACCCCAGGTTTGTCTTCATGAGAGCCTGGGTGACTGAGAGTCATTTGGAAAAGATAATCAAAAATCATCGTATAAAACCATGGATGTAATTTGTAGAAAAGAATCCGTTTTGGCTTACCCATAATTTCACATGATCAGGCAAAAGTAGACATACATCCTATTTACGGCTTCTAGGAAATTTCTACTTGCCCAATTCATGTTAAACATATGGACTTCATTTTCTCTCACACCTGGCCACATATATTTGTTATGAAAGGTTCATGACTCTCCGGGTTATGTGACCTATTCCCAAGATGATTAGAGTTAAATGTGTTTCCTGCTCTCCCAAATTCCGTATAAACTGAATAAACCAATCCATAGATCCCCAGTGTAATATCCTGAGCCTACAAACACACACACGTAATAAGTCAGGGAGGAGGGAAAATCATATCGCTGCTTTCCATTAACCAGCAGCTGCAAGGGGAAGGTAATGAGAAAAAGAAAAACCCTGGTAATTCAGGGAACAATACAGACAGATACTTGAATTTTGTCTCACTGTGCTGCACTCAATGAAAGCGCTAAAGTGTATTTATGCATTTCTCCCTGTTACACAGGTGTCGCCTGGTTTGTCCTAATGCACGGAGCAAGCTCTGCCTCTGCTGGGGGTATCTGCTGGGATGGACACCTTCTGATCAATGCCAATGTCACTTGCCATCCACTCTTGGGCTCTGATAATGAAAGATCACGCTCAAGCCCCAAAACTTGGCTTTTAAGCCCCGGTGAGGGGGACACACACTTCTCTGAACTCAGATCTGATGCCATTGTATTGTGTGGGAAAGGGAGACGCTTTCAGAGCCTCAGCAAATGGTGACAATGCTCTTGAGCACACCAAAATGCATTGGGGTGTCCGGGCATAATTTCACATGTAATAATAAATGCTGCAACAACAGCAACAAAAAAATAGTAATACCTAAATACGTATATAACTATATATCAATGTAACAATATATTCATATATCTATATATCTGTATCTGTGTATAAAGCTATAGTGGCACATAGCCAGATGGCATAAAGAGCCCAAGCAGGGCTGGTGACCCTGATCGCTGCCACTTCTGGCCCATCCAGTGACAACAGAGATGCTGAAAGCAACAGAACTGCAACCGACTCCTTTCCCCCAGAGACCTCTTTGGCTTAGGACATGACCCAAGAGTGGGTTTTTTTGGGCCACAATCCCATATTCATGAGATTGTTGACCTTTTTTAAATTGAGGGTGTTGAGATCTATCTGTTCTTAAATACCCCATATGGAGAAGAAACTGAAGCTTCGGTGGCCTGAAGGAGGAATGGCAGGCGGCACAGGGATGAGGTGGTCTCTGCAGGACCCACTCGTGAGCATCCGCGAAGGGGGCTTTGTGGTGGCCACCTCTGCCCTGGGGCAAGCCCATGGCTGTGGCCTCGGCACATCACTGAGCAGAAAGACCATTGAGGCCTACAAAACCTTCTTGCTCCATCAGGTCTCACTACGTACGTTTGAAACAGCTTATTCATCCACACGTGAGATGTCTGAGAGTGACTTTGGGGATTCAGAAATCAAATAAAGCCTCTTGGTGAGGTTTCTCCAGTGTAGAACATCGCCTTGCAGGTAGCCCCATGCAAAGGGGGACTTTGGGGTGGACCCCTGTGGCAGAAACCCCCCAGTTGAGGTTATTGTCGCAGATGGTGTTGGTCAAGGATGGAGCGCTGCTTGATGCTATGGGTAACTGCACCGGCATGGCCGCACACTGCATCCCGATGGCTTTGACCTTTCCAGGGACTGGGAAGTAGTCAGCTCCTCTTGCAAGCAGCGGCTGGCACTTACGGCTGATGTCTGTACACCCCATAAACACAGCGCTCTTCTTTTCGGCTTGGCCGCTACCCCCAGCCCACCGCACACCCATCTCCTTAGGGCATGCTGCCGCCCCAGTCTGCTGAGCCCAAGTCATATGGGGACAAAAATCAACCCCTATAAAGAAAAATGTGGTCTTAAGGAGGGAGGAAAGCAGAGGGATCAGCCCAACACCACAAAAACCACCTCTTTTTTTCCTGGAGAGATTTTTCCCTTCGAGGAACTGAAAGGAGAGCCGGAGGCTGTGCAACGACTCAGCGCCGGTGGAGCGGTAAAAAATACCAAGTGAATCGCTTCCAAAAGAGTTTAGTTGGATGTCATTATTTCCTGTTGGTAGACAGAAGGAGAGTGGGAAAAACTCCTGTTTCGGGAGCCAAGCCCTGTAGAGGAGAGCGATTAGCAGATGGCATGGAAATTAGCTCATTATTATTAATTTGCCAGGCCTTTACCAGTTCATGAATTGCCCTTTGAAAGTTGAAAAGCAGCGTGTGCATATGTACAAAAGAGGGCTTCTTTTGGCAAATCATCTAATTAATTGCTGTGCCACCCACCGCATGAATGGAAGCCGTCCCCACCTGCCTCGGCACAGCCCCGCGCCCGGATTTGGGGGCAAGCCGGCGCCGGCCCCAGCTGGGATAATGCAGCCCCTATTGCAGGATGCTGCTCAATAGGAAACCTCCACGACTGGTGCTTATTAATGTGCTAATGTTTTGTTTGAAGAAGTTAACATTGAAAAAGGCCTTTTTTTTTTTCCAGGGGGTTTCTGTGAAGGCGGTTGAACTGGCTGTTTAGCAGTATTGCAGATATATATATATCTATTGAAAAATTTATTTAAGACAAACCATACTTCAACACGCTAAAACCTCTCCTCCATCCTCTTTAAAATTTGATTTAATTTTGCATAGACTGTGCTTCCCAAAGGGATGTCCACGTCCTTTTATTTCTTTCCAGAACACCACTGCCCTGTGGAGCCAAGAGAAGAACTTGTGCTGGCGAAGCAAAGTCTGACCATTTAGATTTATAGTGAATACGTTATTGCGTTGTGGCTGCAATTTGACTTTTCTCCCAGCTCCTTTGTATAAAATCGGCTGCAAATCACAATAATAATAATAATAATAATGAGGAGGAGGAGGAGGAGGAGGAGAAGAAGAAGAAGAAGAAGAAGAAGAAGAAGAAAAGAAGAAGAAGAAGAAAAAGAATGTTTCCAAAATAATTGATAACACAAATCATAGACATCAAAGGGTTGGTTGGTTTCTGCACGGGATGGGTCATGTAAAAACCATCCCCCTGCAGCTCTGCAAGTGGAGGCAGTGAAGCCACAGCTTTGGGAGCGTTCTTCCATCCTTATCAGGAGCCTGAAGAAGTAAGACACCACCATTTGAAAATTAAGCCCCCCTGGCCACCCACACCATGTACGTAGGCCTGATTGCTGCCGATTAAAGCCGTTGGTAGAGGATATCCCACATACGGCTGCTTTCCAGCAGGAGGAAGGCAATAGCTGTCATCAGCAAGAGTGGCAGCACTGCAAGCCACTGGGAGGGCTGTAAGTGACACAGTCGCTGGCGTTGTCACATTAAAGCCACAGCCTTATAGCTAGAGACAGGGCTAATTGCCTGAGCACATCGCCGGGTGTCAAAACTCCTAATTGATTTCCTCCTCATTAACGATGTGATGCTCCTCCGGGGCTGTATTTCAGCACGCGCGCACGCACCGCGCTCCAGCTCTGCCTGGGGTAAAACACTCGAAAATCTGTGCATGTAAACGCAGCGAAAGGAGTCACGGAAAGCTAATTAGAAATCTCACGTAAATACATTGTCAAAACATAACACACGTTGGAGTCCAAGTCATCGATTACGACGGGTGCTGCAGTAGGTTTAGTTAATGCTGCTCTGTGCAGTGGTATTGCCTTCGTTTGGGAGTGTCATGGTTTCAGCCGGGATGCGGTCGACTTCCTTGCAGGGAGCTGGCGTGGGGCTATATTTTGGGTTTGGGATGAGAGTGGTGTTGATAGCACACTGATGGCTTTGGTTGAAGCTAAGCTCTCAAGGTCTTTTCTGCTCCTCACCCCACCCCACCAGCGAGCAGGCTGGGGGGCACAAGGAGTTGGGAGGAGACACGGCCAGGACAGCCGACCCCAACTGACCAAAGGGATGTTCCATACCATATGGCATCGCGCTCGGTGTTTAAACCTGGGGGAAGAAGAAGGAAGGGGGGGACGTTCAGAGTGATGGTGTTTGTCTTCCCAAGTCAGCGTTACGCGTGCTGGAGCCCTGTGTCCATGGAGATGGCTGAACACCCGCCTGCCCGTGGGGAGCAGGGCATGAATTCCTTGGTTTGCTTTGCTCGTGTGCGCAGCTTTTGCTCTATTAAACTGCCCTCATGTCAACCCATGAGTTTTTCCTGACTTTTACTCTTCGGATTCTCCTCCCCATCCCAACTAGGAGAACTGAGCGCGGCGGCTGTGTGGTCCTAGTTGCCAGCTGGGGTTAAACCACAACAGGGGATTAGATGCCACTCCACGGAGTTATGACCATGTGCCCATTTTTGCTGCTGGAGCACCTTGGATGCAGACCAGCATCACTCCTGCAGCTCACCGGGGAGCTGTGAAGTCTTTGATCCAGGTCGCAGTAGAGAGCACGCTCTCTCTAGCGCTCATCAGTGGAGGATGCGCAGGAAAAGCTCTGGTTTTAAAGATTTATGCATATGGACGAAGGAACTGGCATCCTCTGTTAGCATGGCCATTTGGTACCCTCTGATTATCCAACGTGGAATTTGGTTGTTCTGATTTGGAAACGTGCATGGAGTCCTTAGAAAAAGCTGCCTTGAAGTATCGCTGCAGCCTGATGGGGACGAGGGGCTGAACGGTTACATGTCATTCTCCAGACGGAAATCCTCAGAGAAGCGACAATGCGCTTTGTAATTAGAGTTAATTAACACTTTTGCAAATTGGTCTTTATTTAAGACCAGCTGCTGAGGAAAAAAAGTCTATAAGCCCATAAAATATTAATTAGAACAAGTGTCTCGCCTGCTACCATCGGTTTCTGCGTGGATGGGCGTTTGGCGAAGGCAGCTTTGTCTCCCTGGATAAAAAGCAAAAGAGCAAGACCTTGAAATAAATAAATGCCAGATTTCAGCCCTTCCTCACAGAGCCTCTGCACGCACGTGTCATGGGGAAAAAGCCTCGTGCCCTGCAAATGTAACCCAGCGCTCTGGAAAAGCAGTATAATAAATTTGTAAGTAGTAGAGATACTACATTGGTAGGAATAAAAGGCAAAGTTTAATGCGCGCACGCTAACCTGTGCTGTGGGAAAGTGCAATGGTCAGATGATGCTGATTCTGGTCCCGTTTCTGAGGATTTTTTTCCTTTTAGCTTTTCCATAACGTGTGACTTACATGGGACCCTGGATATTGTGGAGGAAGGGTAAATTATAGACCACAAGGCAGTATTTTTGTTAAGAGGCACTGTCTGTGCACCGTGGGAAAGATGGAGGTTACCTCGATTAGATATTCCTTTTCTCTGTCTACAAATTCAAGTTATTCACAAATTTGTAGGATGATGCAGGGCGGCAATGATGGAGATCTCTGCAGCAAAGCCCCCCTTTCCCCACAGCACACCCCCCCACCCCGACCCTGGGAGTTTCCCTGCTGGTTTCTTTCTGTTGTGTTGTCTATATAAACTAACTTGAGAACTTCATGACACGTATTATTTAAAACAAGGCTTTTTGCCCAAACTCCCCACTTTCATGCTTGTGGGATTTTGTGCTGAGGCCGCAGCGGGACCGGTTCCTGTGCGGCTCCGCTCTGCTCTGACTGAATGAGGTCATGGGCTTCTCCGGGCTATAATGATCTTAAAATTATGTGACAGAAACAAATAGGAAATATTTAAAGTTAAGGCTCTGCAAGTACTTCTATTCGACATAGAGATTGAATCACTTGGAGTTTATATCTGCTTGCTAAAAATCCCTTTAAGAAGCCAGACTAGGGAGAAGAAAACCTGCAAAACCTGTTTTTTCACCCTTTTGCATGGAGTCTGTACCTGGTGCCCACTCACTGATGCTGCGCTCAGAAAAAGTTACTTAGAAGAAGGTACAAAACCCGCCTGGAGTTTGGAGAAGAAAAAAACCTGCAGAAACAAATAGCTGTGGAGAAGGCAAAATGAAACGTGAAAAAAAAACCACAATTTCAATGGAAATTTTCAAACCGGCTTTACTGTGAATTCCCTTGAAAATACATCAACCCCTTAACTGTATGGAGGCCATTAACCATTCCTGTTGGATTCAGTGAATAGTTTCACCAAGGAAACAATTTCTTTGCAAACGGAAAAATGTTTAGTTCCAGGATGGTTTAGGGGATGGAGGTTGCTTGCATTTTAGTTATATGCAGTTTTCAGTGTAAATTCAGAAAAGGTTTTAGAGGATTAAAACCATGCTAAGGTGAAGCAAACCATTCCAGATCAACACCAACGTGGGATTTTTCTTTTCTTTTTTCCTTGCCTGATAGTTTCACAAACACTGAGCCATTTTCTTTCTTGCTGACGCGAACAAATGACTATGAAATATGAAATGTGAGATATGAGATGTGAGATACGAGACGGGCAGTTGTTTGCAGTGGTGTTAACCCACAGGTCAGCCATCTCCCAGCACCTCTGAGCTGGAGCTCTGCTTTCCAGTGCGAGATGCTCAGCCAAGACCTCTGCGTCCTGCGCTCCTAATTTACCATCCATTACAAATTTGCTTTCTGCAGAATATTTCATTTCAGCAGCCCGTGGTGTTGCTCGGCAGAAGACAGGGCTGCAGATACCCCAGGGCAAGTGGGGACCCCCAGACACCTGTGCAAAGTTAGATGCGCCCATGGGAACATGCAAAATGAACAGGAGAGGCTGCTGAACGTTGCAATCACCCCCGTTGAGGATGATAATTCATCACCTTGAGAAAGCAAACGAAGCACAAGACGTTTAGGGCATGCACTGATAGATTTAGGAATGTACTTGGAAGTGGTAAATAGGAGAATGTGGTGTCTCATGGACCAGGAAACTTCTCGTGGTCAGCAGTGGCTGGACCAGGAGTCACCAACTGCAATGTGTTTGGAGCACACCTTTGGGAGCCCAGATCCTCTGAGGAGCTGTCTGGTCCCAGGAGGAAGAGCTCCGGGTCCTCCCAGGACGTGGCTCTGCCATCCCTGGGCAGAGCGAACCTCCCCGGTGACTCTTACAAGCATCGCGCTCCCCTCAGCAGATGACATGATCCGAAGCGACGGCTGTAGTAACGCGTGCTCGGCTGGCGAGGTTCGTGCCAGGTGAGACAGAAGCGGAGACACCGGCGCGTTCCCCAGGAAGGTGTTGGATGTGGCGGGGAGGGCGCTTGCATTTCTACAAGCCACAGCAGAATGCCAGAATGGCTCACGCACAAATTAATGTGATGGGAAAAGTGCATTACAGATCCATTACCGCTACCCACAAAAGAGAAAACAGTGGATGCACTGAATGACAGCCCTGGAAAGTCCAATATCTGCGTTTTCAGAGGGTGAAATTCAATCCTGAGCTACGGCAATACCCCATCGAGATAGAAATGGCATGTATCCCATTCCCATTTGTATGGCCAGGGGGTTGGCTCTATAATCTCATGGAAAAAAAAAGGCTCCCAAAGATTTAAAGAGGCTTTGGATCAGGCTTTGAATGCCTTTTCATTTTACCCTATTCATATATCAAATAGAGCTCTCTGGTCTGAATAATTGCATTTTACCTGCTGAAAACATGGTCTGAAAACATAGCAGTATTTTATTTCTTCTGATGGCACATAAAGCATAAACATTATTTTTTGTAAAAATGAAAAAAAATAAGCCTCATTTTTCTCTTTAAATATAATTTACAATAGGAAACATTAACCCATAAATCATAGGCACAAATTCAGATAGAATTGAAACACTACACTCAGCAGCAGGCAAATTACACCCAGACCACTCCATCACCAAGTGCTCCTTCCAAGGGCATTATTGGAAATATGTTCCTCATAAGGTGAGTTAATAAAAAAAAAAAAAAAGAAAGAAAGCCAAGCAAAGAAAGAGCCCAAGAGCTGTGTGGAGGGAGACCCCCAGCACCCCAGCAAAGTCAAGCAGAGCCCCTGCCATGAAGGTAGGGCTGGGTTCAGCTCGCCCCTCCTTGCCTGGCCTCTTGGCCATGGGATGGTGGCCCAAGTGCATGATCTCGGGTAGCAAATCCCCCATTCCCCGGCTGCCAGCATGGCTGCTCGCCCCGTTTCTCTCCCCAGCTTTGCTTGCAAGCCACTGGCATCAGTAGTGTTCATCTCTTCATCTGCGCCTCATCTGACAGGGCCTCAGACCCGCTTGGGAACGTGGGTGGCCCTGCAATCCTCCAAGGAACCAATCCTGGCTGCACTCACCTGCCATGCAACACATTTCTTGGTAGCTCAGTGGAAAACCAGTGAGAAATTATACACATACAATTATATGGTTCAGCACTTCGTGAGAGGGCTTTCAAAGCGTGGTTTTGAGGAGAAGAAAGAGGAAAGCACCAACGTTTAGCACCTCTAAAGTAACTATTGGCACTGACTAGACATGCAGACCTCCTCCCGTGAAGCGCAGTCCTGCATGGACGTGGCAGCAGCTCTGCAGCGGCAGCCTCTAGCTCTCCTTCCTTTGGAAAGGAGCCTCCCAAATAAAGACTTAACAGTTTTACTAAGTATCTGCTTCCTCTCAAATGTAATATTCCCCTTTAGGTCCCCATCTCCCAGTGAGTAATTAATAGCTGGTCTTTATCAGGCAGAGCATCTCTAAAATCTGGCTTAGGCCCCAACCATCCAGCTCCTTTCTGCTCACAACCTACTGTTTTCAGCTACAGGATAATTACATGCATGAGGGTGCTTTCTTTTTTTTTCCCCCCCTTTAAATCTTGTAATGTGACTAATCCCGCGAAGAGGGATGTATCTCAGAGGACGTGTCAGCTGCGGAAACAAAAAACAGATGTGGTTCATAGAGGGTGAAAGGGAACCTTGAAATACTTTCTGCTTGTTCAGCCCCCAGCTGCACCCTGCCACCCAACCCCGCCGCCCGAAGCTGTGGCCGGGCGAAAGTTGACAGATTTGGGGAACATCTCTACAGCCCCAAGACTGGTAAATACCTCATAGCTGGAGGTGTGAGATTTTGCCAAACAAAGGCATATAAAGTGCATTGCCTATTCCCCCATTTCCTTTTCTTCGCTTTTTCTCTAGTATTTAGGGCCTCCCGGGGTGGGGGTTCCCCTTCCCAGTAGAGTTGGCGGTTCCGCACTGGGGAAGAAAGATATTTCTGGTTATTTGTGGTTTCTGGATGTTTGTGTTGCTAGGACGGATGGCGTTGCTGGTACGTGACGTGGGGAATTGGGCACCCCTCGCCCAGCCTGGCGTGGGGACAAGGCGGCAGCGATGCTCAGCCCTGGCACAGCCGTGCGGCTCACAGACAGAAAAAAGCCTCGTTAAAGCCATGAAAAGCTCTGAGCACAGAAAGGAGGAATGTCCCCATGGCGCTAACAATGCTTTATTTCTGGGCAGCAGCAGATATGAGCTGCGTTTACTTTGGGGCTGTGAAACACTGCGCGCCGTGGCCAGCAGGGAGGGGGATTTACAGCACGAGGGCCCTGCCCCGCCGCACTTGCAGCAAATAACAACCATAGGGATTAATTATTTTTTTCCTGCCCTGCTCTGTTACACCCACACACAGGCATGAATAATGCAGCCGTGCAACGCGTGCAGTGCACGCTCCCAGATGCTATAGGTTGCTTATAGGCCAAACACTATAGATTGCTTATGCACCAGCCACGGTTATCATAGACTCATAGGATGGTTTGGGTTGGAAGGGACATTTAAAGGCCATCTCGTCCAACCCCCTGCCATGAGCAGGGACATCTTCAACTGGATCAGATTGCTCAGAGCCCCGTCCAACCTGACCAGGAATGTTTCCAGGGCTGGGGCATCCACCACATCTCTAGGGCAACCTGGGCCAGGGGGTCACCACCCTCAGTGTAAAACATTTCTTCCTTATATCTAGTCTAAATCTACCCTCTTTTAGTTTAAAGAGTTTAAAGCCATTCCCCCTTGTCCTATCTCAACAGGCCCTGCTAAAAAGTTTGTCCCTTAGGATTCTCTTTGAACCCTACCATGATGAATAAATGAGGACGTTTCAAGGGCTGAACACCCATCACTCACCTGGGCTTGGAAACATCAGCCCATCACTGCCACTTTTCCCAGTCATAAAAAGTATGATATGCATGGCACAATGTGTGTGGAGGCTTGGGCAGGAGGGGCAAAAATAAAGGTGAAATGAGGTTGTTAGGAGAAGAGAGCGTAAGTGTATGCATGTGCTGGATTGGGATCGTGGAGAACAAGGCCGGGTAAAGCCTGTTGGAAAAGAAATGCTGCAAAACAGCAGAAAGTTGTTTGGTTTTACACCAAGAAACCCCTTGCAACCATGCTGAGATATGAAGAGCAGGGATTAAAAAAATGCCGGGATGGTTGCGTGGCTGATGAGATCTCAGCCATATCTGGTGGCAGTTTCTATGAGTGCTTGAGAACGTCATAACCGGGGAGGGTTTCATCAAAGGCACGGCTACAGAAGCAGGCGGCCACGGCAGGTACAGCAGCGGGGTGTGCTCAGTGTGATGAACGTGGTCCATTTGCTCATGCCAGGGGAAAACCCAACGTGCTGAATTTGAGAAAGCAGCAGGTGAGTGAAGGGGGAGAGAAAAGAGACGGTGGGAGTGATGGGTGAATGAGTGAATCACCTGTGCTCAGGGATGCTCCAAGCCCGTGAACGAAGCCACTGGAGAGATGTTCATTGGCACAAGAAGAACTTGGATCTGCTTTATCTTCACGTGGCCAATCTGGTTTTAGCCACTCCATGTGGAGGGGTCCAAGGCTTGCAATAACTTCAGCTTGGCCATGTGTGGAGCCATCTCCATCCCCTGGAGGTTCATGGGACATCAGTCCCCCAGTCAGGAGCCTGCCAGCGGCCAGTGGGGACTCTCTGGGCACATTTATTAGACCGAAGACAAAACCTGCTCATCCCATTTTCGCTGCAATGATTGATGATAATGGGGGCAAAGCTGACACCCAACAATAAAAACAACTCCTGAGGTAGACAGTCTAGCAAGGCTGCGCCCATCTTCAGGATCAGCCAAAACCACGTTATAACATTAAACATTGCATTAGACGAGAGCTGAATTAGATCAGACTAAACAAAAAGAATCTTGTGAGACTCTTTCCTCCAGGTCTTCCAGCACAGCTTATTTCCCACCTGACGGTGTTTCAGGCCCCGATCCTTTACACTTGTGCGTGAAGTGAGACTTTGAATATCCACGGCAAAGATATTCCCCAGCAATGAAAAAGTCCAGCGTATTTTTAATGCCGAGAGTGAACTTGGGCACAAACTTTTGTTTCAGCACTCAGCGTGAACTTTTCCTGAAGCCCAGGGGGGGAATCGCATCATGGCCGTGAGGATGGCATCCTCACCACCCCTGCAGCAGCAGCGGTCCTTCATGCTTGCAGCCAACAGCATCAAATCCTCCCTCCCAAATGTTAACGACTTTGTCTCTCCCTCACTTATCAAAATTGCCAGGAACGGGCACTGAAATTGTTCATTGTGCAGCTGCTAAAAATGGCTCGCGGGCTCGATAACGAGCGAAAGGGCTGAACCGTTTGCTGTCGCACCAGAGGGAAGAGACGGCACCACAGGAATAAGCCATGTTTGCACTGGTTTGTCTCCCCAAAGACACACACAGGCCCGTATTTGGCACAGTGCCTGGGGTTGCCGTCTTTGCCATCGGTGCCATCTGTCCAGACCCAATTAATCCCACTCTCTTAACACTGCTGGGCTGAGGCTCACGCGGGATGGAGCCTGCAGCAAGGGATGAGGATGGGGAGCCCCGGGTGGCTCTCCCCATCCCTCTCACTCACCACCTTGCCAATGCTCCAAAAGCGTGAGAAGAAGGCGTGAAAAATAACATTACAGAAAGCTGTGATGGTATCTAACCCTTGCTCACCTCGTTCTCCACCAGTTCCTCTCCTGGGCCTCACCACCCTAACGTAATACATTTCCTCTCCTTGTCTGTATTTTAGTAAACATTAAAAATACCAAGGATACCTTCAGAGGGAGGATGGGGAACATGAACGGGTGTTTCCGGCAACAAGGGGAAGTTTGCTGACTATCACACCGCTGGTTTGCAGGAGCCTTCTCTGCCCCATAAACATTGCTGCTTTCTCACCGCTGCCTTCTGTTGCCTCCAAAAAGGAAACCTCAGCGTTGCAATGGGACAAATGCAGTATGGCATTCAGAATGGACTACCAAAACACAGCTCTCAAAGTGAGAAATAACCTACCAGGTGTCTTCCAAAGAGCGTACGAGAGTTTTGCATCCCCCAAAATTTCTTTGTGGCTGTGGCAGAAAACCAAACCAGAAACAGCCCGTGCCATTTGGTGAGCTGATGAGCACAAGCATGTCCTTCCTCCTGCCCAGCTTGTCCGCACCATTTGTCATTTGAATTAAATAAATGTAGTAATGATAAATGCTCATTCTTTTCCAGCAGCTTTCTTTCAGCCAGGTGATGGTCCTCCCTGCATCCATCACGCGACACAGGGCTTCGGCGTGTTGGGAGCAGGCATTGCCCTGGAAGAAAAAGGCATTTCTTTTCCCTCCGCTTGTCCCTTCGGTGCCTTCACCCTCATGCTCTCATTATTGTCCACCAGCCCTTCCTTCTCCCTCTCCTTCTCCCACCTCTCCTCCTGCCCCCAGAGACTGCCAGGAGCTGCTGCCAGTGGGTGGGTGGGAAATTGGTCTTGCTGTTGCCTAAAAAACATCTCTGTAGCATCACTTCTCCTCCCTCCTTGGTTGCAACAAAAAAAAAAAAACAACCACCAGAATCTCAAAATCCTCGTGAGCCAATGCTTCCAGCCATGTTTTGCTCAGCCTATGTAGACGTCGCATCTCAAGAGTCACAGCTATTTTGGTTTAAACTTTAACCTTTCTGTGTGCAGACTGCAGTGGATGAGAGACTTACTGATAAATGTGGACTGGTCCCGTTTTGATAAATGCAGTTCTGGCCCAGGGCAGTGGCAGCTAGCTGGGGACAAGGGGTAATTCCCCCGGGAGGACAGCGATGCACACGCGTGTGCCATGTGGACGCTGCGGGATGCAGCCCGGGCTGCGGTGAAGGATAGGCTGGTGGAGTAGCTGATCTGGAGTTTGTATGAGCCTTGTACAAACTTTTTAATCGTCGTGTTTTTATAGTGAACAACAGACCTCTCTCGGAGGTAATTGCATATATTTCCAGAATTTATCTCTATTGGATTGCCTTTGGCATCTAGTCCCATAAAAATTGCCTATTCGGTGAATGGATGTCATATGTCTTGAGGCGCTGGAGGGGTTAATGTAATGTGTAACCAATGTAAGATATATTTAATGATCTCTGAAATTGCTTCTGTGAAGCATCCACATAACTGCCACAACTCGATTTACTACAGATCCTGCAAATAACAAATGTAATTACTTTGGAATCAACATAATATTAGGTCAGACTGGCTTATATTCCCCCGGTTTGCTGGGAACTTAATATAAATCTGAACCAAGTGTCTATCTCCAGTCATATTCCCTGGCTGTGCTCTCAGAAACAACATCCAACATGATTTCTTTGGGAAAATGCTTAAAAGCCAGAACGCTGTAATATTCATTTTTGCCTTATTATGGGCCTGCCGCTAAGCCAGGAGATTGCACATTTGCATCACCAGGTTAAAGCTTTAAACTGTCGATGCCAGTTTCGCCGTGTTAGTCATGTTTACCAGCGCAGTCAAAAGCTGTTTTGTTGTTCTCAGTCCTTGACGTCCCTCGCTGTGCCTCCTGAAGGACAACCAGATGAAGAAGATAAAAAAATGCCTTGTGATGGGAATGCTGATGCCTGCAGCACCTCAGTCGGCTCCAGTGCAAAGGGGCTTTCACGTTTGTTTGACTCCTGTTTAATTCAAGCAAAGTTTGGGTGATCAGTGATCATGGTGGCCACAGGGTTGGCTGGGGAAGCCTTGGTTTTGGGGGCATCTCTCCTTCCCATTGCCCTCAGCAATCCAAGGTTTGAATACTTTTCCAACTCAGAGGCTGGCAATGCTTTCTGTTTAACTGGGGACGGTCACCTCCTGTGTGCCGGTGGTGATGGCAGCAGATGGACCCTGGGGAGAGAAGATCCTCTGAACTCTGGAAAGCTGGATCTGCCTGGTGGCTAGAGGGATAATTATTGGAAAACATATGTATCTTAAATCTTCTTGAGAAGATTCACCTTGCCATAAGGCAGAGCATTTCTGCTAGCCGGGTGTTCCCACACGCTTGGCTGGCTCGCACATCACCTTCCTTTTGAAGGTCGTGCAGGAAAAACCCACTTTGAACATCTAGGGAGAAAAAAGAGCTCCATTCCTGTTTGCTGACCTGCTTCATACAGCCCGGTTGCCTGTGTGACGTGTGATTTTATGATAAGCGTCATATGGACGGCAGTAGGTGATGGGGTCTCCTGTCCATGGCCTGGTGCTAACACTGCTAGATATGGTCACTCCACCTGGAGAGACGCCTTCACCCCACGTATGACAACACAGTCCCACAGTGGCCAGCAAGGACATCCCCACTGCCAGCATCACCCCCATCTCCCTCTATCAACACTGATTCCCTAAAGACACTCCTCTCCCAGCCAAACCTTCACACAACTGACGCCCACTAATTTTCGGCTAGGAACAAAGATTTTATGCCTAAATGATAAACCTCCCAAAATAAAGGCACAGGGCCCAGAGCCGTGCGTGCAGCGGCACGGTGACAAGCGAGATAAAGCAGACAAAGGCGCAGGGAGACACTTGTGTTGCAGTGCTAATAAATAAGGCTCTCCACAGTCTCTCAAGTGGAGAAACATGCTGGTTGGTTCAATAAAACAGGCTATAACAAGAGATTTATATAGAATATATTGGATTTATTCATTGAGGATTGCGTATCTCTCCGTGCGGTGACATTTTTTTCTGCACCAGGTCCTTCCCCACCGGCGGCTGCTTATCGCTCGGTGCATTTGTGCAGTAGATGGGGGCTCAGGCGTTCAGATCATGCTCACAGCCGTATTGATTGCAGGCACATCACAGGCATACAGATGTGTGTGTGGCTTTTCTGCCTCCGGCAATGTAGCTCCAAAATCCCCGAGCCAGATAGTCTTCGAATACATTGAAAAGTAAATGGCGAATAGCAGTTCTTGGCAGTAAACACTCAGCCGAATGCAGCACGGAGCCTCTCCCGCCCTGGCCACTGCTTCCAGGGGCCCCTTTCACTCAGGAGCTGTGCCAAAATACTTCTACAGTAGGCAAAAACGCGGGTTTAGATTGCTCAGATTTTAGGATGCTTGCTATGACCTGAACATGGGCCATTTGGGGCTCGTTCGGTCGCACAAAGAGTCGCCGTGCAGACATGAATGGCCCTTACGCAAAGGCTGGGATGCACACGTATAGGTATGGCTATATAGGTTATAATGTGTGTACGTATATATACACACCAGCATCGCCCTGGGTCAGGGCCAGTGCCCCCGGCGCCTCTTCCACAGCCCCGGCTGTCCTGTCCCCTCTCTCTGCCTGTCAGTCCAGCACAGTGGGCCCTAATAATGAGCCAAATTAGTCTAAATTCAGTAAGTTCTCTTCATAGCCCTGCAAAGTTATTTGTTTTCTTTTCTTCTGTAACCGGCAAGCAAATATTTTGCAAGTCCTGTGATCATTACAGCCCAACGTTTCTTTTTGTAACGTAACTTTCCAAATTTTTTTATTATTATTTACCCAAAATAACTTGACCAGAATACCATGCCGGTACCCAGTGAGTGCCTCACCACCTGTATCAAAGGCACGAGCTTAAGTATAATCCACTTCAACCAAAGGCGCTTTTCACAGTAATCCAGTAACCATATGTCAAAGCAGTAGTTATCAGTGAAATTTGGCTTTGCTTCCTTTCGTCTCCTCTTTATCATCAGATTACACTCAGTGAAACCCTAAAAGATTTGAGACAACCAAAAATCTCATAAAGAAAAAAGGAGTTTAGGTCAGGAGGGCAAAGGGACAGTATTTGTATGTCATGCAAGGACTTGGAAAAGGAGATGTAGTGCCGGATTGCTCTGCATAAATAAAGGGATGCAGTGGCATCGTAATGTAAAATGCATTAAGCTGTCAAAATGAAGATCCTGTCTTCAATCACGCCAAGTCCCCCAGGCCTCCATGTTAAATATTGCATCAAGACATTTCCTGTGAGGCATTAAGAAGAAAAAAAAAAAAAAAAAAAAAAAAGGAAAAAGCAAAAAGGAAAAAGGAAAAAAGTACCTTTGCCCTCGGAGCTTGGAGCCATCTCCAGCGCGAGCGTCACCTCCTGGGGTGACCCGGGGTCTCACTTTGTGATAGATTTCTCTCCTTTTTCTGCCATAAATGCAGTCGGTCAGTGAGAATTCTCCCCAGGAAAACCTGCCGTTCTGCTCCGGGTGGGTTTTGGCTTTGTTGAGCCCCCCCAACCCCGTTCCTGCAGGCAGCTGTGCTTTGCAGCTAACTGGGCACCAAACCTTCTCACCTTAAATATCTCACTACTGAATGACCATCTCCTTTCTTCCTTCGATCTTGCCTACCTGGGGATGCTCGGAGAACTTAATCTGAATTAATTTCTAAAGTGGATTAGTTAAACCTCATTAAATCCCTGTGTAGACAGCCTATTTGAGAATTAAGGTGGCCTTAATTTAATTTGCGCAGGAGCTTAATTTGCTGCAATCAGCTCCTCGTGCACCTCACAGGGCCAACCCCACGCAGCGTCGGTGGGGAAGGCAGCACCGAGCTGTCAGCAGCATCGGTGGGATGCTTTTTTAAGCATCGACAGGAGACCTTTCAAGGCCAGGCTGGAGGGGGCTTGGAGCACCCTGGTCTAGTGGGAGGTGTCCCTGCCCAGGGCAGGGGAGGTGGAACTGGATGATTTTTAAGGTCACTTCCAATCCAAACCATTCTATGATTCGATGATTCTATGCTTGGGGACAGCCACCCCAGCCCCAGCCCCACCACCTCGCTCCTCCCCACGGCACTGCGGCCGTCCCATCCCAAAAAAAGGGGCAAGGCACGACAGAAAGCATTTGAGCACTAGGCTTCAAAGACTTCTGCAAAGGGTTTTGCCTTCCTTTGGCCTGCAGCCCCCATCTGAGACTGGATGATGAGAGGAAGAACCGCAAATCCTATTTCTTACCAGGCTGCTGTCACGCAGCATTAATAACTTCATCACACCTTTTTACAAACTCAGGACTTGCAAAGTATTTGCTTGCTGGTTACGGAAGAAAAGAAAACAAATAACTCATTAACAAACAGCTTCCTTCATGAAAAATACCAATACATAAGAAGTGATTTCAAGTTATGGGTTGCCTTTTCTGCTTTGAGAACTACCTATGAACTCACATTACGGTGTCTCCCGACAGGTTGGTTTGGTACAATAGAGCCTTAAACATCAGCTCCTGTGGTTCCAGCATGGGTACCAACCCCAATGGCAGTGTCTGACCACTTCTCTCTAACTTGTGCTCACTTGCATGCGCCGATGCGAAGGTTGCAGTGAATAATGTACACACTGGGGATCCCAGCAGTGATCTCAGTTTCCAGGTGTTTCAGAAAGCAGGAGAGAAATCCCTCCAAATCGTGGGCAGAAGGAGATGCCACATCAAGGTTGTAGATAAATTTGGCTCCTACAATAAACCTGGTTTCTACGCTTGGAAGGATTTACTCATCTCAGACGTCTACCAGGAAAGGAGCTGAGGTCACACACAGAAATGAAGTTCTACCTATTTTATCCCATGTGTGTCGGGCAACTCATCCCTGGCAGCAGCGGCAGGAGGAGACTTGTATATGGCCAGGTCCAGCTCAGCAGATCAATGACACTTCTGAAGCCAGGGCAGCACCTAAACATCTTTCAGCAGCGGCAGCTCTGCAGACTTTATCTCCTTGGGACTGCAGCAAAAAGCTCAGTTTTGGGACTGTTGCTTTCCTGGCCCTGGGTAAATGTGACCCGAGCCTTGCAGGGGCAGGGCCAGCCAGCACCATGTACATCGGATCTGGCCATCCCTTTGGGAAGAGACGTGATCCTTCTCGAGCTGACGGCCATCTCCAGGGAGGTGCCAACCCGTGACGGGGAAAATAAGGGCCCCAGCATTAAAGAAATCCTACCTGAACGTGCTTTCTAGAAAGCAGTAAAAAACGTCTCCCCCTTCTCCTTGAGGCCATAATTTAATTCAGCAACAAAAGCTGGAAGACAGACAGATGCTTCTCACAAATCCTGACCATCAGCAACCCCTTCTCTCCTGATACAATATTTGTATTAAGTTGTAAAGCCCCTGATTAAGGTATCCAGGAGCTATGACACCACCAGAGATGCTGCACTAAACAGCTCTTACAGAAACGCCGTGGAAAAGCAATTACAGGGAAATGCCCGAGCAGCAGAGATTAGCGGCAGCATTTGGAGCAGCTTTACCTCGTTGTCACTGGGTTCGTTTTTAATGAAAGCTGGAGCCGCGCAGATTAAAGAATAATGTTGCAGAAGGGGCTGATAAAATTGAAAAGATCCACCAGATTAATTACCGGGCTTAAAGGAGCTTGTCCATTTATTAGAAACAAAAGCCTCTGGCCACTTCTTATTGAAATGATGATGTCTTCCCTTCCCCGATTTTGCCACTTGGTCTCGTAAAACCAATTCACGGGGAAGGGTGTAAAGTCCAACAGAAGTTTGCGGGGAGCCCTTTCCCGCTGCCTGCTGAGGGATGCTCGCTGGATCCTCATCACCCTGCGCTGTCGGAGCCCCAGCGAGCTCGTTAGCGTCAGCGTTCTTCTTCACCCTTTGTAGCGCACTCCTTGCTTTTTATTGAAGTCTTTCAAGCCAGTCCTGGTTGCTCTCCGGTCCTCAGAGACACCTGCCTGTGCACGTACTATTTGAAATACTGCATCAATATTTATTGTAACTTTTGAGAATAAAGAATATTTTAATCTTAAAACACCTGCCTTGGTGGGGCGAAATTAAATAAATGCATAAATAAAAGATCTAAGCAGTGAACCTTTTAACCCCACAGCACCATTGACTCTGTAGAGGGGAAGGAAAGCAATATCGGGGCTCCGGACCCTAAAACAGTGACTCTGGATTAAAATTATCTGCCAGTTCACCCGCAGCTTTTGAATACACACATTGCAATTTCCTTTTTGACCATAATAATGAGCATTATGGTAATAACATAGGCTAAGCTTTGTCATCTTATCACCTAAACTTCCCAACGAGCCAAACGGGTTCAACTCCCGGTGTCCCCGGAGCATTTTGTACGGTCCGGCTCTGTCCCGCGGGGAGCGGGATGGTGTGTCCCCATGGGCAGTGGGCACCCTGCACCCGGTCCCTGGAAATAAAACACATCTTAGAGCAGCCTCTGGGTTGTTCTAAGTGATCCCTGACCAGGATAAGGCCCCAAAAGCCCTGGGCTCTCACAGCAAGGGGAGTCAAAGCTCCCTCCTGCCCCACCACCTAAACCCAGCAGAGAGGGACTGAGACTCGGTGGGAGAAGGTGGCACGAGTGATGCACCATGGCCAACCCACTTGAAACACAAAGGTGGGAACCACCTGCAAAGGGCACTGACCCCCCGAAAAAAAAATACATTTTTCACAACAATATACAGGCATGATCTCTGCAGTGGTATTTTATTCACGGTCATCAGAAGAGGGGCGTTAATTGGGGGTGGTGTATAAATACCGACAGCAACATCCACGGGCAATGAAGCACCTTGCAAGCATGCTTTTTAGTCGGGGCCAACCTCCCCCCCAGCATCATCCCACCTGACGTTGCTCTGCAGCTCCAGCCAGTGATAAATCATGGAAGCAATCAATGAACCTCAAGCTCTTACCTCAACCTGTGGCCGTGGTGGATTATAGATATCCATACGTGCTCCTCGCTATACGGGGCATTTCTATCTTTATGTTTAGTGCTTAACGCTGGCAGAATCGATGTGCTGGGTATTACTGCAGGGGCACGGGGGAGCGAGGGAGCAGAGGGCTCAGCCTCACACCATTCCCCAGTCCCTGTGCAGGTTTGGACATTTCTCCTCAGTAGAAGGGAATACACTGTCGGCATTTGGGGTTCACGTAGCACAGGGAATGAGGCCCCACCCGGACTACTGCATCTATCTCTGGGGGTCCCAGCATCAGAAGGATAGGGACCTGTGGGAGCGGGGCCAGAGGAGGCCCCGGAGATGCTGGGAGGGCTGGAGCCCCTCTGCTGGGAGGACAGGCTGGGAGAGTTGGGGGGGTTCAACCTGGAGAGGAGAAGGTGAAAAAGGGGAGACCTCAGAGCCCCTTCCAGTGCCTAAAGGGGCTCCAGGAGAGCTGGGGGGGACTCTGGACCAGGGGGTGGAGAGATAGGATGAAGGGGAATGGTTTTACACCGAAAGAGGGGAGATTTAGATGAGCTATTAAGAAGAAATCCTTGCCTGTGAGGGCGGTGAGCCCCTGGGGCAGGTTGCCCTGAGAAGCTGTGGCTGCCCCATCCCTGGAGGTGTTCAAGGCCAGGTTGGACGGGGCTTGGAGCAACCTGGGCTGGTGGGAGGTGTCCCTGCCCAGGGCAGGGGGGGTGGGACGAGATGATCTTCAAGGTCTGTTCCAACCCAGACCATTCTGTGATCCTATGATTCTAAAACAGATTTTGGGTTTTCTGCAGCTCTCCTGGGTGAGTGCAAGGCCATCTCAGTGATACCAGGCTTGCCAACGCTCAAACCCAGGCAGCTCCGGCTTTTTATTGGAGACCTCTCAAGAAATTCATAGCCTCATTTTTATTACTTATAGGTTTTGCAGCACCCAGAGCGTGAAAATTAATCTGGCCAGGCAGCACCCCGGGAGCATATGCCATACGAGGGAGGAGATTCATAAAGCCATCGATAAGATGCAGCGGCTTGTTTTCAGAAGCCACAATTCACCTGTCTCGATGCAGCTTTTTTTCAGCTTCATCCCTGAGTTTTAACACCCGCTGACATTGACCCAACCCAATCGGGATGCTGCCAGAGGGGACATCATCCCTGTTCCCATGACCAGTGTCCTTGAACCAGCCCGCGGCAGGCTCCGGGCAGCGTGCCGGGCAATGGGACTCCGCTTTTCTCATTTCCTCCCATCTCTGGCCCTTTTACAATTGTCTCAAGCAGTATTGATAAAAAGACATCTCACAGTTTAAAAAATTGAGTAATTAGAAATTGATAGAGCTAATATGACCACAGGAGTACTTTTTCTTAAATTCCCTGTAAAACTACTCCTCTTCTCTCTGCAGCGGATACCCAGGGACCCGTGTCCGTGCTGCTCACTTCCTAACGAGCTCATCATCCAGAGCAGTGCTTAGAATCAATTACCACCATGCACGCGGGAGATCCGCTGAAACTCTACCCTTTTCTCCATTACATGGCCTTCAAGGTAATTATTTCTCATTGTAGATCATGGGTCAGGGAAAACAACATTATTTTATTGGGAAGAAAGTGTTTTCCCTTGCAGCCAGTATAAATGCGATATAGAACATCGGTAAGTTTTCAGCACACTCTGCCTATGCGAGATTTCAGTGTAGACCATGTACGGGGTTTGTAATTGCTCTGGGTTTCATGTCTCAATTGAAATGATCTGCAAAACATAGTGCAACGATGAGCCTGGATGGGCACTTTACCTGCTGCTTGCAGACCCTGCTTGAACTCAGCAGCCGCAAATTCGGCTGCTCCACATCTTGCTGCTTCCCGGCATCTTCCAAACCCGGAGCCAGTAGCACCTCCAGCATGGAGAGATGCAAAGGAGAGGTACTGAGACCCCACACCCCCATTATGTCCCTAAGGACTGAGCATGGTTGGGGCTCCCAGCTGCGATAAATAATGTAGATGTGTTTCTCAGGACTGTTCATGCTTACATCGATGCAAGTAGTAACCATATTTTTAAGCTTTCAGTAAGCAAACCTTACATATAATTTGCTAAATTTATCCCAAACACAATAGCGTGTGTATAAAGGGGGATCTAAGTATGGAAGTCACTGTTTTAATATAATTGGCCTTTTAGATTAAAAGGCTCTTGTAATAACCTTTTTCTAAGAAGCAGAAAAAGTCGTAATTACAGAGCAGTCGTACATGACAGATAACGTTCCAAATTTAGAAAATTAACTCTTCCTTGCATTTCCAGTGGAGCAATCCTTGCCTGGCTGCAGAGCCAGGATCAGGCCACCAATATTGCAAAAAAATAAAAAAACCCCAAAGCTGTATGAAGAACAAAATAGAGGGGGTGATCCAGTGCTCCTTTCCACTGTGGGCTCCTGCGCATCTCCTACGCCCAACTGCAACTTCAGACGGGCATCAGAGCAAGACCAGAGACCGTAACGGCATCCCAGCAAACCCAGCCGCTCCCAAAGAGAGCTTACTGGTTTTCGGCATCATTTTGACAGGCCCCCTATCGCTGATTCAAATTCACCCAAAGAAATGAGTGAGGAAACATGGAACAATTTTAAAGACAGCGTTTTCACGAATACTTCAGAAATCAGTAAGGAGGTACTCATCTTCTGGGTGTAAAGGGAAGATTTTCATAGCTCCGGGTAGGAATGTGTCACCTAGCGAAGCCAAGCTCATAATTAGCTGTAGCATCAACAAAATCAAAAGCTGTAATGCTCCAGTGGCGAAGTCGATTTACCTTTAAAATACATTAAGTGACCCTTTGGTGATGGTTTCCTGGTGAATACTAAGGTGCTGCTACACAGTGACCCTGAAACTCATACTATCCTAAATTTAAGGGACTAATTTCAGGGGAAGGCAAAGGACAAAACCCCTCACTAGTCTACAGCTCATGTTTAGTAACTTAGATTTTTCCCCTCTCTTTGCCTTGGAAATCAATACTTTTTTTTCTGTTGGATTAAGTAGAATACCAACCTGGCCTGGCTGTGTAAGCATTTATTTTTAATATCCTGCCTATTGCAATACATATATTATACGTGACAGCAATCACCATGCTCTAAAGGTGAAACCAGCTCAGCGAAGCCCCGAGGGGGGTCGGGGCTCTCGGCAGAGCCGGGACAGGGCAGACCCGGGCTGCTGCTTCCCGGGCTTCTTGCGCTGCCCCACACCGCGTCCCACAGCAGCCAACCGTGGGGGGAAAATGTGCAGCACAGAGAAACGAATATAACGGGCTACTGTGAAGGAAATGGTGCAAGGAAAGGTGTTCCTCGCTGCTCTCCTGCTGTGGTTTTCGTTGTAAAATAAGTATCACGAGAACTCATCCATAACAGCGTAAGGTGCTGAGCGGAGACAGAAATGTGTGCTAGTGCTTTAAGAAGGATGCGGATGAAGAGCTGGCGATGCGCAGAAGTTCTGGGTTTGATTATTCGGGTGCGATAGCGGGTGTCAAGCCAGCGCAGGGTAGGTGCCGGCCCCAAAGCCGGCCGGGAATTTGCACCTTGGGAGCCCCGGGGCAGCACCAGCACAGCAGCAGCACAGCAGCACCCATCACCCGTCAGCCTGTCCTCATCTTAGGCTGTTTGCAAGGACCGACAGCCACATGTCAGCACGTTTCTGCCATCACCGCTGTTTCGCCACCCAAATAAATACCCCAAAGGCGCATCCTTTGCCCTCGGTCTTTTGTCCGTCATTGAAATGCCCGGGATGACTTTCCTGACTTACCGGTCACCGATGCTGTGCCAGATGCTGTCACTCCGTTGCGGGTTTAAAGCTGTTTTTTCACCATGGCCTCAAACCATTTCTGGCTGGTTGGAGAGAGGGTTTTAACACGAGTTGACTGGCTCACATCCGTGACTCGCGTCCCTCAAACGTTTAACACCGAGCTCGTCCACATCAGACAGGCGCCTCTCACACTTCTGTTCACCGCCACACAGAAATGAAGCAGAACGTTAATATTTAAAATATACCCATCACAATATAATTTTTTTTCTACTCAGCAAGATGATGAAGGCATTTGAGATAACCGTTTCCTCTGCACTCCCTTTAATTTTTTTATATTGGTTTCAGCATTAAAAAAATGGAACCCGTAAATCAGACAATTAATCATTTCAGTCTAGGAAAGGTCCAGTAAATCACCCAAGCTTTATATCTCTATTTTTTTGAACTTATGCCCAAGAGCCCAGAGATTGAGTCCATGTGCTATTAATTTGAAAATAGGCAGTTCACATATTTGTGTAATGACCTCAGGAGCAATCTCAGCCACGCAGACCCAGGTGCGCCGTGTAAAGAGCGAAGGACATGACTGCGCCGCTCAGACACACGAGGAGATGATGTGTCAAAACAAATGTCAAGATTTGGGATTCATTTCGCAGCAGTGCCCGGCTTTGATTTATCGGCAGCCCGCTGCAGTGCATGCGTGCACAACTTGCAGGAGATTAAACCCAGGGCAGCGCTTCCACGTGCTTATTTTATATTTCTACTAATTAAAGCGTGAAAACACCTTGTCACACATCCATAGCGTCGATGTTACTAGTATCTCTAGTTTTCTGTGCACAGTGTGCGTGGGAGCTGGTACCCTGCTGGGTGCTGACCACCCGCCTTAGGGTGACATTCTGGGGACAGAGCCGGTGTGGCAAAGGTGACATTAAAGCGGGACAAGCCAAAGCCGTGTCTGCCACCAGCAGCGTAACCACTGACTCCAGCTGAGCCCCGTTTTGCCCTTTTCTCCCCTCCTGCTTAACGATCCACGCAGGGAAAATGTAATGAGCGAGGGGATGGAGATGAGGGATTGCCAGGGAACCAGCTCCAGCCTCTTCCCCGCGCTGACCTCTGAAGGCTCTGCAATAATAAAGCGCTCATTTCCAGGGCTCACCGCTCCTTGCCCCGGCACGCCATCGATCGCAGACTGCTGCCAGTGCTGCCCGGACCGGGAGAGTGCGGAAACCTGCATCCTCAGGCCAGAGCATCGGCGGGCAGGAGCCAGAGGATGCTTGTTTTAGTTCATGTGGCCTCTTCACCTTCCCGAGCTGTTGCGAGCTGCCGGGAACGGCTGTGGGCCTGCCATCCGCGGGCAAGAGCGTGGGCGGGCGGGAGCCAGAGGATGCTTGTTTTAGTTCATGTGGCCTCTTCACCTTCCCGAGCTGTTGCGAGCTGCCGGGAACGGCTGGGGGCCTGGGGGTGGATGGGCTACCGTGTAAAATCCACGTGGCTTTGGCTTCACCTGAAATCCCCAAATAGCACTTGAAGCACTGAAAACACATAGCAGGTGGGGGGACCCTGACCCCCTCTGCCCTCCTCCCAGCCCCCTTGTTTGTGCATCCCACCTCTCCAGTGCTTGTGTACTGGGGCTTCGATATTTAAAAAGCCTCTCCTGTGTTAAAGTGTCCTTTTTACTCTATTTTGTCCTTGGATAAAAAATATGGTGCATCATTAAGGGCTTTGGCTCCCATGTTTGAAACATAAGTTCTGCTCCCCTCCTCAGGAGGACTGCGGGGCTTAGGCAAATCCTGGGGGATGCGGTGGGACTTCATGGCTCGCTGGCCGGTCTGCGGCACAGACATGCCAACCTCCAGCCGCCGTCAGACCAGCCATGGCCTCAGGAGATGTCGGGCAGACTCCTGCCTGAAAATCCCAGGGCTAAATTTGGAGCCTGCGGCAGCACCTTGCAGGTGGGACACCAGTGCCATCTGCAGCACGGCTGGGTGGTCAGGGATGTCTCTACCGAAACCACCACCGCTGCTGCACTGCGGTGCCCAGCAAGGATTAAACCTCTTGGTGGCATAAAGGACCTCAAAGCAAATTTCAGTGAGTCTGAAGACCTCATTAGTCATAGGCAAACAGATGCTGGGAACTTGAATGAGGTAGTTCATGGGAAGGATACCTTGAATCATAGAATCATCTAGGTTGGAAGGGACCCTTGAGATCATCAAGTCCAACCATTAACCAAACACTGCCAAAACCACCACTAAACCATGTCCATCAGCACCTCGTCTGCCCGTCTTTTAAATTCCTCCAGGGATGGAAATTCAACAACTTCCCTGTTTTTTCCAAGCGTTTGGAAGGTCTCAGCTGCTCTGATGACCAAGAATGTGGTCTCCAGCCCAGAGGGATGAAGCTGAATCCTGGGTTCCTGCCGGACTGAAGCAGGGAAAACACACAGTGCTGGTGGACGCTGGCAGGGCAAAGCATCAGCGCTGTGGGCGAACATGCGCCCCGCACCCTTTGCAGGGATTTTTTGGAGGCCCTTTTTGAAGTCCTCCCGGCCCACAGGCTCGGGGACCAGCCGGCACAACAGGCACGGGGCTCAGGAGATCACTAAATTTTATTCTCTGCTGTAGATTTCCATTGTTTCTCCAGTGAGAATTTGGTGCAAAACAAGGGGGATATACAGAACTGAGGATAAAAGGGATATAAATTGCCTAAGTTTATTCTAAAAGTACTATTTTTTTATTATTATTATTCCAGAGGGTCCTTGTGCAATCACAAAGGTGCATCTTGGGATATTTTCTAAAGAGAAAAGAAGAAATTATTTATCACATATGCGTGCCTTGCACATTGCCATGCCGGCTGGGTCGAGTTCGGGTCAGCGGATAAAGGCTCCCATGTTTTGACCCGCAAACAAGATGGCACCACCATCACAAGGCAGAAACCCAATTTGCACAGCTACAAAACAAGGACTCTCAGCCCTTCCCTCCCCCTGAGCCGAGCATCTTCAGCACAGGATGAATGATAAATTGAGGCTGAAACTCAGGAGGAATGCTCTGGCAAATAGTCCCTATGCTCAGCAGAGAGGCTGAGGAGCACCAAAGCAAACCACCACCACATAAAGACTAAGGCACCTGGGGCTGCAGCTGCACGCGGCAGCTTCATTTCGGCAGCAGGAAGGAGGTTTCCCAGGGATTACACCCAATTATGCAGCAGGGGTGGGAATGATTGGGTTTGGAAAGGAATGCCTTGAAAACGAAGAAACGGAGATCAGGTAATTGAAAGCAATGTGCTGGAAAGCGGCATGGCGCTGGGCGAGGGGCAAGTCTTGGGGATGGGGACGGCGGGGCAGGCACCGGCAGGCAGGGCTGTAATCCTCTTCTGGCTTAAAACTGCCTTTTGCTTGGCTGAATTTTAAGCTGCGGTGAGGGAAAGGGTTATCTTTGCTCCGCGATGGGGAGCAGTGATGGACAGGCGGGCGCCGCTCCCGAAGCCCGGCAGTGAGGGGCAGCAATTAAGCCAGGCAGCCCCCGGCAAACAGCGCGATGAGCAAAAACGTTGAGAAATAAATTCTTCCCACCCCAGCCCAAGGCTGAAGCACACTTTATAGCCGAGGCAGCAACCGGCAAAGCAAGGTGCCCCAGCCCTCGCGGAGGTGTCCCCACTGCTTTTACCCGGGGGATACTGATGCTCCAGCAGCAGGAGGAGAAGCAGCAACGTGAAAACCCGCACAGAAAGAGCCCGGTGATTAGAGCACATGGCAAAAACCCACGCCGCGCTGTGCTTTCCCCCTTCCTCTGCTCGATGTCATCCTTGACAACACGCGCCTGATCATCCCCTCCCGCCGAGTTTCCCGGGCATGGCTCAGGAATGCGAAACGGCATGTAAAACCCAGTCTGCATTTTGAACTCTCTTGCAAAGCTCCGGGGATGTAATATAGGAAAAGATGCATCCAAAGCTGTAAAAAGGGACCAGGCACGCGTGTTGGGGAGCTGAAAGTTATTACAGAGTATGAGCTGGGCTTGAAAAAAGCCAAGATGACAGTAATTCTGCTCTGCCTATATATACACTCCTGTCCATGGCAGAGGTAATTGTCATTAAAAAATCTGACAATTACTTGCCAGGCTTTTGCAGCAGGAGGAGCTGGAGGGCAATTTGTTAGGAGAGAGGCTGAGCATCGTGTCTGGCACAGCACGCAGGATCCAGCCATGGTCAGGATGGGCACCAGCCACCTCCAGAGCTGCCGGTTGAATATTGCAGTAATGCGCGACCCCGGCGGGATTTGGAGGGTTATTTAGACACAGCTGTAACGCACCGCGCTGTAGCGATGAGAGCCCACTGCTTTCCCCAGGGAGCAGAAGGCTTTGGCGTGGGGACAGCTCTGCTGCCCCATGTGCACCCTGACCTAAGCCTGAGTGATGCACAGGGTCCGGGATGGCTTCCCAAATCCTGGCTCCTTTTATCTGGAGCTCCTGCAGAGTCCCAGCCAGGCTCTGGGAGATGTCATTTGTGCACCGGCACGGCAGGAGCTGCTCCGTCTCTGAAAAGTTAAATATGCTCAGAGCAGCCTGGAACATAAAGCGGATCAGTTTAGGGGTGTAAATTATTTATTTACTTGGCAGCCGTCAATGGGAAGCAGAAACGGGCCAGGTCAGTGCACGTAGGAAACCTCCCCTCAAAGAATTTACCCACTCAACCTGTGCTCTGCGGGGATTATTGCCACTGTCACCACATTTACATTATTAACATTATTTTTCTCTTAAAACCCTAATGAAAGGCCGGGTCCCGATCTGCAAGGGTCGTTGTGGTTTCTGCAGCCAGCCATCACCACCGCCACGGGCAAACAGACCGGGGACCTTCCCACGCACTTGCCTGACCCTGCTCAGGGCTCACTCGGTGGCTGCCCCGTCCCTGAGAAGTTTCTCCTCCAGGTTCAAAGCCAGGTCTCCGAGACGTGTCTGCTCCTGAAAGGATGAGTTTATAGGACTTGACAGAGTTGGCTTTTCTCCCCACAAAGGAAGGAAGTTACTTTAAGCTTAAAAAAGCAGAGCCATCTGGCAGTGCACAGCTGTGGAAATATTATATGTCTAATTATTTATAGAGGTACCTGCACAGGGACAAGTTCAGTTCTTCGGCGGTCCATAACTATGTCAGGAAAAAAGCTCGTTTGATATAAAAACAACTCTGCAGTTCTTCACAAAAATGTGCGCGTTGGGGGCTTGGGGTAGGGGGAGCAGCATCGTTCTCTTCGCTATTCGCTATTCGCAACCTCAAATCGGCGACAAGTTTGTTTTCTGCTGGTGGTCTCTGTATGGGGCATGGGCTTATAATAAGACCTCTGGCATCTGAAAGCCATTAAAGTGTACAGTCACAACAGCCCCAGCCATTAGCGGAGACAAAACAAAGCTAAGCACAGCCACAGATAATTAACCAACTCTTGTTTCTCCTTAAATCAATAGCAAGAACATTACAGGAACAAACAGCCCGTCGGCGTGTCCCTGGGGAGGTGGCTTTGCCAGCCAGCCGCCCCCAAGAGCTGATTTCCAATAGAAATTACACCGTCAGGTCCTGGACTTTAAGATCAAGTTTCCCTGATTGGCTTCTTGGAGCTATTTTAATGCATGGGGAAGACCTCAAATGGAGGTGGTTGTGGTCTGGCTCCAAAATTTCCGGCTGGGGAAGATGGCCCTGTGGGGTTTGGTCAGGGCTTCCCCGTGCTGAGGGCAAGCGCAGTGCACAGGAGTGAGGGAGGGAACGTCCTCTGAGTCTTTGATGGAGAGAAGGAAGGTAATTTCTGCAGGAATCCTGCCGGAGCATAAAAGCACATTTTTCTTTGGGGAAAACAATGGCGAGGGAGAATTTTCTATTGGCACCGAATATCAAGCCCAAAAATGTTCACGTAAACAATAACTTCAACCCACCACAGCTCGGCACATAGCAGGAAGAGGTGCTGGTGTTCCTCCCACCCAATAACAGCGCTGCCCCACTCCCGACGCCTCACTGCTGCAAAACTCCTCCTGCCTCCTAGTTTGGGATGTCCCCCCTGTGCCCCCATCCCCTCGGCCTCCACATCCATCTCCAGACCTCACCAGTACAGGGCATCTCATGAGGGTTCATAGGAGGTTGAATGAAGTCAAGGAGGGTGGACAAGGTGGTACCCAACAGCTCAGCTGCCCCGAGGCAGCGATGAGGGGCTGAACTGGAGCCCCAAGATGCCCATGGTGCTGCTCTGCCCTGGGGAAACCCGTACCACAAGGCCAAAGTTCTCCATCACCCACAGACATGAAGCCAAGCAGGAGGAGACACCTCAGGGAGGGCCCATAAATTCAGTAAAAGCTTGATAAATGCTCCCGCTACCTTAATTATGCCGGCAGCAGTGATTTAGTGCCTACGAGGGAAGTGTCTGTTTCTGGGGTTTGGCAATAAGTGCTTGTGCATCCCAAATTACCCATTATAAATTAATAAAGGAGATGGAAGTTAAATGATGATCATCCCTGCTAGGTATCTTTTCTTCCTGAGAAGAAAGGAATATTAGTAGGAATATATATATATATATATATATATATATATGTATATGCAGTAACACATTTTCAAAGGATTCCCCTTCCAGTACCCCCTAAACTGCATTTTCTTGCAATACCCCAGATTTTAGCGTGGGGTTAGCATGGGTCTGAGGACCAGGCGGAGAGTTTGGGGGTTCGGCAGCCCCGGGAAGGAGGGATGTGTTATTGCAATACCCCTCTATGGTCCCCCTCTCCAGGGCCCAGCCCAGGGCAGGGACGGTGACACCGGTGGCACGCAGAGTGCGGGGGCTGTGTGCTGCAGCCCTGGTGAGGGTTTTATTGGTAACCCTCCATTACAAACCAGTATTTGCAAACAATGGTGAATTCATCAGCTGAACCGAAGTAAGAAGAAATGTGCCGATGTTTTACAGGAAAATGTCTTAGAAACGAAAACAGTCACTTTTACCCCTTTCTCCTTTTGTACGAAGAAGTCTCACAGACTTAGAGCCAAGTATATTTTCTAAGAATAAATGTTATCTCGTGGTTTTTAAATTAGAAATTAAAGCCTTGTCAGCCCTGGGAGACTGGGAAGGAAAGTTGTAATATCACAGGAGACTGAACGCTGGGAAAAGAATGAGGTTTAGTCAAAAGGTTTAAAAATGCAGTTTTAGGCACTGACAATCTCTTGCGAACAGCGGGTGAATATGACGTCTTGTAAAAATTCAGCATCGCCCTTTCTTAGGCTAAATGCATTACATCCAGCAGCATGGATGTATTAGACCCCAACCAGCCTTTCAGCAAAACGAGGGGAAACCAGAAAAGACACTTCTGTTTCCTTTTAACACCCAAGTTTACTTTATTCCATGACACTAGAATGCAGAAGAGAGCTCAGCCTCAAAATAGCCCTTATTTCATTAACTGTGACCCAGACCTGCTACTTGACGTAGTTTTCTCTTGATTCTTGCGGACCACGACCCACAGCCTTCGCTTTTTCAGTACCCTCAGTCCCCAGAGGCGTTCTGCAGTCCCTATTCCCACGCCTGCGCTCTCGCCTCTGCTCCCGCACCGCCATGCTGCGAAGGTATGCGTGCGGCAGATGGAGGTTTCGGCTCCGACACCGCGTCCTACCTGTCACCCATCCAACAGTTTAAAGACTTTAAATTACTCCATCTGCTCTTGCAGCTTGCACCCAGCCTGTGCTTTATACGCTGAAGGGGATTATTTTTTTATTATTTTTTTTTTAATAAATGAATGAAAAGTCGCTTTGTAAATTCGCGGCCAGAGCTGACTCATAATCTCTGCTGACAAATTTCTGTCAATATTTACTGACATATCCAGAGATCTGTAATGCTTGAAGTATCGGTTTTTATGAGAAAGCTGCTTTCAGGAAGTGTCTGGAAAAGTGTAACGCAATTTCTCACATTCTCTCATTCATTTCTGCCTTATCCCGATAATATAAATTTGGGACATACATGCTAGTAAAAGGGAGAAGTAAGAAGTGCTTGAGTTTCAGCTATGAAAAATCTTTCTACGTCTATAAACACAGAAGTAGTGCAATTTGTAAGGGGGCAATGCCGGTGAACCTTTTCTGCTACAAAATGCACATTTTCTTATTGGGGAAAAAAAGGAAAGCTTTTTCTTTTTTTTTTTTTTAGCTCTCATTGGCACCGCACGTTTCTGCATCGTAACCCATGTTTCCCTTGGCAAGCCCATAAAAACCACCATTTCCAGTGAGTTTCCCACCTGATCTCCACAGTCCGTGAGCAAAAGGGAGGTGCGGGATGCAAATGTGCAAGATTTCCCTGGGTTAACTGTCGTCAAATCCACCAGAATTTAGCATAAATTAACAGCATGGGGTTTAAATCAAAGGAGCATTTCTTAATACATTATTTATAATGAATCAATTATTAATAGGGATAGCTTTTTTCTCCCCTAATAAATTATTATAAACTCTGCTATAACACGCTGTACCAATATGTACTATATAAATAATGTTGCGCGTTTCAGTTTATGAAGACTTTTAAGCAGCTCAGTAAGACGTTCTCTATCACAGATTTGAAGCGTTGCATTCACTTCAAGCTCAAGCAATCAAACCTCCTTACTGCAGGTACTTTGTTTGGTGAGAGGCAGATACTTCAATAAATCACTTGATAAATATCTGTATCATTTACACTGGGATGTGAATAAACGTATTTTCTGTACTTCTGGAAACACAAAACCTTTTTTCTTTATGCTTTTTCTGCTTTCCTTTTTTCAATGCCAAATTTTCTCCTCATCTCTTTGCAATTTTGGGTGTATCTTATGTTTTTATTTTTCTCTCTGTTTTCAGACCCCGCACAGCGAGCCTGAATTCCCTCTCCTTTGCTCCTCGCTGAGTGACGGTGGCTTCGCTGTGGCTGTGGTTTCGGGGGTCCTCCCCCGAGCCCCGTAGTAGCTGGGGGTCTCCTTGTGAGGAGCAGAACAATCTCCTAAATAAACACCCAAGCTGCCATGGAGAGACGTGAGGTCAGGGCATGATGGACCTCTTGGCAAAGAGGACTTTCAGCCACCCCCATTCTCCTCCTTGCCCCCGTGCCCAGCGCCGGCCCATGAATTAGCTCCAGGCTTCACCTTTTCTTTCTTTTTTCTCATTTAGGGCTTTGAGTCCCCGGAGAACATCCTCTTTCCT
>NW_009648154.1:101486-139922 GCF_000708025.1 Charadrius vociferus
GCTGAGGACTTGGGATAACCCCACCGGGGTCAGCCACCGTCCCTAGTTCAGCACCCCAGGGCAGAGATTGCTCTTTTTTTTCCTCTGCCATCTGTTACTTTACATTGCTTAACTCTCCAAAGCCCTTTTCTGTGGATGGAGATTTTAGGACCGATGACAGATGAAAATATACTGTCCCATATTTCATTATTTTCCACTTATGTTCCCCTTGGCCAGCAGATGTTGTAAAACATATGTCTTCATTTGAGGCAGAGGCTCTTCTTGCAAGATCTCACACTAGCAGCTGCTATTCCCAAAATCTTCAGTGCTGGTTCACACCAGGATATAAGAACAGGGTTTCTAATACCCAGCACCTAAAATCCGAGGTGGCCACACCTGAATACATCTGTCTGAAAGCCACTGTGCTTCTGCACAAGGCGTGAGGGTGGCTGCGTCCCTCCCGCAGCCCTGAGACGCCCCAAATACCGGGGGAAAACCTCCCCGAGCAGGGATGCAGGATGGAACATTTACCCTCTCAAACATTCTCATTAATTTTCCTGCATAAACATAAAGGCCCAATCTCTATTTGCCCTAAATCCACACAGTCCCAGCGTGCTATGGAGCTGTACCAAAGGCTCCAAAATCCCCAATGCTTCTCTGTGCCAGTGGTGATTACTGCTGGGACACAAGAGCCGCAATCAAAATTCAGCTTGCCTCACGATATCAAAGCAAATTTGAGAGACTTCATTTTCATTTTAATGCCTCTTCCCATACTTTTCGTCACTTTTGGTTTCAATAGCACCATCTGCATTTTATACAACATATACACATATACAGATGAAAACATTCCCTGCTTTCCGCTTCCCTCCTGCGCGAACCCAAGCGATGCGACGTGCCCTTGCGATGCGCGGCGTGCATCCCATACCTGCATCCCGATAGCTCCTGGAGAGCTGCGATTATGGGGTCTCTATGACAACGATGCACAAGCCTGGGGCTGGCTGACATGGTATTTCCTCCGCGCACAGCGCTGCATATCACATCGGAGTGCAATATTTCCCCTCAACTAATTTATACATCAAAGGCGTGTCACCTGGAACGTGCGACTTCAACAAGTGCGGCGGGCGGCTTGAAGCGAAGCCTCATCTTTTCCCGGGAATAACAAGCCCATGAGTAGGGCACGGCTGGTGGATGCACGGGGCTGTGCACCATGCAGACCTGGCTCTGTGGCCACATGGGTGACAGCAATGGCTTTGGGAGGCAGAGGTGGCATGGCTGTCCCCCGTGCGTGCCAGTGGTGCCCTCCAGCTGGACACACACCTCAGTGCCTAACCAACCCTCTGATGGCCCTAGCCAGACGATGGGTGTTTTTCTCCTCTCAGCCTTATTTTTAACCAAACTGAGTGCCTTTAGGAGAGCTCTGAGCCTTTCTTCCCTGGGCTCGTTTCCCCAGCCTGCCAACACCCCTGGGACACCGCCGTTCCCCAGCACACTGCACAAGCGGTGGTTTGAAGACCTGACGTGTCTCCGAGGGACACCAGATCAGTGCTGCACCGAGAACAGCAGCCTTCTGGCCTTATGACAAAGCTGCATTCATCAACTGAATCTATACAGATTTTGCTGTGTAGTCCCACCTTTCCTTGATGTATGCCCACCACGACCTTCCGTGCTGGCTACTGAAGCCCCAATGCAGTTACACATCAGATTATTCCTAGTTCATACATGGTGCGCTGGCTTTCAGCTTCTATCTTTTTCATTTCTCTGTGTAGCTCTTTGCCCCAATATAGGATTCAGAGTAAAGAAAAAGGGGAAACTGTCGATGACACCAAGCTGTGAGGTGTGGTCAACACGCTGGAGGGGAGAGATGTCATCCAGAGGGACCTGGACAGGCTTGAGAGGTGGGTCTGTGCCAACCTCATGGAGTTCATCAAGGCCAAGTGCAAGGTCCTGCATGCAGGTTGGGGCAATCCCAAGCACAAATCCAGGCTGGCCACAGAATAGCTTGAGAGCAGGCCTGCTGAGAAGTACTCGGGACTGTTGGTGGATGAGAAGCTCACCATGAACCAGCAATGTGCACTGGCAGCCCAGCGAGCCCCCGGCATCCCGGGCTGCATCCCCAGCAGCGTGGCCAGCAGGGCGAGGGGGGATTGTGCCCCTCTGCTGCGCTCTGCTCTGGGGAGACCCCCCTGCAGTGCCGCCTCCAGCTCGGGGGGTCCCACCAGCAGAAGGAGACGGAGCTGTTGGAGCGGGGCCAGAGGAGGCCCCGGAGATGCTGGGAGGGCTGGAGCCCCTCTGCTGGGAGGACAGACTGGGAGAGTTGGGGGGGTTCAGCCCGGAGAAGAGAAGGCGAAAAAGGGGAGACCTTATTGCGGCCTTCCAGTCCCTAAAGCAGCTCCAGGAGAGCTGGGGAGGGACTTTTTCCAAGGGCATGGAGTGATAGGATGAGGGGGAATGGCTTCAAAGTTGCCCTGAGAAGCTGTGGCTGCCCCATCCCTGGAGGTGTTCAAGGCCAGGTTGGACGGGGCTTGGAGCAACCTGGGCTGGTGGGAGATGGCCCTGCCCAGGGCAGCGGGAGTGGAGCTTTAAGGTCCCTTCCGACCAAAACCATTCTATGATTCTATGAAATTTATCAGGACCTTCTGTCGACCACTCCAGGTTATTCCCATGGGGCTATACCCCCTGAGCAACAGCATCAGTCCCATGCCAGGGCTCAGGGGTTCAACCTGGGAATCTCCTGCTCACCTGCCATCCCCTGCACGCAGTGGGCATCTCTTGCTGTGCAGTTAAAGGGTCCCTGACCAGGACACACACAGGCACATGTGCAAACCACGTGTTTGCCGAGGCCACTGTTTCCAGCTAGTCACATAACAAAATTTGCCAGGATGACACAAAAAAATACATTGCAGTAAGAAACTTTCTTCTTCTTTGTTTTCAACGGAAATTACTCTGAACTGATTTTGCCACAGGCAGAACCCTCCAGATACCATAAGTGGAAGGCAACATCCACTGGCCGCAGTGGAAATCGTTAAATTGGAGTAGTTTCAGAGTAGAGCCATGGGGACGATGGAGGAGCTTGCCTGATAATGAAAGACGCCAGGAACTCAATTTGTTTTCCTTAACGAAAAGAAGGTTAAGAGAGGATCCGCTTGCAGCCTCTAATTACTTCTGGAATTTAAATGTGATAATAGAGGGCTCCCCGGTCAGGCAGATGAAAGTACGCACAGCCCGGTGCCTGCAAGATTCAAATTCAGGTTGGAATTAAAAGCACATTTTTAGTGGTGTAGGTTATTAACCACTGAAACAACCGTTGAGAAATCTTCTGATTTGAAGAGGTATTTTTTTCTTTCTAAACCTAAAGCTTTAGTTCAAATAGAAAAGTCCCCAGGCATGTTTTACACGGGAGTTCAGACTAGATAATCATTATGGCTTTTTCTAACCTTATAAAGTATTAATCTGCCGTCACCCTTCTGCCCTCCTTTTATACTCTACTCATCAACCAATAATTTTTTTCTGTAAACACACAGAATTTCTTGAACGCGGTGTCAGCTAGGAGGTGATTAGCGATAACGAGTTGAGGGCTTTGTCTGTAAAACACCCTGGCTGAACGTGGTAGGAACCATCCGTGGCCGGGAGTGACAGCCCACCACCGCCGTGTATTGCCCAGCCTGTCAGCAAATCCCCGCTGACACCAGAGTTATTTTTCCACCTGGATATTGAAAGGAGATGCTATCGTCAGCGTGCCGGCTCAGCGGGACAGAGAGGGGGTTGGCTGTCATCAGCCGGAGCCGTGAGCAAGAGCCAAAGGACCTGCCGGGAGGACTGACTGCTCGTCAGGCTTGCAGGAGAGGGAAGGCTAGAGAAAAACACATTTATAGCCCTTCCAGCATTAAGCCTGAGCTGCCCGCATCTGAAACAGTAAATCCACGGGGAACTCTGTCATTTGCCATGCTCTGCATTCATTTTTACAAAAGTGCTGCACGCTGCGGTGGTGCAAGGGTAGATTCGGTGTTCAGGATTGACTCCTGACCAGTTCCAGTTTGATGCCAGAATTTCACATTACAACCTCCAAAATCCCTGAGGTTTCTATCAGCATTTCGCACCCCTGCCTGTACGGTGCTGGAAGCAAACCAGGCAGATGGGCATCTTCCTCATCCTGCCGTGACGCAGGGTGATCGCAGCCCGCTCTGACCGTGCCCCTCTGCACCTCCTAGCCAGGAGTTTGCTGGTCCCACCAGCCAGAAACCAGTGGCGTTTCTGCTCCTGTCTTCGTGACAAAGGCCTGACCACGATGACCAGGGTTTCTGTGTTTAGATTTTCCTAATACACACCCAAAATGTGACCCTGGCTGCAGAGGCAAACTCTGTCAGGCATTTTAACTTGGTGCATGTTTTCGTCTTGTTTCCTCATAGTTCTTTTGTTGTAGTGCTCAAAAGTGGTAAAACACGGATAACATGTCGGTATATTTGTTGCTGCAGGTTCTCAAGGCTGTTGCGATAGATATGACACCATTGACACATGCACCAGAAAGCATTACCGATGCTTGCCCTTCAGAGCAGCAAAAATAATAAATAAATTGGAAAAAAAAAACCATAATGTTACAGAAGACTAGAAAGGTGAAATAAATTTCAGTTATGGATGTTATATGTTTTCCGCCTCCAGTTGGGTAAAAGCACATCTCCCCTTTGTGCTGCTTAATTCAGCAGTTTGAAACACGTATCTCCTTCCCTTGAGCACGGTGCGTTGGAAAGATGGCACTTGTTTTTCTCTGCTCCGACGTGATCCATTATGCTGGAGCATCAGATGATTGAAACCCGTAATACAGAGCCAATTCCACCAAGACTCACGCAGAAAATGCCACTGGAGCATCTGATCTATGGGTCCGTCACCTCCAGTGAGGCCAAAGCCTTACCCCAAGGTGGGTGAAACGGAGGTGCCGGGCATTTTCCACCTCTTTCGTGAGAAGGAATTAAAGCAGGCACACCATCCCCGTTGCTAGATGGATTTCACACAGCTATTCCAGTGTATTAAACTGCAGCTTCCTCATAATACCCAAACAATGAGCAAGGCCATCCTCCAGGTCGTTTTCAACACTTTACCCTGTGTTGGAAGCTATACGGGTCTTCCCAACAGAAGACCCAATGCTCATGTGCTTTAGCAGCTCACGTTAAGGCCATAGGATGGATAACAAAGCAACAGCATGTTTGTGGAAGACACTTGGACATCCAGTGTGTCCTGGTTTCAGTGGGATAGAGTTAATTTTCTTTCTAGTAGCTGCTGTGTTTTGGATTTAGTATGAGAAGAATGTTGATAACACATCTTGTTTTAGTTGTTGCTAAGTAATGTTTATATTAAGCCAAGGACTTTTTCACCTTCCCATAGAAGCTGAGAGGCAGCATAGACGATACGAGCTGGCCAAAGGGATATTCCGTACCATAGTCGTCATGCACAGGATATAAATGGGGGTTGGCCAAGGGACAGGGATCCACGATCACTGCTCAGGATGGGCTGGGCAACCGATCATCGGGTGGTGAGAGTGACTTGTGTTGTATCATTTTATTTTGCATATTCTTTTACTACTACTACTACTATTATTACTACTACTACTACTATTTTTCTCCTCCATTACTGTTGTATTAAACTGTCTTTGCCTCAACCCACAAGTTTTCTGCTTTATCCTCCTTTTCTCCCTCTTCTCCCTACCCTACCAGGGGTAGAAGGGAGGGTGAGCAAGCGGCTGTGTGGTCCTAGTTGCCAGCTGGTGTTAAACCACGACACACTGATATATACGCACGTAGATATATAGGGACACAGGTATACATATTCTGTAGCAAGGAGCGTGCTATCCGTTTTCAGCTGCTTACCAATGTATATGATACTCTAGATATTCACACGAGTGCCAGCTGAACAATTCATCTTCATAACATCAGACGGCATGTTAGTCCTCAGGTTACTAGATTTTGCTTTAAAGAAAACTCCCTTTTCTGCCCATTTTAATTATTCCGTGTCCAAGTTCACCTAATTGTCTCTCATTGTTGTACATGAAAAAAGAAAAAAAACAAACTGAGATTTTCCTTATCTGTTTTATCCCCTCCTGATATCTAAACCACCATGCTTTATCAAACATGTGAAATAAAACTAGCCCCATCTAGTTCAAATGCATATCATAAATCAATTCCTTTTACAAGGTGACAGCAAAAATACCCCAAAGCGTGTTTCTCACTTTGTCTTCCCCTTCCCCAAACGTCTCAGGACAGAGACATTACAACAATCTCTGAAAATCAAGTTGACATCCTCTATGTTATTCATTGGTTTATGTATTTTTTACATGCACACTTTATTTTGTCTCTTGTCCTTACCTCCTAGCTGCACTTATTCCCTCAAGGCCGTCACAGGCAGTATAAGCAGAGGAATAATTTTCAGGTTCAATAAATTCTTTTAAAAGTAAAACCCATGTGCGAGAAGCTAAACTCAGAGCAACTTCTGTGTCTGAAAGTGTCTTCCTCCCAACCTTACCTTCCTTCAGGCTGCTGTTTGCATTAATGGCCTTGCCTTTGCCCACATTGCTTGGTCAGGCTGTGTCACCACCATGCAAGGTATTACCACAGTGGAAGGTGCCACCACCACGGAAGGTGCTACCACAGTGGATGGTGTTACCACGATGGGAGGCGCTACCACGATGGAAGGTGCTACTACCACACCAGGTGCTACCACAATAGAAGGTGGTACCACCATACAAAGTGCTACCATCATGGAAGGTGCTACCATGATGGAAGGTGCCACCACCACACAAGATGCTACCATGATGGAGGGCGCTACCGTCATGGAAGGTGCTTAGTGAGTGGCTTTGGCAGCACAACACCGAGAAAGCAGTGCCTGAGGACTTCTGTGTTGCTTGGAGGAGCAGATCGACATCACCACTGGTCCCAGCAAGAGCTCTTGCTGCCTTCAGGCCTTCATCCCACCAGGACGCTTGCATCGCTTTCTGCGCAGGGACTGCAGCGTGGGGCAGGCAATAGGTTTGGCTGTGTTATAACAGCTCTTCTCTCACACACCTGCAGTCCTGGCTCCAAAGCACGCTGTTTCTCAGCAGAACACTGTTCCCATATGGCTATTTTAAAAATACATGTGTAGAACGTAAATCAACTACAATTTCAAGAACTCTGGTTGTGTCTTATATTTTTCACACAAGGCAGCAGGTGGGATGGAGCGGCAGGGATGCTCAGAGGCCGCATTCCTTGCTGGTACACACCATTTACTAGGGGTTCAGTGATTTTCACCAGTGAAGGATGTGGTCAAGGAACAATTCTGCCTTTGAAGGAATTACATAAAAATGACACCTCTGTGCACAGACCCATTTCCCTCTCCAGTAAAACACTGCTACTCCTTTTCATACCCAGCAGTCATCAGAGGCAATACAGCTATGCGAATGCAAAAAGCAGATCTGGCTGCTCTTCCCACAGACAAGTGGTGGGAAAGTTTAGTTTTCTATTCTGTTGATGCACAAAATCATCATTTCATGTTTCCGTATATCAGATGTTTTGGATCCAGGTTGCGCAGCATTTACATCAGTGGCATTCACCCGTATTACCAAAAGTAGTGGAAACAATAGCCATGTGGCTAGGACCAACCTTACCCAAAGCTACTCCACCAGTGAAGTTTCTCCAAGCTCCGCTTACCTGGGGCTAGTCTGGGAGCACGAAGAAGGCTCAAAAGCTCATGAAACATCAGGATAGTCTGGTGTACTGGGTTGGCGTGGCAAGGTTTTGGTAGAGGGGGAGCTACAGGAGTCGCTTCTGTGAGAAGGTGCTAGAAGCTTCCCCCATGTCCAACAGAGCCATTGCCAGCCAGCTCCAAGATGGACCCACCACTGGCCAAGGCTGAGCACATCAGCGATGGCGGTGGGGCCTCTGGGATAACATATTTAAATAAGGGATAAAAAACCTGTGGAGCTGGAGAGAGGAGTGAGAAAATGTGAGAGGAACAGCTCTGCAGACCCCAAGGTCAGTGAAGAAGGAGGGGAGGAGGTGCTCCAGGCACCAGAGCAGAGATTCCTCTGCAGCCTGTGGTGAAGACCGTGGTGAGGCAGGCCATCCCCCTGCAGCCCATGGAGGTCCATGGTGGAGCAGATATCTATCTACCTGCAGCCCATGGAGGACCCCACACTGGGGGATGCCTGAAGGTGGCTGTGACCCTGTGGAGAGCCTGTGCTGGAGCAGACTCCTGGCAGGACCTGTGGCCCTGTGGAGAGAAGAGCCCACACTACAGCAGGTTTGCTGGCAGGACTTGTGACCCTGTGGGGGACCCACACTGGAGCAGTCTGTTCCTGAAGGACTGCAGCCCATGGAAAGGACCTGTGCTGAAGAAGTTGGTGAAGAACTGCAGCCCATGGAAAGACTCAGGTTGGAGAAGTTCATGAAGGACCATCTCCCATGGGAGGGACCCCAGGCTGGAGCAGGGGCCAAGTGTGAGGAGTCCTCCCCCTGAGGAAGAAGGAGCGGCAGAGGCAACGTGTGATGGACTGACCACAACCCCCATTCCCCGTCCCCCTGCACCGCTGGGGGAGGAGGGAGAGAAATGGGGAATGAAGTTCAGCCCGGGAAGAAGGGAGGGGTGGGGGGAAGGTGTTTTAAGATTTAGTTTTTATTTCTCATTACCCTACTCTGATTGGATTGGTAATAAATTGAATTAATTTTCCTCAAGACGAGCCTGTTTTGCCCATGACGGTAATTGCTGAGTGATGTCCCTGTCCTTATCTCGCCCCACGAACCTCTCATTATATTCTCTCTCCCCTGTCCAGCTGAGGAGGGGAGAGACAGAGTGGCTTTGGTGGGCACCAGGCGTCCAGCTGGGGTCAACCCACCATATCTAGTCAAAATACCAAAAATGAGCTGTGTAGAGCAATCCACGCTGACAAACAGATCGCTGCACCGTCTGCAGTTTGTTAGCCATAATTCACATTTTTCCTTTCTAGAGTTCTACTTTATTCATTTATTTTCTACACACTTCTTATGCATTTTATGTACATTTAATTACAATATTAATCAAAGAACTCAAAAGAAGTTCCTATGCAAGTGAAGTTATGAATCTGTGATTTGGGAAAATTTTAAAACCTATTCATTCTATTTCTATTGGAATATTTTAATGTATTTTTAATGCTTTGGCCCTGAAAAAAAATGCATTTTCATTCAAACAAATAATATATCAAGCAAATATTATTCTCCCACATACTTTTTTTTTTGTCAAATAATTGATTTCTTAAAAAAAAAAAAAGCCTTCTCCCACTTGATAGATAACGTTAAAGAAATTGCAGAGGGAAGATTTGTGCAGTTAACAGGCATTTTTCACAAAAGCCCCGTCATTGCTATAAGCCCCGTTTCTACGAAGTATAGTTCTGCTGCCACTACATTTCTCCGATGCTTATTTCAGAGGATTTACCATGAATCCATGTAACTACATTCTACCTAATGGAGCAGCAGCATCTGCAATGAGGCCAAAAGTCTGGTGGTCCTTGGTGCCCTGCACGAGAACCACCCTTCCCTCACCTCTCCTGGTACATGAGTAGCCTCAGCCCAGTGAACGTGTAAGCAGGACATGTTACACACATTTTACGGGACACAGGGTAATTACTGCCCAAGGACCAATGCTGCTGTGTCCTGATGGGGACGCTTGGGAGCATGGGAAAATGTAGAGCATTGCTTAGAGAGGACCATGCAGGTTAAGGATGAGGTACGTGCAGAGCAGCTATTAACCTCCTTAGAAGCACCAGTGGAGGTTGGGGACCGGCTATTTTTAACCCAAGCAAAGACTACAGGCAGGTATAGAAATGTTGCTAAATCATAATACCTGGCACTGGTGAGGCCCCACCTCCAGTACTGTGTTCAGTTTTGGGCCCCTCATGACAAGAAAGACATTGAGGCGCTGGAGCGTGTCCAGAGAAGTGCAATGGAGCTGGTGAGGGGTCTGGAGCACATGTCCTGTGAGGAGTGGCTGAGGGACCTGGGGGTGTTCAGCCTGGAGAAGAGGAGGCTGAGGGGAGACCTTCTCGCTCTCTACAGCCCCCTGAAAGGACGGGGTAGCGAGGAGGGGTCGGTCTCTTCTCCCAAGTAACAAGTGACAGGAAAAGAGAAGATGGCCTCAAGTTGCGCCCGGGGAGGTTTAGATTGGATATTAGGGAAAATTTCTTCACCCAAAGGGTTGTCAAGCACTGGAACAGGCTGCCCAGGGAAGGGGTGGAGTTGCCATCCCTGGGGGTATTTAACAGATGTGTAGACGTGGTGCTGAGGGACATGGGGTAGTGGTGGGTTTGGCAGTGTTGGGTCGATGGTTGGATTCAATGATCTTAAAGGTCCCTTCCAACCTAGATGATTCTATGATTTTATGATTCTATGCGTGGGTGCACGTATCTCACTGTTTCCAGCTTATTACTGCCCGTTCCAAAGAAAAATATCTGTTATTATTCAAAAATAGCAAAGCACAATTACCCCCATAAATTCCTCCTCAATGGCCATACACAGGTATAGAGTTTGTCAAACAGGGAAAAATAAATCTTTACAAAGAAGGAGAAAAATATATGTGTGGACAGCAGCTTACCGGTCTGAGGTCTGAGTCTCGGCTCAAGCACAAGACTAAATGGTGAAAGCCACCTCCATGTCGGTTTGGGGAAGTGCTGCACACCAAGGAACACTGTGAGCGGCACATCCCCAGCCAACCCCTGTCAATGAGGTGGATCTCATCTCAGGAAAGGGACCTGCGCTGAGCAAGCTCCATCCTCAGAAGATGTCACTTCAGTGATAGGAAAAAATAACAAATGGATTGTTAGGAAGAGGTTGGGACAGAACTGGGAAAGATGGCAAGGACTTTCTGGTGGCCTTGGTGCACCCACAGGCAGGACCAGGAAAGGGTGAGGCAAATTCAAGGAGAAGAACTTGTCCAAGGGCTGGTCTGGGTACACCTCATGGCGAAACGCTCACTGCTGGAAGCTGTGAGAGATTGCAAAGGGAAGGAGCATTTATTTTCTGCCCCAAGCAGCAGGAACCTGAGCGAGTGTCCCTTGCCATGTCCCAGTCCTGCTCCTCCAATCCTGCCTCTCTATGCAGTTTCACAGCTGAGTTAGCTAAAAATACTCCTTTGTCTTGTACTTTCTAACTTCCTGCGCAGTTTCTCTTTAGACAAAAGTGGAGATCGCTGCCAAAATCAGATACTCAAGGAACTCTATTACTTATAAAACCAACTGTTACCACGTGACAGCTGCAAACATCTGGAATCCATCTCTCCCTGGTAAGCTCTCGCTCCATGTGGGACTCGAGCATGCTCAAATATCAGCCTCGAGCAGAGTTTATGCAGCTTTCTCAAAACTGAAACAACTCCTGCAGAAAGTGTTTTGTAGATAATTAAAATTTCAGGGAAAAAACGAAAAAAAAAAAAACCATTGTCAAAAGAAACAGGGAACAGAAAGATTTTTTTAAATGCTTTAGTGATATTTCTTTTAACCTAAGGAAAGTGTGTTTCCTTCCTTTTTCCTCAAAGTCAGATGTGAAGCGTTCCTCATCTGTGCACTGGAACCAAAGCACTGTTCCCCAACCACTCCATGAGTTAACCCACACTTAGAGCTGCTCCCCTGGGCCACGCAGAAGCTGAGCAGGAAACCCTCTCGGCAGGATATCTGGTGTCTCGGTGTCCGGAGCGGGGAGCTGGTGTGAGCACACCTGGGTCCCAATGAGGTGCACAGCCACATCTCTCCATGAGCAGCGCCGGGAGGAGAGGTCCTCAGGGCAGGACAGGCACCTGCAGGTCCCTGAGCTGGGGGACACGAGACCCATGCATCCTCATAGCTACCCGGATCTCAGCCCTCCAGGGGATGATGGTTCCTCCTGAAGCGTGGGTTTTGGACTGATGGTGGTCTTGGATGGTGATAATATGGGGCACTGAGACAAAGTGCAGAGAACTGGTGCAGGTGGGATGGGAAATATCCCTGCGGTGGTGCACAGGTTCTTCTGGTCTGCAGCGCTGTCCCGCCCAGGTGGCACCAACAAGTCGTGGATATATTGATATATGGCGGATATACTGATATTTAGTGTAGGTGATACCCCTTTTCTGAGGGAATTACCACACATCAGTGTCAGATTAATACATTATTTTCATTCAGCATTAGGGAGAGTAGAACTTTCTCCCCTACCACACACTCACCGAGCACCACCTGGACAGATTAGCCCTAAATAATCATTAGACAATTTTATTGTGCAACACATCGGGGTGGGACCCATCCAGGGGGATTGGCAAGGATCCTCTGCTTTGATGAAAAGGGAGTGAACAATACTCTTACCTGCTGGGATCAGACCTTCATGCCCAGCACTCAGATCACACTGGTGGGCAGCACGTTCCCTGTCGCTCCTGTTGCACTGACACCAGCTCCTAAAATATCCATTCCTGGGATTAGTTGCTCAGAAAGAGCAGAATTATGCAATTATTGGCATCCAGTCCCTCTCTCTGACTAGTGAAAATGTAATAAATGCCTACGGAGCTCACCAAGAGCACCCCCAGGGCACAGCTCGAAGCCCTCACCCCTCTGCAGAGCGGTCAAGAACCAAACAGGACTTCGGAGCAAGGTCTTCCCTTTCCCTGACTCTGGAGTTTTGCTTTATGCTCAGGCACATCTCCTGCAGACCTCCCAGATGACTGCGCACAGCTGAATCACTCTGGATGAAATATTCAGTGGAGTCGGAGGAGGAAAGCATGGGAACAGCCGAGCAACCTCATGAGAGAGGCATGGGAAGAGAGAGGAGGAAGACACCTGCACTGCCGGCTGTATCCCAATTAATATTTAAACGTTTTATACAGAGCTGGGACCTTCTTAGCAGAGAGTTTTGGAAAAAAACTCAGCGGTATTTTAATTCAGAGCCTCCCAAGCTCCCCGAGCAGGTTGTACGTGCACAGAGGCTTGTGCCCAGCTCTGTGCCCCTCCCCCAGCACAGCAACGCCTTCCTCCTCTTCAAATTATTCTCATACTAATTAGACTATGATAAATTAAGCGGAAGGATCAATGTGTAGTCCCAGCCTGAGATGTCTGTGGCCACTTAAGCCGGCAGGAGAAACAGCTCAGATGGACACGTAGTTCCCAGGAGGCCACACGTGGGAGGTTTGCTGAGGGTGAGCAGGGTGCGTGTTGGCGAGCTCCATGGCGGCCAAAAAAATCAGTTCCAAAGTTGTAACCACGAACTTCATAGAAGTTAAGCCGGCAGGCTTTCGCCACGTGCAAATTGCACTGAAAACCAGACGAGAATTATGGGTCTCTTTTTGCCCAAGTTCCCCACCTGTAGATGCCAAATGTCTACCGCTATGAGAGCTGCCTGCTCTGCTGGCAAACAAACTCTTCTGCATTCAAACCCTTTAAGAGGGGATACACGTTCAGGGCTTTCTCCCTTCCTCCACATGCTCAGCGCTCCCCAAGTGATTCTTGCACCCAGAGCTGCGTGGCTTTGGAGGCATCACCCCATCCAAGCGGCGTTTCCCTGGGACACTGCCAGCCAGGAGAGGTCACTGCTCTGACTTACTGCTTGCTACTGTGTCTCGTCCCCATAAATTAGGGGGTTGGAGCATCTTATGAGGAAAGGCTGAGGGACTTGGGGCTGTTCAGTCTGGAGAAGAGAAGACTGAGGGGGATCTCATCAATGCTGATAAATCCTTCAAGGGAGGGTGCCGGGGGGATGGGAACAGTCTGTTCCAGTGGTGCCCAGTGACAGGACAAGAGGGAACGGGCACAAACGTGACCATAGGCAGTTCCATCTCACCCTGAGGAGGGCCTTCTCTGCTGTGAGGGCGGCAGAGCAGTGGCACAGGCTGCCCAGAGAGGGGGGGGGGGGCCCCCCCCTTGAGCCATCCCAAACCCACCTGGACGCCGTCCTGTGCCACTGCTGGAGGTGCCCCTGCTCTGGCGGGGGGTGGGATGGGGGAGCTCCAGAGGGCCCTTCCAACCCCCACCAGTCTGAGATGCTGTGATAAAAATTAAACCAGAAATGCTCAGACCCCCAGAAGCCATTGCCACAGGGTACAGCCACCCGGCACCTGCTGTCCCAGGAGGAGCTCAGGCTCTGGCTTTCACTTCAAATAAGACCCTGCACGACCTCACTGGCAGATTCCCAAATCTTTAACTCCAAACACAGCTAAAACAATGCCCAGGTAAACAGCACTCCTAAATATTCAGAGAGAGAGTTCATATTCCTATAGGAGAAAAGCATTAATTTTTTTTTTATATATATAGCATTTTGTTTGATCTTTCTTCTTGTCATATCATGTAACTTGTCACCAGAAACGCTCTTCTCATTGTATCATGTTCAAAGGGAGCAACACCCTTGCGGCAAGCCATGCTCTCAGCAGTCAAAAGCTACGGTTTTGCTCTGGTTTATATCCCCAAAAGCTATTTAATAGTTTGCACATTCCTTCCCATAAAGGTTACCCTTTCAGTAATTTACGGCTCGGCTGGAGCAAGGGCTTTCAAAGAGCCGGAGCTGAACTCGTCACCGTGCCGAGCAGCAGATGGGAGCACGCACCAACCTCCGTACCTGTACGGCACGTTGTCTTGGTTTGAGCGACACAGGATTAATTTCTCTTTCAGTAATTTTATTTATTTAAATTTTGCAGTAAGTTCTTTTCTAATGCTTGGGAAAACTGTACTTTTAGAAAACTCTAGTGTCTGAATTTGTGAAAACATTGACTCTATAGCCAGCCATGGTGTGTGGGTTTGAAGGTCTCGGTGTTTCTCTCTCTCCCGTGACGGCCGCCATCCCGAGAACTCCTCGCCCCGGTGACGCAGCCCTCAGCCCGTCCCTTCCTCCTGCAGCCGCAGCGCTCGCAGGGTCCCACACGGGCTGTCACTGCGGGGAGCGCTCCCCTTCTACGGGTGGAACGGCTGAGGATAACCCCTGTGTATTTTATATTGGTGTCGAGATCAATATTGGTTCTTTAGTGTTATTAATGTTAATGATTTAGTCTTATTCTATTAAATCTGTTTATATTTCAGCTCCCGCATTTCCTTGTTTTTCCCAATTCCCCTTCCCAGGTGGAGAGGGGTCATCAGGTGAGGGAATAATTGTCTAAATGACAATAAATTGCTGTGGGTTCTTCAAGCCATAACACACGTGCACACACAGCGGGTGCCACCGGCTGCACGCACAGCATCATTGCTTCCTCTTGAGAACAGGAAATTAGGACCTAATCCCCCTTCGAGGAAAATCCCCCCAGAAGGAATTGGGAAGACCATGGTCAAGCCCTGGGCTGGACTCCCCAACGTCCGCCCCTGCTACAACCTCCTGCCATAGGTGCTGTGCAGCGGGGCAAGCGATTATCTGCCTTTGCAAAGCCCTCTCCGTTTCACACAAATCGCAGATTATGTGCCAAAAATTGTGCCGTGGGGAGGTTGCCGGGTTGCTCAGCAACTGCGTTTGTTCTGAACAGAGCTTGGGGTGGTGGGCAGCTGCCTGCGGACACCCGCCGGAAAGGGAACGAGGTCAAGATTTGGAGAAAACTATTTAGATGGAAGAGGAAGCGCTGCTTACTGAGATTAGGCAAACTCTGGTTTATTTTAGTTAAAAAAAATCAGCAGTGAAGTGTTGCGGGAGGAGGGGAATATGCTGAAGTTTGCCAGCAGCGAAGCTTTGGGTGCAAAAGTGTCATTTCGGTTTGCCCGTTCTTCGTGGCTGCAATGATTTGTGAAAGGGAAGGGAATAAATAGCATGGGACATACCCGGACTGCTGTGGCAGCACAAGTGGCTGTCGTGCGAGGGCTTGGCCCGTGCCAGCCGGGGAAGCGTGAAACGCGGCACGGTCCATGCTTCCCCCCGGAGAGCTGCTGACACCGCGAGCACATCTTCCGCTTCATCCTACAAGCGAGAGTGGCGTGTTCAAGAGAGAAAAACCCGCTTTTGCAGATTCAGGAATTCAGCTTTCTTTTGCACGTTAAATAAATAAAAAGGCCTTTGAGTGCAGGAAGATGCTGCCCAGAACGTGCTGTTGTTTTGCTTTGCCCCTTGCAAGCGTTGCTGCTGGTGGCCCCCGCAATCCACGTCTCCTGCTCACCAAGCGTACCCTGCCAGGTTACCGCTCTGGACGTGGCAATTAGGCTGATTCTGGCATCACTTTACAGTTTACAGAATGTTCCCCTTAATTATTAAATACCGTATTTACAACCCATCACTCCGGATTCCCTTTCAAGCTGTTGCTGAGCTCTGAGCCCCTTCTGCGGCTGCCTGATCCTGCCACCTCCATCCGCAGAGCGGCTCCCGCTGACCAATGCCCGCAGGAACGTGATCCGTGCATCCATCAGATCAGAGCTAAGTTCTTGTCCTTCCCGCCTGTTCTTAGCTTTCCAAGCCAACCCTGGTCATTTTATGGTTCCCATTTCTTGCTTTTAAGTAGACGTTACATGCAGTGATTGCTGCTATTCGTTATGGAGTGATGGATGTGCAGAAACATGAAGGAAGCACTCCTGATACTGTGGGACTTTTACTCTCAAAATGCACTTTTTGAAGTCATAATATTTCAAAGCACATTTATAATATGTTTGCAATATGGGTAAAAAGATTACTTTAGTCTCCTGGAAAATGTAATTTTCCAGTAATTGGTGTTCTCCTACAGTATCTCATATACACACACTAATCCCTCTCCTCCAGCCTTGCACGTATTTTTATCCCACGTTTTACTGAAGTAGGCTGCTGAACTTCCCCAGTAGCTCTGATTTTTAAAATCCCAGTAACTCCTTGTAAAATCAGATTTCCACAAGGGCACAGAGAGTTTCTAATTATTTATTACATGCTCTGAGATTCGGTTCTATGCCCATAGCACAATTTTCAGCTTTTCGAGGATTTGCAAAACCGCCAGCTCCCCGCTCCTCACTTCCAGCAGATTTTCTGAAAACACGGGAATATTTTCCTAAAAGGTTTCACCTTCGAGATAACAATCTTTTTGGTGGCACTGCGTGCGTATTCTCGAAAGGGAATTGATTTGTATTGTAATCGCTGGACATCTATTATCTGCAAGGGCAGAAAATCAGAGTAACATCACAAGACCTGATGAGACTTTGCTGGTACGTACAGTGTGGACACTTGTGATTAACGCATCTCTGTCACCTCTGCGCTGAGGAAGAGACCTTTCTTCTGCTCCTTGGGCAAATAGACGAGGTTCTGGCAGGTTTTGTGCGATTCCCTGTTCAAACCTCAGTCCTGCTGGGGCCTTTTTTCTCCCAGCCCTACCTGTTCCAAGTCTGCGGCAGGAAACGGTAAGTATCTGCTGAAAATTTAATTGGTTCATCAAAAGCTTTGGGGTATTGTATTAATAATTAATTCAACATGAGTCAACGTAACTCAGCGTAATCGTGTTTCATGGAATAATAAAATACAGAGACGGTAAAAATCTATTAGTGTACCCATATCCTCCTGCTCTCTGTCCAGCATTGCTCCATACAGGGTATATTTTTCTCCACTGCATGTTTAATACTTATTTTCCAGTACAATGGCTGATTATCATTCTTTGTATGCTTTATTTATTTTTTTTAATTTTTTTTTACATAAACAAGCTGTTTAATTTCTCTTGAGTAAACAAACCTTGGACCTGCTGAATGGTAATATCGGTGTTTTCCCCAGCAGTGAAAACTTTAACATTAAGCTGAGTTTATTCTCCTCTCAGCATGGGGTCGGCACATCCACGGCACTTGGCAGTAAGTACTGCGACACATTAATGCGCTCTAGTAAGAAACTTGAGGATGAAAGGGAAAAAAAAAAAAAAAAAGGAAAAAAGACAACCCAAGGAAATTAGAAGGTTCCGCATCCTGTCATGATGGAAAAATCATATCAGGGAATATTCCAAAACTCACTGGTGCATCTTCACCCCTAGATGAGCTGCCCATCCACCCCAATACTTTAATTTCATACACCACCAGTTTCTAAGTGAACAAATACGAGGACCTTCTGGAGTCCAAACATCGAAGTATATTTTCTTCTACTTGCTTCACCCCAACATCACTACAATATACTGCCGTGCCAAGAGTTAGGGCTGAAAGAGTTTTCTTTCATTTAAAAGAAACTTTAACTCATCGCTGTGTGCCGCCCCTCCCGGGGCCAGGGGAGGTGGAGGAATCCCATCCTTACACATCACCCAGCTATTGCTCCAAAGCAATGTCTTCAAAGGCAATTATCTTCCACTTTAACCTCCAACAACCTCAGTTCAAAGGTCAGTGCCCCATAAATGAGATTTCTGCTCAATTGTCTAATCACTGTTAATCTTGTTAGACTGATCCTCAGCTCCATCTGTTCTCCGCATCTCTTACTTGCACTTTTCCCATTCCTGCCATCTTTCTTCCTCCTTTTCATTTCCTAGGGCTTCTCCAAGCACGCTTACATATCTTTTCCTTTTGCTATATTTAGAATTCTCAACTTTTTTTTTTCTTTTTTAACAAAGCTACATAACAAATGCTTCCAGTTTCTGAATATCTCTTACTGAAGGTCCAACAAAATTGTATAGAAAATGCTGTTTATTTTCAAGTTGACTTCCTAAGTGTCCTAAATCTCTGCTAAATTTTCAAGAGCTATTTTTGTCCTGTGTATTCCTTAAGAATAACCCATTCTTAAGCTCTAACTCAACAGAACCTAGATACAGAAACTCTTTCACCTTGTCAACACCTTTCCTCTCCGTTACGTTTCCCTCTCCATTAAGTTTTTCTTTTGTTTTGGCCACTGTTTCAGTCTTAGATATATTGACAGTCTCTATTCATGCTCCTTTTTTTAATTTTTTACCTCTCCTGATTTTATACTGGCATAGGGGTTCATGAGCTTCTCCTTAACAAAAATAAGAAACTGTTCTCCAGAAGAAAAAAAAAGGGGGGGGAGGGGGGGAAGAGAATTGTGCTGTGCACAGTCTTTCGGTTTCAATAGTGTTGATTCAATCAATAGTTGACTGGGATTTTCTCCACTGCAGAAGAAAGAGATGCTTAAAGGTAAAAAAAAAAAAGAAACCTTTAAAGCTGTGTGTAGAACAAAACTGGAAGTTTTGAATCCTCAAATATGTCATTTTTGTGTCAAATCGTAAAAATCCTAGGCATTATCCATCTGACAGTATACATGCATATGTTTCTATATTTAGCAGCTAGGAGATAAGCTTAATAGCTAGCTTGCATTTGCCATCAATAGGTCACGTGGCAGGCGTACGCATGGGACAATGCTCTGCTTCTACACCGTCAACTTCTGTTCTCTACTTCATTTGTTTTAAAAAAGAAAAAACAACCATAACTCAGATCCTAACTCATTTCTTTGAACGCCTATCCCGCATGCGTTCAAATTAAAGATATTTGGGGTTTTCCTGCTGGCAGCTTTAGGGTTATTCTGTAGGAGAGAGGTGGGAGAAACAGTCTCGGTTACCCTGAAACGATGTATAAAATATTAACAACTAGCAATATCCTTCTATCACAAAGACACTGGTACCTGGTTCTCTTGTTATTGCATTCCGCTCAAAGGACTGCTGGTGAGATCAAAATTGAAATCCCTGCACGGCCTTTGGCCCCTGCTTTTCCCGCAGGCAGGAGCGGGAGCCTTGCTCCCTGTGTGTGAGCCTCCCCCCGGAGGTCAGATCTTTCTGAGCAGCTCTTCCTCTGCGGCTCCGTCACTCGCTGTGGACACCCCGTTAGATACGGGGATTAATAAGGCATGATCCTAGAGACATTTTCCTCCCCATCCTTTTCCTTCCCTCTTTTTTTTCTTGCTGGAATACTTGTTTTCCTCAAAATTTTAAAGCGATGTTATTTGTATCTCACTAGTCTTCTTACATAACGATTTTCTTCGGGGAAAAAAAAATATTAGTGATGCCTCAACTGCACACTCCTGAGAGACACTGGGGCAGGGTAAGAGCACGTGTCCACTTTCAGTAGTTCCCGTTCTCACCCAGGCTGTTTCCATACGATGCAATGGTGAGATGTGCCATCGAGCCGGGAAGGCTCGGGCAGCGGTTGGCTCAACAGTGTACCGGGAAGATGAGAAGTGGGTTTTGCTGCTTCAAGCCCTCATCTTGACACAAGCTGAGCAGGAGCAGTGGGACTGGAGTACCCAGGGGGAAGCAGAGATGACGAGCGTGATCACTTCTCAGCACAGAAGAGGCATGAGCTGTTTGTTAAAAGAAACCTGAAGAGTGCCAAACCCCTGTCTTTTGCTTTTGTGCAAGCAGAATATCAACCACAACCAGATAAAATCCCTAGGGAGATGCTGAGGCTCCCGCAAACATCAGCCCCAACCTGCATTCACGTCAGGGTTTCTGCATGCAGGGACAGGAGACTGCTCTGCTCTCCATCCTTCTTCCCTCCTCTTTCAAAAATCTTTCCCTTTCCCCAGTTCTTGCTAGAGAGAGAAGAAAAGCTGCTAACATCCTTGTTATCCAAAGAGCATTGCATCCTGCAGAGATACTGGATATACAATGGCTGCCTCATTGCTCTTATTAGGAAGAGCACATGGTTAACGTGCCCAGAGCTGGCAGGGAGAGGATTTCACCCATAACACTTCTTGCGTAGAATTCAAGCCATTCAGCAGTGATACCTTGCGATACAAATTCCTTTTCACTAACTAGGAAGTGGAAAAAAGCTTTAATTAGGACATCAAATTTCAGGAAAACTCCGTGAAGTCCATTCTGTGTTGGCATTTGGGTCTCTGTATACCCAAACGCTGACGGCAGACGCGACAGGTTGTGACTGTCGCATCCTTTATAAGCTGAAATGCAATTACTGAGGGGTCTTTGGGTGATCAGCTGTCGGCCAGAGGCTGCCTTTCATGAGGAAGTATAAGACAGTTGAACAAAATAAAGCGCCAAGGTCATAAAAAATAAAAATTAAAAAAAGTGAAGTGCGGAGTCCTCACCTAGTGCTGGCTGACTGGTCCTCAAGTACTGGTTTCTGACCTTGGAGGACAGTGGGTTTCCCTGGCATCAGGTGCGGCAATTAGTTCAGCTAAATGGGGAAACAAAAATATTTGAAAATGTCAAAAGATGTTTCTATCATTATTTCAATGAGCATTATTTGAGGGGTTCTTTTAGTAGGATACTCCAGAAGAGGCAAACAGTGTCTGAATGTGCACAGAGAAGGGAAGGCTCCACCATTGGACCTGCCACGGGATCTGCAGTAGGGCCCACTGGGGAACCCACTGTTGGGCTGATGATGGGACCCATGATGTGACCTGCTGGAGAACCTGCTGGAGGACCCCCTCTGGAACCCACAGTGAAACCTTCTGAAAGGGCAAGGCAAGCGGCATGCCCTGAGACACATCATCAGACCTACTGTAGGACATGACAGACTCAGGGAGTGGAAGCCCAGAGAGTGGGAGACCCAGAAAGGGGTGAGGCCAAGGAAAAATGCGAGGCCCAGAGAGTGTAAACCCCAGGGTTTTACTTTCTTGCTCCAAATGGTGCATAAACACTGTATTTTGAAGAGTTTTCTGCTTTAACCTTTTTGTTTAGGGGCCTCATAAAGGGAACAAAGTGCAGCATTGGGGCAGGACCTTTCCTGCAACGGGGACAAAGGGCTTTTTCACTCCTCTCTCTTGGTTTTAAAGTGCATTCTGCTAATGTTTACAACTATTTAGAGAAAAATACTCCATTTGCCCTGAGAGCTGGTTATGGGCTCGTAATGATGAAATAAAAAGCAGAATGATTTCATCCTGGCCATTGGTGATGGCTCAGCCAAGCAGTAAAAAGGTCCCTGTGGTGCACTGGGGTTGTGCTGAGCTGCAAGCCCACAACATGTCTCTTGCAGGAGTGGAGGTGATGGTTAAGGCAGCCCTGGAAGAGAAAAGGACCATTTCAATAAGGGATAGATGCAGAAGCTTTTGGAGAAGGGGGAGATGATAGCTCCTCCTCCAGACCCTGGCTCAGGTCAAGGATGTAGAAACTGCGGGTGAAATGTGGTCCTGAGCAGAGGAACAGTCCCCGAGAACACTTCTGTGCAGCTGAGAAAGGACCATTCCCATCGCTGCCAGTCCTGTTGCAAGGGGAAGGGGCAGGGGAGGGAAAATGAGAGATAATCAGATGAAAGATGTGATTATATAGATTGCTGAGTTCCCTGGCAAATTGGGAAAACCACGTGGCCCAATTGCTGTTTGGAAAAAAAAAACAAACCCAAAACAGGAAGATGAACGCCAGCATCAATGCTTTGGAAGGAATTAGAAGATGTATGGATGAGTGTATTATTTAATCTTACATGAATACTTTGCCTGTTAGAGTGATACATCTATGTCACAACTGAACTGGAATACAAGTTCGTGGGACACATCGCTGCAGAAACCTCCAACCACAGCCACACAGAGGGATCAGCCAGCTCTGGAAACCTACACAGCACAAAGCTGTCTGCAAAGATGCTGCGTCCTGACCTCTCATCTCACAGAATCCCAGACTGGTGAGGGTAGGAAGGGCCTCTGGAGCTCCCCCAGTGCCACCCCCCGCCAGAGCAGGGGCACCTCCAGCAGTGGCACAGGACGGCGTCCAGGCGGGTTTGGGATGGCTCCAGAGGGGGAGACTCCCCCACCTCTCTGGGCAGCCTGTGCCACTGCTCTGCCGCCCTCACAGCAGAGAAGGCCCTCCTCAGGTGGAGATGGAACTGCCCATGGTCACGTTTGTGCCCGTTCCCTCTTGTCCTGTCACTGGGCACCACTGGAAACAGACTGTTCCCATCCCTCGGCACCTCCCTTGAAGGATTTATCAGCGTTGATAAGATCCCCCTCAGTCTTCTCTTCTCCAGACTGAACAGCCCCAAGTCCCTCAGCCTTTCCTCAGCAGAAAGATGCTCCAGTCCCCTCATCATCTTTGTAGCCCTATTTGTTGGCTCCCATGGGCTACATGCTGTCCTAAATGTGCCTACTGAAGTTTCAGCTACCAAAGGAGTGGCTGTCCCTTCTCTCTGAGGCTCCCTCATGGCCCACACATGCATTAGTTACCCATTAGATCCACAGCCTCTGGATACCCCGTGTCCTACCGTGCCGGCTCTCCTTGACGCTCACCTCCAGCCTTCATCCCCCGTCCCCTCCAAGCCTATGGGACAGAGCAGTCCAAAAGTACTCAAAAAAAAAAAAAAAAGTTTTGCCCCATCCCTTCCTTAAAACAGCGAGACAAACATTTTGAGAGACAAACATTCCGAGATGATGAAGCATCTGCCATTGCGTTTGAAATGAAATTTGGGGCTCAGAAGGACCCTTGCACAGCCTGTGGCCGTTCAACAGTGGACTCTAAAGGCCTATCAGCTTCTCAAAGAGCCACACCCGTCCAAAAGAAAGGCCTTTTTGAAGGCCACAATGGCAACCGAATGGCTCTCAGATGGGCCCATCACCTGGTTTAAAAGTCAATACCGATAAGGCCCATATCCGGCACAGTGCTTAAGCAAAGTACTTGGGGTTAAGCACCAGTTTTGTCAGGGCTGAGTGAGCCTCACAGGCTCACCTGCAGCCTGTTAACATGGAAACGACATTTTTGTCTTATCCTAAACTGAGCTCGGATAATTTTCTCCCATGCCTGACTCCACAAGCCATAATAATAAAAATTTTTCAGCATACTGGCCGAAAAGCACTGAAATTTTGATTTTTCTTTTTCTTTTCTTCTGTAGATGCCAAGGGGTTCAGCCCTCCCTCCACATCACAAACCTGAGCGGGTTTGAGGGATTACAGCACAGGTCCCAAAAAGGCAGCTTCGGGACTACTCCATACCACCCATCTTTGAGCATTCCAGGCAGGGATTTCAGCTCCTTGCTGTCACACCTCTGCAGGGGAATAAAAAGATCTTCTGGCATTTAACAGGACGTATCGGTTTCCCCATGCCCCAGGTGGCCTCAGCTCTCAGCCCCACACGTTCAGACCTGGATATCAGTCTTAAATCAACCTCACTTTGAACCTTGGGGGAACCATCTCCGGCAGCGCGCTGCTAAGGACGGGCCCAGAAATACCTTCTCAGCAAAATGTCGAGTTTCACCTCTCTCCGGTAATACCTGCATACAAAGAAATTACATCAGAAATGACTTCCCTCAATCTCAGTAAAAGCACATTAGGAAAAACTTCCATTTCTAGGAAAAAGGCTTGACAGCTGTGTTGAAATTACCTCTGGTAATTTTAACTGAGTGGAAGCTTTTATATTCGATTGCACCAAAAATGTAAAGCGTGTCACTTATTAAGCTTTTATGTCTGACATTCAGTCTGGTACCTGACGACATCTTTCTAGCAATCTGGAGATCATGCAGCTAATGTACTTGGAAATGGTAGAATTAGGTATGGTGGAAAGTCATTAAATTTGAAATTAAATGGGCTCTCTTGGTTCTTGAAGGTAATCTTAAAAAAAAAAAAGTGCCTGTGCAGAAGTCAAAAAACCATCTCCCATATTCAGTCTGAGCTTTCTTGTTCTTCCTCTAATAGCGACAATTAGTTGACTTGAGTATCACACCGGCTTCGGTGTGATTAAGGGGGGGGGAACCTGCAGGCTCCCACAAAAAGGGAGCATTGGGTCCTCCTCACCCTCAGCACCAGGCAGAGCCCCTGTCTTTGTCTGAGTGTTTTTAGCCCGATTTCAAAGGTTAAAAAAAAAAATAAATGCCACGCAAGTGGTCTGATGCTCTGGCAAGCCGAGCTATTTTCTACCCAAGGCTTTTTAAGCAAGAAACATCTAACGGTACATCATAAAGCTGCCTTTACGGGGCAACTGCAGGGAGGGGCAAAAATCTCACTGCGACTTGTCTATTAAAATCCACATAAAAATAAAAATACCAAAATAGCTGAAGGACAAATGCCTGTAAAGCGTTTAGGCCAAATTAAAAAGCCTAGAAATGCTTGAAAGAGTGTTGCCATGGTTTCGTACGCCCGCAGGATGCTATGCCATCTCTACTCTGCGATTCTTCCCTGGGATGTGGGAATCCCGGCCCCACGACGGGTGATGGACGTGACACGGCGGGGACGGCTCCTCGCCCCATGGCTCAGCCCAGCGCTCCCCTGGCACACCCGGGCACGCGTCCGTGCGTGGGCAGCATCAAACCACCCGTGCAAACTCACACGGCATCCTCTCCTCTGCAGGAGTCTGATGGGTGACCACATGGTGTTAGAGGTGTAGGCACCACAAGCTAAAACCCCTCAGATGCCTCCACTTACCACGTATTCCAGGATTGGAAAATCTTGGTTCCTACCTTATGGCTAAGCTGAGGCTGTGCTTACTCGAGCACATGGGTCCGGCGATTCATTAACGTGGTAACAATCTCTGAGTGAACATTAATGGTCTTTGAGCGAGTAGAAAATGATGCATCGCTGCCCAGTATCTGGCTACGGTTAACAGCTTCAACTCTAAAGGTAAGCACTGCGGAGGAAAATATAAATGCGTTATTAAAAAAAAAAACAACCACCCTCTCAAAATAAACCTCAAAGAACAATAAAAACAAACCAGCTACAATATAAACGTGCCCTTTTGTGCCTCTCTGCCGTAGCACGTACTGCAGAACATGTGGCGTGTAAGATCACCCACAGACCAGCGGCTTCTCTGCGGGCTCAGGGGAACAGCAAGACGTGCTTTGCCTTACTGCTGCTACCGGGGACCCCTTCTGCCTTCCACGTGGCTCTCGCCCCCCATAAGAAAGGCTTCTGCAAACCACTAACCACTCTCGTTAGCAGCGCAGGCAACCAAAACTGACACATCCTGACTAACGGAGGGAGAACAGGCGAGGTGGTTGTACCGGAGCATCACCGTGGGACCCGCTGGAAACCCCACTCCTGAAGTTATTCAGCTCAAACGCGCATTGGCAGGCACAGAGGCCGCGGCCGCGTTCCCCGTGCCAGCCCTGCCGTCTGCAGGGTACCCGCAGCCCCTTGGCGGGGACACACTGTGCACATCTGGGTGAAGCGCAGCTGACGCAGATAGAAGCACAGATAAGAGCTCAGAGGGTTGTGGTTAGTGGTGCAGAGTCTAGTTGGAGGTCAGTAACAAGTGGTGTCCCTCAGGGGTCAGTACTGGGCCCGGTCTTGTTCAACATATTCATTGATGATCTGGATGAAGGGATGGAGTGTACCATCAGCAAGTTTGCTGATGACACAAAACTGGGAGGAGTGGCTGACACGCCAGAAGGCTGTGCCGCCATACAGCGAGACCTCTGTGGAGAGGGACCTGGGAGTCCTGGTGGACAACAGGATGACCATGAGCCAGCAATGTGCCCTGGCGGCCAAGAAGGCGAATGGCATCCTGGGGTGCATCAAGAAGAGTGTGGCCAGCAGGTCGAGGGAGGTCATCCTCCCCCTCTACTCTGCCCTGGTGAGACCGCATCTGGAGTACTGTGTCCAGTTCTGGGCTCCCCAGTTCAAGAAGGACAGGGAACTGTCCTTTGCTGGAGAGGGTCCAGCAAAGGGCAACGAAGATGATTAGGGGATTGGAACATCTCTCCTATGGAGAAAGGCTTAGGGACTTGGGTCTCTTTAGTCTAGAGAAAAGAAGATTGAGGGGGGATCTTATTAATACATACAAATACTTAATGGGAGGATGCCAGGGGGATGGGAGTAGTCTTTTTTCAGTGGCGCCCAGTGATAGGACGAGGGGTAATGGGCATGAACTTGAACATAGGAAGTTCCATCTTAACATGAGAAGGAACTTCTTTACTTTGCGGGTAGTGGAGCACTGGCACAGGCTGCCCAGAGAGGTGGTGGAGTCTCCCACTCTGGAGCCATTCCAAACCCGCCTGGACGCTGTCCTGTGCAACCTGTTGTAGGTGCCCCTGCTCTGGCAGGGGGGTTGGACTAGATGATCTCCAGAGGTCCCTTCCCACCCTGACCATTCTGTGATTCTGTGACAGGATGAAGGCAGCCTCATAAAACCTGCTTTGATTTGTTTAACGAGCTGCTTAGTGCTAAGGATGAAAGGAAGGAGCGCGGCAGCTAACAAACCCGGGAAGCACCATTGTTGTTTGCTGGCACTTCTTGATGGAAAAAAAAAAATAAAAAAAAATGTTTCTCAGCTTTATGCATGAGCTCACTAACTGTGTGCTCTGTAAAGGTGTGTATAGGGGGTCCTGAAGTCTGGGATATCGTGTCAGGAAGGGCACCAGGATTGATACGCAGAAGACATGGTGTCCCAGGGGTATCCATCCATCCTCCCACCTGCAAAGTCCTATAGCACCACCATCCCCAGCCGGGAAAGGGCCAAGAGTGAGAACCTAGTGCTTACATCACTAGCTGCCACCTAATTAATCAAAATAATAGTTATAAAAATAGCATTATAGAGCTGAGATGGGCCATCCCCAATTTCCCCACTATTGCTACAGACCCTACAATGCAGTTCAAACAAATATCCAGACAGATGTATGACTCTCCACCCCTGCAGGTCCCCTTTACAACCTCGTAACCTCCATGTCACATTCACAACGTGAGAAACGGCTGAAATTCAGACTTAAAAAAGGGCCCCGTAGCAGAGTTGTGGTGTTCAGGGACCATGGGGCTCCAGCCGCTCACCCCGAAATGCCAGGGGGTCTCGTTAGCACATGGACCAGCCCCATTCTGCGCTGTCTGGAAGATGAACAAATCCCCCGGATTCAGCGGTAGGAGAGGGCGATGTAACGAGCTCTGCGCAGCTTCCTCGGGCGTGAGGCACCGCAAAACTGCCGATGGCCACAGAGGTAATTTAAACGGTGTACGTTTGAAGTGGAGTTCACATTAAGTACTAGTGGGTAATAAAATATTTCTAATCATTCCCATGTCCCTAAGTTTTCACACCTCCATTTTTCTTATATTTAATTCCCCCGTTTTCTTTTTAGGAGTTAATTCCTTTTTCAGGCAAAGAAGAGCGCACATGCAGTTTGTTACACCAAATAAACTGACATGCTCTGTGATTTGGCTACAAAATATGCAGGTTTTGGGAATAGCATATACAGCACAGTGCATAAAAACACACTTTCACCAAGGACCGTGTCAGACACAGCAGTTCCTTTCCCTAAACAAAAAGAAGCCCTGTCTGCTAAGTCAGTTTTACTTCTTTGGCTAGGGAGAAGTTTTCAAAATTCTTCATTTCTTTTCAAGTTATACAGTTTTCACAAAGTATTTTCCAGCTCCGTGAACTGCCCAATGCACAAGCTGTGAAAGCGCAGAGCTGACTACGGACAGAGGGTCAGGAAAAGTCTGAACGTGAAGATGAAAATTCATCACCGGGGGAATTTGTCCCAAGGCATTCCCCACTCACGTTCAGCCACCTTCAGCACCAACAAAACACACTTTTCTGGCTCTCACAACAATATCGTGAGCCGCAATAATCCTCTACTCTTTTTCTTAAGGCACCAAACTTCTATTCCTGAAAATATGTGAGATTCTAGGCAGTCGTTACTGTCACGATTTTCAATTATTTTCATTTTCAGGCTTTTTATTCTGTTTTTCAGTTAAAGAGCTGGAAATACGCGCCTTCAAAAGGCAGAGAGCTTGACACGGAGGGCTTTAGGGACAAAAACATGGTGTGGGGCCTCGTGCCTTGTGCTTCCTGAGTGCTCGAGGCTGAGAAAGCGTTAATATTCCTCTGATCTGACCTTAGTGCGTTATTGTCAATTTTTATTCTTGCTGTTGAATGCGTAGCCTCAGGCAAGCATTTGCCCTCTTTGCCTCAATTTCTCAATCTATAAAATAACAGAGAAATTACAATACTTTGACAGTTATGAAAACACATGACATTTATACTCATTTTACATAATGCTTACTTCTCAAAAAATGGAGGCATTGCCTCAAATTTCACGTTAACGTGCTGGACTATCATGGAAAATATCTCCGGAGGGAAAGAAAAATAGTTCCTGGCAGGTGGGACCAAAACTTCACAGCATGAGGCTGTAGCAAAGCCCCTGCACCTGAGGAAAACCAAATCACATTATACCAGGAGCCCAAATGAATCGAAGAACATTACCGCTTCAGCTATTCAAAATTTCCTAAGCCTAAGGTGCCACAAACACATTTATAGGAATGATTTTAGACTAGATAGATGTCTTAATATTTAAAGATGTCAGATGGAGTAATATGTAAGTAATTATGTTTTGCCTTTCATTCAGTCTTTGTCAGGGGTACAGAGTGATGGCCCTGGAGATTGAAGGCTTCTGTCTAGGTAGTAAAAATACTCATTTTTAACACAACGAGCACAAGCTTTCCCTGCCATGCTTTCCCAAAGGGGCCAAAAGCGGGACTGATCTATTCAGCTGCGGTTGAATCTTGTCCAGAAGGAGAAAGATTTGCTTGAGCCGAGGGGGTTTGGCTCCTCCAGCATGAAGGCAGCAGGAAACTGCTGGGAAATGCACCAAGAAACAGAGGTGACAAAGATGATTTTGCGCGAAGTTTCCCAGAGGAGTGAGGGAGGTACTGGTGGAGGTGCCCAGTCCATCCACACCAGAGAAAAATGAAAGCATGAGATTTTTCCTCCTTGCCCGAACGTGACCAAGCCCTGAGGATTCACATAAGACCACCTCGCTTTTGGGAAGCCGGCTGCATCCCTGGAAATCTGCGTCTTCCTGGGAGATGTCCCCCATCATTGCGCAGCCTGGACTGGCACGAGCCGCTGGCCCATGAGACAGGGACATCTTTTTCAGCTGGATCGACCAGTTTTCCCTGTGTTTGATACAGCCCTGCGAGGCTTCAAGGTGCCCACCAAAACCCATACATCCCGAGAGAGGGGATGACGTCCCAGCTCCTTTCGAGGTGATGGGAAACTCATGCTGACCTCAGCAGCAGTCTATAGAGTCAGGAAGGAGAGACTTCTGCTCCCAATCTGCTGCTGTTACCGTGCTCCAGCCATGCCTATATTTATTGCCTATTCATACAACGGCACAAATTTGAGCACAAATTCAGTGCAGAACACAATTTGTCAACTGTCCATTAGCAACGTTGCATGCGGACATGCAAAGGAGGTTCACGTAGCCCAACTGTGGGACTACTAACATCCACTCATCGATGCAACCATTGAGATGAATGAACATCACAATTTTATCTGTTCACTTTTAGCTGCTGCCAGCCTTGCACGGTTGTGAAGAACCTGCAAGGGCCACTTAGCAGCAATATTTGATGGTTCTGCTTTATTTTACCCACCTTCCCCATTAAAGAACGCCAGTTATTTGCAAAGCAATTTGGGAAAATGTGAATATGCCACGTGAAGGGAATGAAATCATTTCTCAAACTCCCATGCCCGCTCCAGACCCGCAAACATTAATCCATCCTGTGAAAAAAAAATAAAAAATAAATACACTTCATGATATAAAAATGCGTTTCTTCCAGAAACTCAGAAACCCACTGCCCTGTGCTTTCCCCTTCCCTGCTCTGCCTAATTTGCCCCAATTTGCCCTCTCCTGACAGAGCCCATTCCATGCGCCACCGTTACCTGACCGAATTAGCAACAGCACACTGTAAATATTTAAAAGGAAAAACTTCACAGCATGATGAGCAGACTTTTGCAGTTTGGCATAATAACGGTAGGAGAAACAAAAACCTCTGAGAAATACCGGTAAGAACTATCAAAGGGCCATTGGGTCTCACGTGCCAGAGCTGCAGCTACAACTGCGCCCAGGCATCGCGTTTTGCTGATCTTGAGGCTCATTAGTGGAAACACAGCTGTTTTCTCCAGGAAATTGTCAGCCTCTTGATGTAATACCGACTTGGTGGAGGGAAGCTGTTTTAATTACCACCTGGAAATAGACAGCAAGCGTTTACAAGTTGCAATAGGCTCTCCCCTGGGGAAGAACACAGAGCTTTCTTAACTCTTTAGGGCTGCGACCCGGGTATTTATTTACTTCTGTTTGCGTTTGCGCAAAGCCTGGGAGTGGTGATGGATATGCCTCGGGACTGGCTGACACAGCAGCAGCATAAATGTCAGTTGACATGAAGGTAAGAGCTGATCGGCTGGGGCTGAGGTGCCGAGCAAGCCAAGCACGGCTCACTCGCAAGGCCTCCGGCACGCTCGTTTTGGACACCTCAGCTTGGTGGCACTCTCAGCATGCCATATTCCTCCCCGAGCAAAACAGGTCCGCAGCACAAACACCTGCTCGGGAAGGTCTCTATCAGATCATAGAACAGAATCATAGAATTGCTGAGGTTGGAAGGGACCTTTAAGATCATCAAGTCCAACCATCAACCTACCCTGACAAAACCACTTCTAAACCACGTCCCCAAGTACCAGGGGCAGCCTGTTCCAATGTTTAATAACCCTTTCATTTAAAAAATGTTTCCTAATATCCAATCTAAATCTTCCCTGACATAACCTGAACCCATTTCCTCTCGTCCTATCACTCGTCACCAGGGAGCTGAGGTCAGCCGCCACCTCTCTACACCCCCCTTTCAGGTAGTTGTAGAGGGTGAGAAGGTCTCCCCTCAGCCTCCTCTTCTCCAGGCTGAACACCTCCTGTTCCCTCAGTCGTTCCTCATAAGACATGTCCTCCAAACCCCTCACCAGCTCCGTTGCCCTTCTCTGGACACGCTCCAACGCCTCAGTGTCCTTCTTGTAGTGATGGGCCCAAAACTGAACACAGCACTAGAGGTGGGGGCCCACCAGTGCCGAGTACAGGGGGATGATCACTGCCCCAGCCCTGCTCACCACACTATTCCTGATACAGGCCAGGATGCTGTTGGCCTTCTTGGCCACCTGGGCACACTGCCGGCTCCTATTCAGCCAGCCATCCACCAACGCCCCCAGGTGCTTTTCTGCCAGGGAAAGGATACCAGGGCAACCGCAGACTCCAGGCACCTGAAATGCTCAGGAAACTAAATCGTGCCTCCTCACCTACAGCTGTACATTTGGGATGCTTGCCCAAGAGTTGAAAGAGATCTGCTAGACACGCAAGGGGTTTGCTTCATGTCTGAGTACTGGGAAACCTGGGGGAATGCTAAGCAACGTGTTAACCAGTCTGTGATGCCAGCAAACACACTGTACGGAAACTGGAAACACAAGGACCGTTTTGCACACTGTCCTCGGTGACGCTGGACACGTGTCACAAGCAAGGCGAGCGAGAGCTCTTGCAGGAGAGGCACCACCAGCCCTGTGGTGCCTTCCTCTGCGTTCCCCACCGGACAACAAAGCAGGCAGGTAAGCAGAGGCAAAAGCCTTAGCTAAAAATAAGCAAGAATCCATAACTATCTAAGATGTGTCATCTCTCTGTTGATTCAGACACTCGGTACGGTAAGGAGGGCTGTGGAGGCTATCTGTAGAGAGCACTGCACATTATCTGTTCCAAAGTGGGGTAAATTATCCTTCAGAAGCAGTCGGCTGTCCCCAACAACTACATAATTAGTTCAGGCAACAAACTTACCACTGGGCACCTAAGTTCTGGTAAGATAAAAATCATTCTGGGTGGAGAATGGCTGGAGAGCAGCCCTGAGGAGAAGGACCTGGGGGTGTCGGTGGATGAGAAGCTCCCCATGAGCCGGCAATGCACAATCACAGCCCAGCGAGCCCCCGGCATGCCGGGCTGCATCCCCAGCAGCGTGGCCAGCAGGGCGAGGGGGGATTGTGCCCCTCTGCTGCGCTCTGCTCTGGGGAGACCCCCCTGCAGTGCTGCCTCCAGCTCGGGGGGTCCCACCAGCAGAAGGAGACGGAGCTGTTGGAGCGGGGCCAGAGGAGGCCCCGGAGATGCTGGGAGGGCTGGAGCCCCTCTGCTGGGAGGACAGGCTGGGAGAGTTAGATGAGATATCAGGAAGAAATTCTCTCCTGTGCGGGTGGTGATCCCCTGGGGCAGGTTGCCCCGAGCAGCTGTGGCTGCCCCATCCCTGGAGGTGTTCAAGGCCAGGTTGGATGGGGCTTGGAGCAACCTGGGCTGGTGGGAGGTGTCCCTCCCCAGGGCAGGGGGGATGGAGCTTTAAGGTCCCTTCCAACCAAAACCATTCTGTGAAATTCTATGAAATTTCTCAGGTGGGAGGGAGGTGGTGGGAGGTGTCCCTGCCCAGGGCGGGGTGGAACTAGAGGATCTTCAAGGTCCCTTCCAACCCAAACCATTTTATAATTCTTGAGGATCTCATATTTGATTAGGTATTCAACATGTGACTCCCATGGCAGCAGGGCAAGTCTGGAGGCTCTTCAAGGTTACCCACATTAAAGAAAAACTGAGAACATAACACAAAAAGCTAAAAATGTAACGGAGGCCCCAAACTAGCAAGACTTTAAATACCTTCTGCGGCTCTGAGGCTGATGACATTGCACACTGAGTTCACCACTGCGAATGTCTGGTACCCAAACAGCTCCAGCCCACAGAGAGGAGGGGTGGTGTGAAAGCTGGCAATGTTTCTGCAGCATCACTGCTGCACACTCCAGAAAGCCAAGCACAGCTCTGGGGTGGGGTGTGTGTGTGCTTTAAAAGGAATGCAAAGTGGTGTGGGAAGAAGGAGAGGGAGCCAAGCAGCTGGCTTCAATTAATCATCAGCTCTCTTGGAGGCTGGGAGGATGACTCTGGGGTGGTGAAGACTGGACCTCATTGGCTGTGGAGAGGGACGGAGGGGAGGTGGGTGGTGTGGGCAGGCTGTGATGTGTTGGGGACAACCTCTGAGCGCATTGGTTGGGGAGCAGCGATGGGGGGGGGAGCAGCGAGCCAGCTCTGCAAACAGCATCGAGCCAACAACCAGATGAATAGTTATTTTGGTTTTGACTTCAGGAGAGTTTGGGGGGAAGGTTGACAACTGTCATTTTATAAATACTGTTATTTTGTGGGTTTTCTTAGTCTTTCCATCTTCGAGTTCTCTTCTCTGTTTCTTTCCTCTCTTGCTAATTCACCCTCGTTTGCTCTCAGGGGCTCTGCTAGCAGTGGGACAGCTGATGTAGTTGAACTGTAACAGCTCCTCGTGTGGGAAAAACACTCCAGCTGTGACCAAGAACAGCGTTTTTAAGCGTGTTTTTTGAAAGAACAGGTGAAACCATACCTATGTCAGACTGTGCTCCCAGTTCCTGTTCCTTTTGCATCTAAACGAGACTCCACCCCTGAAGGAACATCTCTTCTCTATGGAAATCACACCGTGCTTCCCCCCAGGCCTGTCTCTACCCTATGTAAATAAAATCGCAGCCCCTCCAGGCCTGTCAGTGCGAGGCATTAATGAGCCTGCAAAATCGTTTCTTCTCTCATTTGGTTTGGCACTGCAGATGCTTAAGCCTCTCAATGTGTTATTCGGAAAGTTTGGAAAATGTAAAGTATGCCCGAGAGAAGTGCCAAATCCCTTAACTCACGGGGGAAGCGTTCATATAACTTAGAGGGGGGGAAAAGTACTCTCAGTGGTGTTTACTGTGTGCATTAATGTTTTCCAGTTGTTAAGAACTGGCTGTATCTGCACAAGATCTATCTGCTAATAAACAGAAGCACTCAGACGATGGTAAAAATGGTGAGTTTCTGCAACGTAGGTCCCCATGTGCAGGCCAGGCAGGACACATCTATCTGCAACACCAAGCAGAGATGTTGCTTTTATTATATACTAGGAAAGACTTGTCAGAATCCATGCCAAAGTGGAAGGGGTTTGGGTTTTTTGTTTTTGTTTTTTTAAGCGTGTTTGGACTGCAAGTCAAACCCGTAGATATGCACCAGCACTGCCCACTGACTTCAGTGCTGGCCGCACCAAGAGGCGATGGGTTAGGAGAGCAGGAGCCTGAGAGCAGCGCAGGGAAGCTGGGATCCAAGCGCAGCTTTCCGTGGCAGGTCCTCACCTCTGAGGCCCGGGGGTTGCATCACCCCCAGGGAGCAGAACTGCTGGCTTTCACCTGCTCTTCCTTCTGGGAACTCCCTTTGGTCTCAGTGTAGTGGTAATGGGGTGGTCACCCCCCACACCTCATGTGCTCACCTGCACGGTGCCACCTTGTGCTCCCGTGGTTCGGGGCTCTGCGGGCTGAAGTAATGATGTTTAACAAGGGATTAACTACAGCAGTGCTCGAGCTTCTGGTCATCTAAGCCATCCGTAATTTCAGTGTGAAATCAGTTAAGTGCTCGATTTCCTTACCAGTTTTATATAACTTTGAAAGAAGGTGATGTAAGGGCACCTCCTGAGTGATGAAAGACTGGAAGGGACCACTCCCAACATCTGCTCCAGGCAAACGTGATCTGAGCTCCGCTTCCACCAGCTAAGGGACAGAGCAGGACCTGCTTCTGGCATCTTCTCATCCTACCGGGTGCCGTCGGGCAGGACCTCAGTGGAGACTTTGGGATTTCAGCTCCAAAGCATCTGGCTCCCTCTTGTGCTCCCCGTGTTTATGGCAGGAGAAGTCGGATGGGACAAAGTCTGGCTGGTGGAACCTGCTGGGGAAGGTGGCCCCAGCTCACCTCCTCGTGTCCAGCCCGAGAAGTAGATCACATCAGTAGCTGTTGGTCAAGACTGACCCGATACAGACCATCTCCATATTCTGGTACCCTTGAGCTTGCCAGGAAATATCAAGCTGTTTGTGGAGCACAGCTATGGAATAGGGTGTGCAGCTCCATATGCACTACGCACAACCTGCTGCTTATAACTTGATCGGGGATGAGTTGTGACTGTCAGCCAGAGCTTCTACCTTGGAGAAAATCCACCCTTCTTCTGTGCGATTCGGTCCAAGCGACAGCACTGCCATCTGTACGTACCGCGCTCAGCATGCGACGTGTTTCCTCCTCCGTGGTGTCAGGAATTTAAGGAGTGCGAAATTATTTCACCTGTACAAAGATAATAAAACTTTGTTTTTCCAGTATTTTATACAGCTTTTTTTTTTTTTTTTTGGTAAAGTACTCTGTGTACTGCTCTTCTTACAAAGGTGGTAGCAGTAACGAGTAGGAAATGCACCTGAAAAATGGCTTTCATGTAATGCTTCAGCAGCAGTGGCTGCTGCCATTAGAGGTAGTATTTCTTCTTAACCGAGTTACTTTTAGGAGATTTCTTTAAAGGTCATTAATGGGTGTCAGGAGACAAAGGAGAGCTGTGTTATGTGAAGGAGAAAAAGAGACTTATTTTCCAGCAGATGTTCTGCAGCTCTATAGCTAAGGAAAAAGTAAGTACAACCAGACCAGGCTCTCTCAATTCTGAATTGTTGTGCAGTTTTGACTCAAATTTTCTGTTTTGTTTGGGTTTTTTTTAAAATCATAATTAAAATTAATCATTAATTATTTTCTTTTTCCTCTTAGCCAAGTTGCCTGGTTATGTTCAGGCAGCCTGCTGCAGAGATGAGGGCAGACTCCCACCCTCTAATGCCAGGTGAAAATGGTAAAGTGTCTACATGAGATTCCACTATGCTCTTAGTTTAAAAGAGAGGGATGGAAAAGGTCTTTTCACCAGTAACGCAGCAGACTGAAGGGTAGAAACCCCAAGGAGAAGAAATGAGTTATTTTGAATTAAACTGGATAGAAGCCACGTATCCTGTAAACATCCACCAGCCCCGCTAAATGCGAGGGAAGAAGTCACCGCAGAAATGTTGTGCAACGGAGAAGGAATTTCCCCCGCGTTAGCCTGGCCCTGCTCTACAGCTGCTTTTCTCTTGCACAAGATGTGCAACAAAACAGGAACGTGTGTGTTTGTTTATGGGAGCCTCCCGAGAGCCGAAGCGGAGCCAAGCGAGAGCCTCAGGTCCTCCGGATACACAGACTGCTAAATTCATCTCCTCTCTGCTGGTGGGAGTACGTCCCCATCCGACCCCAGCGGGCCGCAGGTACTGACTCACCGACCACCCTCAGCTCGCCCTCGGCTGATGGCTGTTGTCTGTTTTCATCAGGGTTTTATGGTTCTGAGTCTCCAGCCTGAAGATGTAAGCCTAAAAGTCTTAAAGAATGAGTTATTTGCTAGTAATGCTGTTTATTTTTCCTACACATCATTTTGTTGGTGGTGGTTTTTGGTTGGGTCTTTTTTTTTTTTTTTAAATAAGACACACGGCTCTCAAAAGTAGCAAGAAAATGTCACTCTGGCATTGCAATCTTTCAGGAGACCTGGCAGCTCTTTTGTAGTACGTCCTATTTTAACAAGCGCACAGAGAAAGTTTCAATGCAACTCGAAGGTGGCAGAGGCAGTTTGGATGGCAACAATCAAACCTGCGGGAAGGGCTTTTTTCCTAACGGGACAACCTCCTTCCTGCAGGAATCGAATAAATCTTTTACACAGCGTAATTAGATGCGCAGGTAGAATGGGGAGTAAAGGAGGCTCCGTCCTCGCTTTGCCACACCAGAGCAGTGCTTTGACAGCGATGGCGAAAGGATTTCAGTAAGTCATTCTTCCTCCATCCCCTCCGCTCGACAAGGAGACTGGTTTCGCCTCCAAAATGTACAATATTTTCCTGCTAAAGGACGTCAAATTGTCTCTCAAATCCTCAGGTTTTCAGGGGACAGAAAATGGTGCTTACCCCACTGACCATAGTGGGGTGCTGCCAGGAACCGGGTTCAGATTCTGCTACTATTCGTGACCTTTTTTGTTATTTTTTAGGCTTTGTCAGCAAGAGTCGTGCCGTAAGTCAAAATTAGGCTTTGTATTTTTACAACCTGAACTGGTGTGTATTCCCTTCTGGTGAAGGGCAGCAAGCATCGGCACAGCAATAAGGACAAATATTTTGTTGAGGTCCCGTGAGCAAATTCTCTATTCAAATTAAAAGTGCAAACCTGACGCTGAGAATACTGAGTCAGCACCACTGGTTTAGAACTAGGAATAACATCTGATATGGTTTCCCGGATATTTTCCAACATACACAAATATTAAATGCCTTTGTCAAGTGGAGTTTAATAGCTGCAGCAGTGCTTTGCTTGCCGTAAAAATAACTGTGAGAATGAGAGTTGGCAAGTCTCTTGCCAGACCTAAGACTGATCTGTTTTGTTGTATTTGTTTAAGTATTCATGGTAATGACAAAATCGGACTTTCTTTTTTTTTTTTTTTGCTAAACATCTATTGTTTTCCAAGGTATCTGCATCACGGAGGAAGGAACAAATGCATGTTTCACTTATGATGTTACTCTCCTGAAATGCTGTTTATGTCTTCCAGCAAACACTAGTCCATCCTGGGGGATCACAGCTTGTTTTTCCTGCTGCAGAAAGCAGGTCCCTCTCGGGGAGGTTAAATCTTCCAGTAGCTCAGTCAGTCAGAGGCCACAGCCTCTCTGCTATCACTAGTAAAGACCCTGTGCTGCCCTGCCCTTGCACAGCCACGAGGAACCACCAGAGGTGACAAAGGTGGGGTGTTCCCGGCCAAGGCTGCTGCAAATCTGATAAAAAAACAGCCCCAGAAAGCCTGGAGCGTAACAATAGCTACTAATCTTCCCTGGATCCAGATCCCCATTTACTAGGCACTCCATAAACACAAAACACCACAGGCAAAGCTCTTTTTGTCTATAGAAATGACATCCTCGGTAAGAGACCAGAGACGGCAGATGGGAGAGCACCAGGAAACAATGAGACGACGGGTGAGAAACGGCCCCAGCACTCGGCAGCCGAGCGCTGCCAAGGACGTGGTGGCAAAGGGGCATTCGTCAAGTGAATCGGAAGCGCTGTTACAACTGAACCAGGATTCGCACGTA
>NW_009648154.1:140025-145487 GCF_000708025.1 Charadrius vociferus
AGCTGTTACAACTGAACCAGGATTCGACAGTAAAATTTTATCCAACTGTGATGTTTTCAAGATTTTCAGGTTTTGACTGAAAATCGTTCAGTGAAAAGGACTCGCCTGCCAGGCAACCAGACCTGAGTGACACCTGTACCAGTGCTGCAACTGCTGTGCTGTTGTCAAACTTGACTCAAAAAGCAGCGCTCAGCCAGTAAGTAACCAGTCAGGATTCAAACCGATGCCAGTGCCACTGGTCTACCAGCCTAGCCTTAAACATTTATTGAAGGGAACAGGAAATACTAATGCCATGAATCAGAAAAAAAACGAGGCTTTTCAGGAAAGAGAAGGGAAGATCAATCCGGACACTAGTAAAGAGCACTAATTTCATTAAAGGATTATCCTTTAGAGAGGATTTTCTCTTTTACAAGGTTGAAAAACTTCCCCATCTTTGCTTAAGCTCTACGGGGAGCACCCAAAAGAGCCCAGCGCTGGAGAGCCCTCTGCGCTCCGCGGGGAGCAGGAGAGGGGCTCTTCCAGGGCCCGGACTCTGGGCACCCGTGTTCAGCCCCATCTCCGACCCCCGCCACGCACCTACCGGCTGCAGGGGAACTTGGAAGATGTTGAGGCTTTAATTCTGCTCCCCCCACTTCCAGTTCAGCAAAGTGCTTAAGCTCATCATCTTCCCACTTTGACAGTGTATTTTAATACACAGCATTGGCACTAGTTTAACAACTTTATCTTTCATTGGCATAACTGCAATGGATAATCAGCCATGACAAGAAAATGCCTAAAGCACTTCTGAGGCTTTAGGTTTGGGCTTCCAACCAAAAGAACATGGACACGATATTTTGTGTAACTAATTTCTTTAATGGCATAAAAAAATTAAAACTTTTCCTGCACATAAGACAAAAAAGCCAGTACTCTATATGTTTTGACAAAGTATTCTGAACACACAGATATCACAAAATAAGTTATTTTCTAAACTGGTTTTATAAAAATATATAGATGTAGATATGGATTTACATAAACAGAATCTGATTCGAAAGTCTAAATGCCCCAAGATGTTCCCATCAAAACTTTGGATATACTTTCACATCTAAATAACACGCTGTCTAGGGATGCTGCAAATGCTGTTATAGCTGGGGAAAAAATTATTATTGCTCCTATGAAAACAAAGTTGCTTATTTTCTACTGTCAAGAATTTTCAATGTCATGTTCTAAGTTCTTTCTCAGGACATGACAAGCCTGTAAATTTAATAAAGCATTCTGCCCCTCAGGTGTCACAGCTCTATCTTCTGTCTTCACGCAAGACAGAATGAGCATAAATGTGCCCAGAATGCTGCTAACGAAAGGAAAAAGGTGGATGTATCTGGACAGAAGAGGCCTAACTTCTTCAGTCTCCAAGCTCACAAGAGATAGAGAGATCATTTGCTTCCTTTTCTGAACTTAATTTGGTATTTGGGGGCAATGGGTTTGTTTACCCTCATGTGCAGACTTCCCAGCCTGTGAGTGGGAGAATGTGACAGATCCACAGTGACACAGAGGTGCACAGGTTGCACCGGTACCGTCTGTCTGAGAAGCACAATGCGTAAAAAGCATGAACACTAATTTCCTACCTGGGTTGAAGCAGGCCCCGAATCTTATTGCTCACTTCCTTTGTAAATTCAAAAATCTCAGAAGAATTTCCTATAACATCAATGTGAGTATCATAAGGAATGATCAAAACATCAGAGTAATGGGGTTTTAGACTTTCACACACCCATTTATATCTCTGCTTTTCATCTCCTGTTTGCTCCTCAAAGTAGATCCTTTCTTTACACAAAACATTATGGAGCTTTAGAGACCAATTTTCAATTTTCTCTTTGACTCTTAATACCTGTTCAGCACCAGCTCTACCTCCAGCATTCTCAATATATACTGTTGTTATATCACCATCAGGGATGTCCGAAATTATTACATCATCATTTACTAGGAACGTCCTGGGAAAAAAGTACTTCATGTAGTGATATATATCTGTGTCAAGAACAACCACTTGTTTTTCCCCATCTGCACCATGAACAAAATTACTCGTCTCCGTGGTAAGTCTGTGTTGCTGTGGCACCCTCCTTGGTCTCTGATGGGACTTACTGTCTTCTCTTTTGTCCTTCTCCGAAAGGGATTTTGCTTTTAGTAAGAGAAAGTCTCTCAGCAATTTGATTGCTGGAAACGATCCTTGAACACAAATATGCCCATTGGATTGCAAAGGACCAAAGCTCAAAGCTGTGCTCTTCTTTTTAAGTTCTTGTATCAGGTCTTCTAAAACAAATTGATCTTTGAAAATAGACATATTGAGGACAGATGTGACAGAACTGAAGACCTAGAATTATGAATTAGAGAAGTTGAGTAACAGTTGACATAGCAATGGAAGTACAACCAGATAGCTTATAAACGCGCTTACGTTTTCACAGTAACGGGTTACTTTCAGCGGATAGTATCTGGACAACCTCTTGTCTTCTAGTCGATGTTCATCCTTCTTTAGAACACTCTCTACAACTAAAGAGAAAGCCAGATTCACTTCTTGCACAGTAAGATAATGCGCCATTGCCAGTCTGATGGTGGAACACTTCACAGGTGGTTTTCTCTTGATGCTTTCCCAAACAATTTCCCATACATACACGCAAGTGATTCAATACTCTTGCCTAATATTTTATGTAAAAGTCAAAATTGTTGAGAGAGAGACAGAAGCCTGTCATCTTAGAATATTAATTGGCAGAGATTTATTCTCAAAGGCCTGACTGCAAAAATCATATCTGTTATGCATGATATAAATTTATTCCTAAAAACAGACATAACAAATGCTTTGCACAAAGCCTGTTCAGAGTCATGTCTTCACTGAACAGAAATCCCAGAACCCCAGACTGGTGGGGTGGGAAGAGCCCTCTGGAGCTCCCCCAGTGCCCCCCCCTGCCAGAGCAGGGGCGCCTCCAGCAGTGGCACAGGACGGCGTCCAGGCGGGGTTGGGATGGCTCCAGAGGGGGAGACTCCCCCACCTCTCTGGGCAGCCTCTGCCACTGCTCTGCCGCCCTCACAGCAGAGAAGGCCCTCCTCAGGTGGAGATGGAACTGCCTATGGTCACGTTTGTGCCCGTTCCCTCTTGTCCTGTCACTGGGCACCACTGGAAACAGACTGTTCCCATCCCCCCGGCACCCTACCTTGAAGGATTGATCAGCATTGATGAGATCCCCCCTCAGTCTTCTCTTCTCCAGACTGAACAGCCCCACGTCCCTCAGCCTTTCCTCAGCAGAGAGATGCTCCAGTCCCCTCAGCATCTCTGTAGCCCTTTGCTGGACCCTCTCCAGCAGTTCCCTGTCCTTCCTGACCCGGGGAGCCCCGAACTGGACACAGTGCTCCAGACGCTGCCTCACCAGGGCAGAGTAGAGGGGAATATAAAGAGGGAAATAAAAATCTAGAACTTTGACTGACTAAAAGAGAGGTATTAGTCTCCCAGTTCTATAAAATCCTCATGCCAGTAAACAATTTTAAATCATTTAGTTTAGGGTTAACATTCTAGGGCTAATTCTTTGGGGGATGGCTACATTTCGTGTGTTAATCTAAATACCTTCTTGATCTTCAAAAGTTACAAATGCAACTCCTTTTTTCATTGTTGGATACACTACTTCTTCCACATCTCCCCCGTTATTCTTCGACATTTGGAAGTGAATCATCAGTATATCCGCCATGACATCATCGTGCAGAAGGCCATCTGGAACACCAGCGATGACAACTGTCCTTGCTGATTTAGCAGCTTGTCCTGTTGCCTGTGTACAGAGACATGGCACACTGTAAATGCAAGGAGCACCCGTGAGCTCCCGTAGAGGTTACCCCGATTCACCCGTGAGCTCCCGTAGAGGTTACCCCGATTCACCCTAATCGCTGAAGTGACTCCCCTTCCCTTTGCACAGACAACACGCGCATGTAGTAAGTAATTAAGAAGGCTGCTGAATCAGATTTCCGTGACTGCCTTGGCTCCCTCAGGCACCACTCCATTACCCTGCAGTAAAAAATAGCCTGGCTCTTAAGTGCAATTTACACCCTCTCGGTATCTTCTTTCCTTAAAGCAGTAAAAATTACATCTAAATTTAACAGCTTCTCAAATGAAAGGTCCAGCGTCACACTGATAAGGTTGTTTCTTCCGATTCTAATATTCAAAATCTGAAGAGAAGGAAAAACTGTAATTGCATGTACTGTTCAGTAAGGATTGTCTTTTCAGAGCGGAAGGGTCAGATTCAGACTGTCCTTTCTTGTTAAATTGATGAGAGCTGGGATCTAGGGTTGTGCTCTGACTCATCTCTCTCCGCTTAGTGAATGGATAACCTTGTTAAATTGGAAGAACATAATCCCAGTCATCTGAGACTCGCAGTGCGTGTAACAACTAACTACACACATGATTTTCATCAGAGCCAAACCTCCCAATGCTGCAAACATGAAATCCATCCTAAATAGGATTTGCATCCATGTCTTGTTAAGAAAAGCGTATTTTCTTTCCATTCTTATTACACAGACATAAACAGTAATATTTCACTGGGAATATCACAGCAAAATTACTGTGAATGGTGGAACACAGAGTAAATTTTGTAACAGTTCATTGACTTTTTGGAGGAAAGAAAATAATTTAGTATGTCTGCATGGCAGCGCTCACGGGAACAAACTGTCAGTAACAGAGCAACTGTACTGGAGGTCAGTCACTCCATCTACATTCTTTAGACTTCTCTTACAAAGTTTCTTCTGGACCTGGGGTGCATAAAACATTAGGGCCAGCACAGCAGTTACAAAGCCTGCAGAATGTGCTGCTGGGGGTGAATGCTTCGTCAACGTGCATCTAAAGCCTTGTGGACCACCACCGCTGTGTTTCTGAAGGGAGCGAGGAGGCAGATTCAATTCGATTGTGCCACCATGCAAGCTTTTAATTCATAAAGAGATGAGGCCTTTTATTATCACCCATCAAATTTAAAGAGTCAGGAGCTTTAATTATATTAGGCAATCACGTTGGTGGCAACGCTTGTGCGAAAACAAGTTTCTGTGCTAATGAGGCAACATGAAGAGAATGTAAAGAGGGTGCTCCCAAGATTGACAAGAGCTTCACGCAGGATTTTTTCTCAGGCTTCGCACAGCCCATGCACAAACGGAAGCACTCCGCTGCCAGACAGCATCTCGCACCTTGCCAGCTGGTATTTTGGAACAACGCTCATGCCTACTATTGGGGTTAGAACAAAAAAAAAAAAAAAAAACAAAACCCAAGCATGAAGATACAGTTCTTTTGTACTAAATCGCTGCCGAGACAAGCCTGCGTTTGTGGCTGTTGGCAGGCGGGACTGTGGCACTGCTGGAGGTACCGCGGGGACATGGACATGGGCGGGCGCAGAGGGGAGCGCAGCACGGCGATGCTGGGCCCTGGTAAGTGTGGGATACAGAATTACAGAACCCCAGACTGGTGGGGT
>NW_009648154.1:145637-146532 GCF_000708025.1 Charadrius vociferus
CTCCCTTGAAGGATTGATCAGCGTTGATGAGATCCCCCTCAGTCTTCTCCTCTCCAGACTGAACAGCCCCACGTCCCTCAGCCTTTCCTCAGCAGAGAGATGCTCCAGTCCCCTCAGCATCTCCGTAGCCCTTTGCTGGATCCTCTCCAGCAGTTCCCTGTCCTTCCTGACCCGGGGAGCCCCGAACTGGACACAGTGCTCCAGATGTGGCCTCCCCAGGGCAGAGCAGAGGGGGAGGATGACCTCCCTCCACCTGCTGGCCACACTCTTCTTGATGCCCCCCAGGATGCCATTGGCCTTCTTGGCCGCCAGGGCACATTGCTGGCTCATGGGCATCCTGTTGTCCCCCAGGACTCCCAGGTCCCTCTCCACAGAGCTGCTCTCCAGCAGGTCACCCCCAACCTGTACTGGTGCATGGGGTTATTCCTCCCCAGATGCAGTACCTACACTTGCCCTTGCTGAATTTCATAAGGTTTCTCTCTGCCCAACTCTCCAGCCTGTCCAGGTCAATTTGCCATTTCTTGGCAAATCTGCTTCATGGATGAAGGCTGAGAAGAGATCGGGTATGGAGACTTACCCATAGACCTCATCGGTTCTCAGTGTTATTAAAAAAGAAAGTGAAATATTAGTGGTAGCGAGAGGGAAACCGGAGCTGTTGCTAGAGGGCCAGGACAGCAGGCCGGGGCTGCTTCTTCAGCGCGGGCACCAAGCGAGGGGCGGACAGGACTCGCTCCTTTCCCTCATGGCGCCGTCCGTCACTTTCAGCCCCCCGAGGCTTTCCACCAGCGGTGCAGGAGGAGAAGGCCGCTCCTTCCACCCCGCTGTGAGGGGGCACCGGAGGCGGGAGAGGGCCGGCGGGAAGCCCCGGCCCGCCCCCGCGCCCCCCACACCCGCC
>NW_009648154.1:146677-152417 GCF_000708025.1 Charadrius vociferus
GGTAGTGGGGGAGAATTCGCCGGGCCGCCTCCCGCCGGTGATGAAGCTGGAGAAGAAGGAATAACCCGATTTTCACAATTAGCGAAAATCCCAGTTGGTGCCAGGCCAGGGCTGTCGGAGTGCCCGGGCGTGGAGGTCCGGCTCACGGTGGAAGCGGCACCGATGGAAATGTGAAGTACGCGGTAGGGGGGGAAAACAGTACAGCGCTTTCTTCGTACCTCCAGTCAAAGGTAACTTCACTCCAGCAGGTAGCAAAAAAAAAAAAAAAAGATATTCCCATTTATAGATGCATCACCTAAGTTCTGGAGTCTTGTTTTTCATCATTAAAACTGGTACAGTTAAAAATTCATGACATTTTTTACCTTCATCAGGTTCCCTCCCCCTTACTTTTTAAAGCATCTGATCTTACCAACATTTTACGACCGTTACATGCAAAAGTATTCAATCTCCATAAATACTCCAGTAGTACTACTTACTTTTTTTTTTTTTTAATTATTTCATAATTGTCAGGTAATCAATCCGTGCCTTTGCATGCAGTCAACAGTAAGAGGTGCTGCAGCCACATGTATCTCACCCGACAGTCAAAGCGCCATCAGCTGCAGTGCTTTTAAACTAAAGACATCAGCCTTTAGTTTGCCATATTCAACATCTATTGCCTACTAACAACGTCTCCAGAACAATAATGATAATACCTGAGGTATATCTGTAGTGCTCTTCTCGCACTAGCTTGCTGCATTGTCCTTTTCCTGCATACCAAGATGTCAAATACTATGAAAATAAGTGATTTTCAATCTTAGACCCGTGGTAAGATTATTGCTGCCAAACCATTTCAGCCCCCAAGGGTAGCAAATAAAAAGGCCGACCGCAGAAAAGGAAAAACATTCCTCCTTGGAAAATAATCCGCCTCGGATTTTGCACTTCTATTTTATTTCAAAGATCTTTTAGAACGACAGCTGAAAGGATGAACTGGAAACAAAAGGGGGACTTTATGAACTGAAAAATTAATTTGTCCTAAACTCTATATGCCTTTTTTCAACTGACCCCTCTAAACCATCCCAGAGCCAGCAGCCTGGCCAGTCACGCGCAACAAAACCCATCAGACTGTTTCCCTAGCAGTGTTACAAAACAATCTGTTTTAGACAAAGAATCATCTCAATTCTTAACTTTAATATTTTAAAGTAAGCAAAATCATGAACAAAAATAATCAGAAATGTCATTGCAGGAACAAATATTAAAACCAAACAATAAACCAGGCTATTAGCTTAGACGCTTTTGATTGGGATTACATATGGCTTTTGTAACCAAAATGGAAGAAGGAATAGATTTATCCCACTTGGGAGTATGTGACCTATCTAAAATTTGCAAGATACAAAATCTGCAAATTTGCAGAAAGCACTCTTAGATTAAGTTTCAAGTACTGGTAAAGGCTTTTTCTGTGACTTTAATCAGGCACCTCTGAGACACCAAGCAGTGAGTTTTACTGAATGTCTTTGCAGTCTGTGCTGTTACACAAATCAGAAGACAGGTGGTTCCTCTTTTTCAAGTATAAATTTCAGAACATTAAAATACAATGTACATAACTGTCCATGCCTTCGATGAAGCAAAAACTTGGAACTTGATGAGTTCAACCTACAATTTCCTCTCTGGCATCCTAAGTATCCTCCTCAAAACAAACCCATGTTACTCCTTTTGATACATATTTGATAGTCTCTATTTCCCCACCACTATTACTAGGCTTTTGAAAATGAATCTCAATCATATCCTGTACGCTTTCCTCATCGTCTTCCGTCTCTTGAATTCCTTTCAACAGAATGGTCTTCTTAGAAATCCCGCAATAGAGCTGTGGAGGAGAGACAAACAAAGTTGCATTACGCATCAGCTGTTGCCTGTACATCTAAAGGAACTGACAGATACTGGAAATAAACATACCCTTGATCAGATATGGCTAGGATCTTTGATTACATTTTAAGACTTTGGACAGGGTGGTATATTTCTGTCACTGACAACAGCAGGAGTTCCCAACTCTATCATACACTACTGAGTTCAACAGGCAAAGCACCGAGCCTCCTCAGCTGCTGTGTCCTACGCTCCTGAATGCACACACGCACTGGATTTGGAGATCTCTGATGACTCTAGACAGCATCACTTCATAAAAATCCACGCCAATACATGATACACACCTGCAAAGAATGCTGTTGTGTCTCATAAATGCACACACTCGAGTCAATGCTTTAATTATATAGGCCTGATTATATACACAATGCTGACTTGATTACAATCTATTCATACAAAATAAACGACAATTTCAGTGAGAATGTGATGAGCAAGCAGATTAGTGTTACGGGAAAAGAAATCATTATTTGGGTTGAATGAATGAATAAAAAAATGAATGAGCAAATGTTTCATAGAACAACAAGGGTCTCTGCTGAGACCATCAACAAGGCCTCTCATTAGGGATGAATATGACAATGCTTTTTAACTCAGAAAAACGCTGTTGTGTCTACTATAAACCTACTTCACAAACAATTCAGTAGCTGCCTCCTGTCTAGCACAGACATTATGGTACATACTGATAAAATTTGATCAAGGAAAGACATGCGCACCCTTTTACAATAAATTATAGCTTTCACACTGCAAAACATAAGATTATCATCAGAGCAGCATATTACAGGCTCACGCTTGCTATTAAATTTCACAAAGTGCATAACACAAAAGCTTCTGCAGTCCTCAGAACTGAAAATTCTGCCCGTATATCCTATTTCCCACATATCTGTTCTATTTAGGAGTTAGCCTGGACTAGATTCTTTTACCTGAAACTTTTCCAAGTGTACATCGGTGTTTGGGGACACAGAAAGCCTATAGCACCTTCCATTTACATAGAAAGGATATTTAGTGCATCTCACAAAGCTGTTAGCTGCTGTAATAGAGAATGGGAAAAAGAGAAGTAAGAGTAATATAATGTAAAATGCATTTTGCAAGCATATCAAAGAACAGACTAATCTTTCTTATATGGATTTAGAAACTAATATATGATAGCACACTTGTAGATTCTTCATATGCATATTGAAAAAAGTTTATCTGGCGTTTCCAAAACAGCAAAATCATTAAATACCCACAAAAGCTTCTGAAATAAATCTAAAGCAGCTGCTCTAAATGGATGTGGCTCCACTGATCTTCATAGAATTTCATACAGTTGGGCAATCTGAATGCCTGTCTAACTTCATTGTCATGAAACAAGGGCTAAAATCAAACACATTTTCCTAATTTTCTTTTTGCAATATAAGTGTCTAGCAATGCAAAGGAAAAATATTTTTTTGACAAAGTTAAGAAAGGAAGAAAGCTCACAAGCTGTGTACCAGGTCATGTTTGATCAAAAAAAGAGTATGATGAAATACTGCTTTATTTACAGATGTGTGGGTGAACCCACATCTTTTCCTGATCTGCTTAACTCTCCGTGGGAAGAATTTGCTACGTTCAGTGGTTAAGCTAACACAGAATGGACAATATGGCCTGTACATCTAGCTAACAAAATATTATATAGTATACCTCCAGGTCTCAGGAACGTAATAACAGCTGTTCTGGACTGCTTGTCATACTTCACATTTTCTACTTCTCCTCCTCCACCCCGTTCAGATTTGTAGAAATTCAGCTCTAATTTGTCTCTCATCCAGTCTTCAGGAATGCATAGCTCAGGTACTTCTGAAACACTGATCTTCCTTCCAGAAATAGTGACATGGAGCTAAAAAAATAATTTTGTGCACTTTGTGACTGAAAACACCCAAAAACCTGAACCTAAAGCTTTTAAGTACTGCAAGTTCTCATCTTTATAGTTTCATATTTCAGTTGATTACCTCAAATTTGATTCCCATTTCAAGTGTAAAAGGCTTCACGCTCACATGTGCTATTTTGTTGTCCAGGTTCACAGCGTGCTTTCCCATTTTTGTCAGTCTCTGGGCAACTAAGGAAAATCACAAGTTTTCAGACATGAAAAGCTTTGTTTAATCATTATAAACCCAAAACTATTCCCCATAGCATAAGCAAAATCTCCTTTTGCATCAATAAAGGAGAAATAAATAACAGCTAGGCAACCAGATCCCACTATCCACGTTTTCAGGCCTATTTCCATAAAGTCTCACTGGTTATAGGCAACAGGTAAAATATTATACTATCTTTAGAGCAGTATAGAATAGTAGAATCTTTATGCTGTCAGAAGATGCTCTCACTGCATCAAATATTAACACTAAACTTCTCATATTCCATTTAAAATATCCTTGTATGAAACCCACATCACTACCAGGTGCAGAGAACGGCTATTAGCAATGTTAGATTTTAGCTGAAAGAAATTAATCGGACACTAGCTTTGTACCTGGGATATACTCACATAACTAAGTTATCCACCAAGCAGGCCCAGCCAGAATGCCTGCAGGCTCCTTGTAGGCAGGCACCAGGCTGGCCAAACGGCAAGTATCCCAGTGGGAAGCAGGCAGGTTAAAGACTACGCCATCCCTCTGTCTCAGATCTACCCATCATCTGATGTGTACACTTAACCAACATAACTGCTGTCACAATAAGGTACTGCCCAGAGTAAAGAAAATAATCAAATTCTGCTGTCAAAACATTTTGAATCAGTCTTGACAATACTCTGTGAGGTAGAAATTCCCAATTTCAAACACCAAGTATTGTTTCTATTAGCCGAGAGCAGAAATCTGGTAATCCAAGACAGACATGCAGAGTGGTTGCAAGGATTTTCTTCTACTGATTGGTATCATAATAGTGAAAGGGTCTCTGTGTATTCTTTCTTTGGCTGTTGTTGATCTTTTTTTTCCAAAATGTTTATGTAAATATTTTCCCTTTGGCAACAAAATACATCAGAGACATTAATTTTATACTTAAAATATGCATCATACCTTCTTCATCTTCAAAAGTAAGCAGTGCCTGGTTTTGATTCAGTCTAAATGGGATTCTTGTAGTTGCACCAAAAACACAGTGAGTATTCATATCTGAATAATCATCCTTCATGTCTTCCATGTGAGAGAACTTCATTTCCACTTCTGCTACCTTTTTTTTAATCTGATATTTTAGAATCAAGATAGGAAAAAAAAGCATTTCTGTAATTTATTGCAGAACAGAAAAATGAACAGTAGTCTTTCCTTGAAGTGCTACATATATTTTGGGGTTTTTTTTAAGTTTAACAGTCAAACAGATTGAAGTCATGGCTGGAAAAAACAGGTATAACTCTTCTAACTAAACTGATTAGTTGTACTTGTCTATTCCTGGGATTTTTGTCAGTGAGGACTTTTTTTTCCCCTTTGATTAACTTCAAACTCAAACTTGACCTTATACAGTAAAAATTCAATTGAAGTCCACAGGGATCTCCACTTGCAGAAGCAGAATACTTTTGGCATCTAGCATTTGCAAAATGCAAGTATCAGAGTCATTTGTGTTGCCATTTATTTTTGCATAATTGCATCACTGCTCTACAGCAATGGGCAGCCTGCGAATCAACAGCCTTATATGTTGCCATCTTAGTAAAACAGGTAAGAATACCCAAGTATTTTATAACTAGGATAGATTAAAACTGTTCATTAAAATGTTGGTTAGGAAAGGCTGCTTTGATAGACTTGAGGGAGTTTCAGATAACTTGTTTTTCCCCTTTACGTAACTATTTCAAAATAAAACCTTTTGTAGAAGAAAAATACTGTTTGTGTCAAGATAAAATAACCAAAATAATGAAAGCATT
>NW_009648154.1:152446-169847 GCF_000708025.1 Charadrius vociferus
GCTTTCTTTCCATTCCCTCTACTGCCAATGGAAAGAGAGACACTGTTCCTAGAGATAATTCAGAGACTGGGTGTCTGAATTCACACTGAATCTCCTTCTAGAGGAGCCTTGCCCTGTCCAATGACCGCACAGGAGGCTGGACTTAACCAACATCTCAGAAATGCAATTTAGAAAGCTAAAGCTAGCATTGTAATATTGTTAACATTAAACCAGGTAGCACTTGGACAGAGTTTCAATCTCTGTATAAGCAAAAAATGATCCCAGTTCTCATTTGATTGAATATTCCCCAAAATATTTGGGTTTGTTCCAATTGGAATGAAAACTTGTTTTTAAAAGCTGAAATTTCCACAGGGAAAGTTCCAATTTCTGAACACCTCTGAATCTGCAACAGTTTCACCAAAAGAAACTTTGGATCCTGAGTTTAAATCTATTTAGTATCACTTTAGTATCTGACTGTAAATTGAGTGACATCTGATTTGGAGTAACATGAGAAAAGCTATAATCAAGTCAAGCTCAATATAGGCTAAAATAGATGCTACATTTGCCATATAATGGACATATTCCCTTTCTTCCATCCTCTTGCCCAAGAAATATGAGAGTACTTGAAAATGCTACATGTATTTTTTATTCCAGTGTCTTCCGTTTAAGAATTTTCTGCTTTGCTTCATTCCTCTCATGTTTTCAATATCTCATATACGTGTTTCTATGTCCTTAGCCTGCTTCACATAATCTTGCCGGGTAAAATAAGAAAATAAAACTTCAAGCAATATTTTATATTGAAATCAGTGGAGTTCCACATGCTGAACTGGCTCCAACAGTCTAGAAACGACAAAATAAAAATGTGCACTTCCAAAAGACAAATTGCAAAATATTTCAAACTTTACCTGACCACTCCGTGAAAGCACTGAACTACATTCTGCAAGGTCTTCTTTGAGCTTTTCAATCTCTTTCTTCAGCTCAGCATTTTCTTGATTTAGTACATAGAGTTCTCTCTACAACCCCAAAAGTATTAAATGTCAAATTAAACACATAGAAGACAAAAATATATTTCAGCAAAATCTGTAGACATTAGAAATGGTTTCAACTTTTAATTATTCTATGTGACAGCCATGCATGATACATTTTTTGCATAGCATTACCACATGGTAAATTCACCCACCGAGGAGCAGTTTCAGTGAAAGTAAATTACAGTAAAAGGATTTTTGAAATGAGGCAGTAGTGTTTCCAAACACATACAGTGTACCATAAATTGCACAGGGCTTTCCATAGTTATGTCAGTTCATTATACATGCAAGGTCAGAGCCTATGTCAACGCACAAACATTTTGGGTTTTGTACCAGGTGTGATCTTAGTAACTGTTATTCCCTTTTCTGAAAAGTTTACCATGTGAGGACAGTTTCTGGCACACTGCTACTCTTCCCTCTTTACACTTCTTCAGCAAGGAAGAGGGCACACCTCTTCTACCTCCCATCTGCTACGTACTTCCTCCACACCAATGAATCCTAAATGGGCATAAAGCCCACGTAACTAAATCCAGTATTTCCTGGACAGGGAACACAACAGAATGAGAAGGAAACACAGAAGCGTAGTCAGCTCCAGCCATCCACAATTAGAAGATGGCTCCGTTCAAGTCATTAACTACTCAAGACATTTAGACCAGCTGAAGATAACGTAAAACAAAAGCCAGATGATGATAATGACCTCTTCCAGCTATACAATCCAAATATTTATGATTGGAGAACCAAAACCAACTTTCAGAAAACCTCACACCAATCTGAATGTACTTAACCTATTAATTACATTTTAATAGTTTGTAATATTGAAGCCGTAATTTCTCATCAGTAATTTACAGACCAAACCAAACTTCACTGAAACCACCTCTTTGACAGCCTATGGAAACCTCTATTCCTGCACCAACGACCACAGACGGCACACTGAGGTAATGAGCCAATTAGTTCTAGAACCAAGCAGTTCTAGACAGAAGAGCGCTCTTCACACAGGTTCTGGCTCTTGCCCAGCTCATTGTCACTGAAGAAATGCTAATCCCTCGGGTGCCGTAAGGTCTTATAAAATGGGCTGTGAGTGGACAAAGCAGTGGAATTAACTCATTCAATTTTACCTGCATCACACAAAACTGAAACTCATCTGTTAGTGGAGAATCTCAGAAGAGGAAGACTGGTTTTATCAGTCTTCATCTTCTATACAAATTAGGTCTCAGTTTTGCCTTCCCTCTTCCAACACTGCCATAAGACTTACTTTATTGCACTGGTTCTTAATCTGCCACTGAAAAACTACGTGTGGAACATTCTACTCATACGGTCTGCAAACCCGTAAAGCCATTTAAACTGAAAAGGAAATATTACTCTTATTTTCTGTAATCAAGACCTCCTTCACAACTCCCCAAATACTAACAGCTGTAAGAAAGCCTTCTCCATACCTCATGGGTGTCCCTAGACATAATAATGTCCTTATGCTGTTTCTCTTGAAAGTCCTTGAGCTTTATCAGCTCCTCCTCTGCTTTAATGCACTCTTCATCAGCACTTAATTTACAGAGAAGAAGGTCAGCTTTTGCTTTTTCAGCTTTTTCAACTCTTTCCTGGATAGTAAAAAGAAAAAGATATTTTTTTTCTTCCATGGGAACAAACAAAACCTTAAGTAAGCCCTTTATATTTATTTATTTTCAACACTTTGGATAGATATTTTTCTTAGACATGTTTATTTATTTTTAACCCTTTGGATAAATATTTTTCTTAGACTTGCAAGTGTAGTCACCACTGAGATCAACACAAGCATGTACCATTGAAGAACAGAGAACAAGTTAGACAAACGTTATAATCGGGGGAGAGTTGATTTGGTTTCAGAAGGATAGACTAAACGCCTTCCAAGTATCATTCAGCTAATTTCCACCATTCTGTGTGCTTTATAGAACTTGCCTTCCATTTCTTCAGTTCTCCATTAAGTCTTTCCATCTCATCTTTTGATGTGCCAAAAGGGTCAGGGGTTGTCATATTCTGGAGAGAAAAGAAGAGGCACTAATGGAGTTTTCCTCTCCATTAAGCAAAAACTGAGACACATCAAACAATTCAAATGAGTCTTCAGAATAAAGGGAAAATAAACCCTCTACAATTGGATGGAGCATTTCGCCATGGAAGGTTTCAATGTGTGTCCATGAATGAAAGTCCAATGTATTTTGCCTGTGTGCCCACCTGCTGTTTTTCTCTAATTATGCAGGCAAGATATGTGGTAAATCAAACATTTTGAGAGACCGATTGTATTTCATAATTTAATCTTCCTAGAATCTGCACACCAGGATAGTGTATACCACATAATTTTTTAAAAGTGCATTGAGACACTTAGGCCAAATCATTGAACTATTTTAATGGCTGGATATGACAAAAAAATAAGAAAATAGGTCCTGGTCAGTAATCACTATTTGCTATCCAACTGAGAATATTCACAGGCTAATATTTTGATAAATAATAAAAGCAAATTGTCTCTGTGTTCTTCCACACGGAACTAAGCTTCTCAAACCCACAAATGTTAATCTATATGCTTTCTCAGCAGTTCCTCTAAGAGAATAAAGAATATTCTGTATAAAGAATTCTGTATTAGGCCTGTATAAAGAATATACAGGCCTAATGAGAAAAAAAAAATCAAAATGGGATGCTTCCAAGCTCAGGGACATTAAAGGTAACAACAAGCAGATGGAAGGTGATAAAAGAAGCATTTCAGAATTTAAGTACTTCAGGGCAGAAGTACACAAGCACAGGAAAACTACCCCTGGATAAAGCCCAAGAAGAGAGAAAATTTTCTCTGTTCTGTTTTGTTTCTATGGCTGCAATATTCTGCAGAAAAGAAAAAAAAAATCCAAAGAGACCTGCTGAAACAATCCCTCCCTTTTACTTAAGATTACATAAAACTTGAATGTGAACCATGAAATTTAGGCATGGAAAAGGTCTAAATTAGATAATCTTGTTAATTCTCTTGGTAATGCTGGGTATTTCCTAAAAACAATAAAATACAAAATAATTTTTTCCACTACTTTGTCCAGTTTCAAATGCCTGTTAAGCAACAGGGAAATCCCCATCTGTGTATAACTTAAAACCGGAAAAAAATTCCTTCACCCAAGGGACTGAGTGCAGGAAAGCAGAAGGATGCACGTGCCACAGCTGGAAGCTGGTAAGAAGGAATGCCTGTTTTTTTACTGAAAAAAATGATCTAAGACAACAGTTTTCAACCTGAAGGAAAGAAAAAAATAAGAAGGAAAACACAAGAAATCCCAGGGGAAGTCCCATCCAAACTACTTGCCACACTGCAGGGCCTGAATCAAGGGAGGCGCCAGGAAAAAGGAAATTCCCCTACGAAACCTCCACAGAGACAGATAAGCAAGTGAGATAGGACAGGAAAATTCTAACAGAATCCATAATGCAGACACTTTGGAATGGGACTCTCCCTATGGAAACAGTAGGTGGTAATGAGGAATGTCCAAAGTATGAAAGGATGGAACAAGGTGAGACGAGGAGTTTCAGAAGCACTGTCCTAGCAGTCCTAGCACAAACCTTCATTCAGAGATATCATTGTCAAATATAGATATTTTTTTTCAGGCAGCACATCAGGAAATACTTACAAACCCGTTATCTTTTAAAGATAGTGGGGGACTCGTTAAATCCATTGAAACCTGAGGGAACAGGAAAAGAAATTACAACATTGTGTGTATTGGCTTTTTTTCTTTTTTCAGCAGAATAGAATAGCAGAAGCTGTGTTGAGATAAAAGAAGTTTTAAATGTAAATGTTGTATCATTTTATAGGCAAAAGTGATATATATTGGGTATCTGAAGCCTCCTTCCTTACTAAGCATAAAAGCCAGAGACATTATGTGAGGAATTCTGCATTGTACAACTTAATTTTGCAGTCCTGAAACTTACCTTTACACTGCTTTTGTACTGTTATACACATGCTTAACATCCTCTGTGCTTAACAGAGACAACCCTTAAACCTGCTTAACACACCGGAAAACACTTCCTTTACACAGCAGACTAGAATCTGTTGCCACAACATTTAGTGGAGACAGGTAAGAAGGAATTTAGACGAGTTCACGAGCTCACGGGCCGCTCATCTGCAAATGGATGCTAAGGATCCAGCCTGTGGACGCTGCCGGGGCAGGCACAAAGGTTTTGGCACAGTGGGCAAGCCACGCTCTAAGCAGGGCTGTTGTCCCAGGGTACATCAGTGCCGTCTAACAACTGCCGAGACCCGGTTATCACAGAATCCCAGAATCCCAGACTGGTGGGGTGGGAAGGGCCCTCTGGAGCTCCCCCAGTGCCACCCCCTGCCAGAGCAGGGGCACCTCCAGCAGTGGCACAGGACGGCGTCCAGGCGGGTTTGGGATGGCTCCAGAGGGGGAGACTCCCCCACCTCTCTGGGCAGCCTGTGCCACTGCTCTGCCATCCTTACAGGGAAGTTCCTCCTCATGTTTAAATGGATCTTCCTATGTTCAAACAAAGCTCTCCAGCTTTATCTCCTTGTGGTTAAGACCACCAGGAAGTTTCACAATGGGTTTCAAAGGCCTGAATATTTCCTGAAAACAGAGTGTTGACAGTGGTTTTGGAATCGCCTCTGTCTATTCCCCGTGTGGTGAGATTGTTCCGGTACCCGCTCACCCTCTCTGCCAACGGGCTTCATCCCACAACGTAGTCTCTTTGCAGCCTCCTTTGGGTCTGTCTCGGTGCCCTGGATAATGTGTCACCCAAAGAGAGACCTGGCTCGTGGGCATCCTGTTGTCCTCCAGGACTCCCTGGTCCCTTTCCACAGAGCTGCTCTCCAGCAGGTCACCCCCAACCTGTACTGGTGCAGGGGGTTATTCCTCCCTGGGTAGTAGCATCCTGACCTGGCTGGACACCTCTGACGCTCTCACCTGGAAATTCCGAGCTTGGTTTTTACCTGACACCACCGTACCCGCTGTGTTCGACAGCCAGGTTCCACATTGAGGCCGCCTTTGGATAACAGTCCAGGAACCCCTTTCTGGTTTGCGTTAAGTAACCAAAATTAACTCACTTATGTGCCGATTCCCGACTTAGGAAAGTGCATAAATGAGAAACACCTTTGCTTGGCCTCCCCACAGGCCACCCCAGCCAGCAGCCCAGGCCCACCTCCGCACCGCCACCCTTTCTCTTGCGGTCCGGGGCGGGGCGGGGGGGGGGAACCCGAAAACACGGCTCTCTGGCAGCCCAACCGCCCGCCGCAGCCCCTCGCCTCCCCGGGCGAGGTCGGGGCACCCAGCCCGTCCCAGCCCCGCTGCCCGGTGCGGGGGAGGCCATGGGGGAGGCCGCGCCAGGCCGAGCGCCCCCGGGCTGAGCGGACAACCCGGCGCTCCCGCAACCTTACAGCAGCGTCCCTGCGGAGGCAGCCGGCCGCGCTGCGACGGGCGCTTCCCCCCGCCCCTACACGGCCACCGGTCCCGCGGCGCCGCGGCGGCCCTCAGCTGGGAGCCGGGCTGCCCACACCCTCTCCGGGTCCCCGCCGAGTCACCTCCCACCGCCACCGGGGATTTCGCTTTCGCTTTCCCGCTGGCGGAGGAGCGCCTCGCCCCCCCCCCAACACACCCGGTTCCACCCTCCTCCCCGGTCCCGGGCGCCCGGCTCCGGCTCCCTGCGGGCGACTCCGGCTCCTCTTCCTCGAAGTGACGGGAAGGAAGGTGGCGCCGTCCTCCTCCGCCGCCGCCTCAGCGGAGGGCAGCGAGGCCGGACCCCCCCCCCCCGCCACCCCGCCACGGCGGCAAGGCGGCTTCCCGCCCGCCCTTCGCCCCCCTCAGCTAAGGGGGGCCTCGGCTGCCGAGCCCTGAGGCCCCCTCCGGGGGGAACGGCCCGCGGGCAGCACCCCCGCGTGTAGCGTCCTACAGAAAATGGGGAAATGCCAGAAAAGGTAGGGAGCGGGCGGGCTGGGAAAGGGCGCTGGGCGCTGCGCCTTCAGGGAGGCACGAAGGCTTCCAGTCCGCCATCGCCTCCCTCCCGCTTCACTGCTTGTTCGCCCATCTCTTCACTTGGCTGGAAGCATCTGGTTTGGCCTCTGGGTTTTTCTGTGAAGTAAAGTGACTAAGACTTGGCGTCCTCAAGCGAGTTCTGGTGAATTTGTTACATTTGTTTGTTTGTTTTGAACCACGTTCTCTGGGATTATGCATTGGTGTTATAAGGAATGGGTTGTCTTTGCTGGGCTGTGCCAAAAGGCGTAAAACATTCAGTGGCAGAAGGACCCTCTGCTGATGCAGGTGCCACTTTCAAAAAAATAATTTCTGAAAAACCAAGTGGCATGTGGTGGCCACGGCTGCCCTTTCCCTGGGACGGCAGTAGTCCACCATCTCTGAGGGAGCCTGCCATCCCTGAGGGAGCCTGCCATCTCGGAGGAGTGTTTTTTAAGTCCTTTGGCTGGCCATAGTGTGTGCTTGGTGAGTTGGATCATAGAATCATAGGGTCATGGAATGGTTTCAGTCAGAAGGGACTTTAAAGATCATCTCCTTCCAACCCCCTACCCTGGGCAGGGACACCTCCCACCAGCCCAGGTTGCTCCAAGCCCCGTCCAACCTGGCCTTGAACACCTCCAGGGATGGGGCAGCCACAGCTTCTCGGGGCAACCTGCCCCAGGGGATCACCACCCTCGGAGTGAAGAATTTCTTCACAATATCTCATCTAAATCTCCCTTCTTCCAGTTTGAAGCCATTCCCCCTCATCCCATCACTACATGCCCTTCTAAAAAGTACCCCCCCAGCTCTCCTGGAGCCCCTTTAGGCACTGGAAGGGGCTCTGAGGTCTCCCCTTTTTGGCCTTCTCCTCTCCACGCTGAACCCTCCCAACTCTCCCAGCCTGTCCTCCCAGCAGAGGGGCTCCAGCCCTCCCAGCATCTCCGGGGACTCCTCTGGACCCGCTCCAACAGGTCCATGACTTTCCTATGTTGGGGACTCCAGCGCTGGACACAGTACTTGGATTGGAGCACTGATCTGACAACTACCTCATTTCCCCACTCACAAAAAAGCCTCATCAGTTCCCAGATGCGTGATGACAACTGCTACTGCCTGCACAGGGGAGAAGAGGAGGAGAGCTTCAGCATGCACGTAAGTCAGCTTAGAGAAGGTATGAAATGTGGACTGGTGTGAGGTGACTTACGATTGCAAACATGCTCTGTGTTAGCCAGCAGGCACTCATTTTCTAAAATGATTTCAGGGAAGAGCCTCTTCAGGGAAAGAAAAGCTTAGATTTCCATGATGATCAGTTTGAAGAAGAGAAAGCATTGGTTTCTCCTTGAAGGCTTAAGGGTAAAAGGCTTTGGTTACTGAATGATCCTTCTTCATGTAGGTAACTAAAGGAAAGAGTCTGTAATGGATCCTGAGAGCGCTGGTATGACTCACTTTGTTGTGCAGAATAAATATGCTGCTAGGACAGACTGGACTTCTCATGATGGGAGCTGTCAGGCGGCAGGTATAAAGTGTGTGTGTGCTTAAGCATGGGTGGGTGAAAGAAAAATACCACACACATCTTTCACTAATAGCTCTTGGATACAGGAGGAGACAATGCATCCAAGATTTTAGCCAAGCAACCAGACACAGCTGATTGAATTCAAGACTTACTATCTATTTAGATACTCATAATAGATGCATTGCAGTCGTGGACAAAATTTGGGCAATATCTATGTGCTAAGCCAAGAAAAAAAGAAAGCGTATTCATAGAATTGCTTTCAGGTTTCCTTTGAAATTAACTGATCTTTTAAACGTTACCCTTAAAATTGCAAACAGACTTGTACTCATTGGCCAAAGTGTTTTTGTATGGTTAGCAGTCAATCAGCTCCGACTGTTAAAGAAATTAATCCTCAAAAATTCAAAATATGCCAAATAGTTGGAGAAAGAGTAGAAGCTGACTTTGCCACTTAGCAGATGTGGACTTCCACTTTCAGAGAAAAACAGGAGGAACTGTATAACAGCGAAGCGTTGCCGGGAAAGTGGTTGGGCTCTGCATGCACACTTGAGGAGGCCTGTGCAAGAGCAGTCAGATCAAGGTTTTCAGAACTTTTGCTTTCATTGGCTGTACAAAGGGAATCTTGGATTGCACCCTGCTTGGACAGCAATCACCTTGTGCCACTGAATTCAGTGGGAGTTTAACCCATGGGGTAATTATTATAGCAGTTTCAAATGTCCTAATGTGTTTTTTAAGATAAGTGGATGAAACTATGACCCTGTACTTGAGATATTTCTTTTTCATTATTTTCTGCCTTGACAATGGATAACTATGTTTACTATTGCTTTATAAACACAAAGTTGGTTACTAATGAGATGAGTAAAAGGGAGAGGTTTAGCTGGAGTAGCCAGGGAGGAGGAGGTGATTATGTTATGACCTAAGTCCATCAGATTTCAGATTTAAATGTCAGAGTGGCAGGCTGCTCTCCAGTAACCATGGTCATGTTGGGAAGTCACTGCTGATCTGAAAGAGCCTTATTTCTCCAAACTCCAGGGAATGCAGCAACGCCAATCTGTTTACATGACCAGCTTTGGGATTTGAGCAGAACAGTGTGTTTGTGCTTGTTTGGTGAAGAAGATTTATTGGAGATACTGAACTGGGCCAAGTTCCTTAACTGAAATGGAGTTGACTTTGGGTTGATACGTTCATTGATTTCTACGTGGTGTTGTGAATTTATAGTGTTAACCACATATGAATCAGAGTAAAGGGAAAAGCATTGATTTCATAACTTCAGAAGAGCGTAACTGAAGGGGAAAATCAAGGAGTGAAATGTAGCATAAGAGTACAAGAAGCTTTAAAACTCCCAGGAGTTCTCTGAGAAGTCTGCATTGATACCAAACTTGTTCTTCAGGAGTCTGAAAAACTCTTGATAAGCCTAGAAATCTGAACTGGAAACTTCAAAAGAAAACCATGACCCTTCTGGCAGCATAGGATTAGGACTCATCTACAGCAGGAAATACTCTGTTTTAAACTGGAAGATGGTTTACAGCCATAACCTTACTTTATTGGTACCAAAACAGTTTGACCGTAACTCAGCTTCTGGACAGTAACTGTTAAGAATCTCATGGCATTACCTTCGGAGGGAGAGTATCCTTTTAAAGTTAGAAGAGATCCAAAGAAGGAAGTAAATGGAATTTAGGTGCTTAGATCATAACTGTCGTAATGAAAACCCTGCTCAGTGCCTGTCTGATCCTTGAGGTACCCTGGCTGCAAAAGAGCCTTGTTCTCCAGACAGGTCTGGTAGCATCTGAATGTTGGCAGTTGTGAATGCTTTAGCTTGATAATGCTTAGAAGCCACATTGAACCACTCAGGTGTTCTGATGGCACGTATGGTACTTTCATACTCGGACAGAATCATGTTCCATGGCTATCTGCTTTATTATGTGCTTTCTTCAAAACCTGGCCAAGAGAGGCTAGCAATGCCTTCCCTGCTTGTCTTCAAGATTTGCAGAGTCTGGAAAACGGTGCATGCTTTTCTAGTTTATTAGTGCCTGGAAAGAAAGGAAGTAAAATTTCAGGTTCTTCTTTAAGGACCTGCTCCTGTATTCTGTCCGCACATCATCACACAAACACATTCCTTAATAATATCAATGCTTTTTTCCCTGTGTTCTTTGAGAAGTTTCCACACATTCTAAGAGAGAGAACAGAGACCCCATGTTCCAGAGCAGCCAGTATTGTGTGGTCAGAGCACTGTTTCAGCAACTGGGAGAAGTGGGTTTGATCTCTCTTCAGTGCCCCCAGGTGTCCCAATCCTTTGCGCTTTGTCCAGCAGCTAGCCTGCCCGAAGGGGATGGCGATCGCTGTACCACCTCCCATCCTTAGTGATCTCTACTCAGTTATTGGAAAAAAACTAACCTACAAACCCCAGGCAGAAAGAAATTTTTTCTTTCTATCCTTGGTGCAATGCCAGGCCCTGGGGAGGAGCATATCTGAATCTTACATTTATTGTGTTCTTCATAACTGTAGGTGATTTCTTATGCAGTGCACAGACTTCTAAGCAGCATCGAAAATCACCATGATGATAGTTCTGGATCTCAGTGCTGCGGTACGGTCTGTAGTTCATCAGACCTTGACGTCAAAGAGAAACCAAGAACACACGGATTGTGGTGTCTCTAAAGAATCTGTCCTATCTACCTGTCATTCCCCTGTTTCTCCCGTATCCTGAGTGCTCATGCAGCACATGGCAATCTTGACTGGGAAATGAACCAGCTTATAAACTAACCCTGAACAAAGTCGGTTTTAGCTGGCTCGTTTTTCCAATCCAGTTCACCCCGTGGTCAAAAAACAGTGTGCCATCCCAGGAGGGGGTGGCGTGCAGCAGGGTCAGTAGGCTCAGCGGGGGAGAATAACAACTTACTTCAGCGGTGCTGCCAGCGTGACATGGCTTAAAGCACTGGTCAAAATGCAGCCTCATTGTCTGGTGTGGTATAGGGTGCTTCAGTCCCATAGAGGAGATTCCAGATTTTGTTTCAAGGGACCTAGATTTTAGGCCTCACAAAACACAGTCCTTTTCCCAGTCCTTTTTTCCAGCAAGGAAAGAGAGAAAAATATACTTGACAGTGAACATCCAACACCTTTAGATGTCAAATAGCTGCCTCTTGTAAATATACAAGTCCATTTCCAACACAAGCAGAATTCTGGAATAAATGCTCTATACCAATTTACATTCTTTACAGGAAGGATTCTGAAATGTGTCCAGCAAGACTTGGGAATGTTTCAGCCCTAAGATGTGTGTCCCAGAACACAGTACTATGAGGCAATGCAGTGGTTTAGTAAATAGTCCCAGCACGACCGCTAGAAAGCAAACAATGAAGCAGAAATCATCTAAGATGCACGTTGTTAGGCTTGAATCACATTCCAGTTCTTTGGCTATAAATCACTGCATGTTAATGAAATAACTTCTTTCAAATAACATTGTTAGTGTTTCAGTGAGGATTATTGGTTTACATAGGCAGAATAAATTCTAGCGCGCGGGCCCTTTTACACTGAGAAGACATAAATGAGAGGGAAGGGAGAGTAGGAGATGGGGTAGAGGAGATGTGACTGTCAATAGTATTAGTCTATGCTTTTATTTCATCTGATGAATGAATAGAAATTGATTCTTTATATTCCTTAGGAATAAAAAACATTGCCTCTGAAAATCCCAGGTGCCTCCCAGAGTAACCACTGGCCGTAGCATAGACTGTAACAGAGGGCAAAATGCTTCCTTGGTCTGTCTCTGGCCTGAATGACAGATTCTGAAATTTTCCACATGAAAAAAAGATCTTTTCTGTTTCTTGGCAAACTCTGTAGTCAGCAGGATTTCTGAATGAATGCTCTATCAAAATAATCTTTTGGGGAATGTTTAAGTAAGTGCCTCAGTCTCTGGAAATGCTTTTTGAAAGAGATTGTGACATTTCCCCCTTTCTTTAATTTCCAAAAATTATTTAATCCATACCATTCTTCATGAAAGAAACATTTACTGAGTGTAAAGCATATAAGTTCCTGTCTTAAGTTGAAAGCCATGGTACAGCTGAGACAAATTAAAAAGTAAATACATGTAAGTTAAAACATGAGAATTGCTTATGGAGAAGATATCTCTGGGATGTAAAGTAATCCCAGTATTATATAGCTCTGGCCTTGACATATTACTGGAAAAACTCAGAACTCTCAATGGTGAAGGAAGGTCCCTTTGCCTGTGTGCTGGTTTTGGCTGGCATAGAGTTAATTTTCTTCACAGAAGCTAGTATGAGGCTATGTTTTGGATTTGTGCTGAAAACAGTGTTGATAATCCCAGGATGTTTTAGTTACTGCTGAGTAGTGCTTACAGGGAGTCAAGGCCTTTTCTGCTCCTCACCCCACCAGCGAGCAGGCTGGGGGTGCAAGAAGTTGGGAGGGGACACAGCCGGGACAGCTGACCCCAACTGACCAAAGAACATCCATTCTATACCATATGGCATCGTGCTTGGTGTGTAAACCCGGGGGAAGAAGAAGGAAGGGGGGGACGTTCAGAGTGATGGCGTTTGTCCTCCCAAGTCAGCGTTACGCGTGCTGGAGCCCTGTGTCCCTGGAGATGGCTGAACACCCGCCTGCCCGTGGGGAGCAGGGCATGCATTCCTTGGTTTGCTTTGCTCGTGTGCGTGGCTTTTGCTTTACTTATTAAACTGGCGTTATCTCAACCCGTGAGTTTTTCCTCACTTTTACCCTTCCAGTTCTCTCCCCCATCCCGCCATATGGGGAGAGAGCGAGCGGCTGTGGGGCGCTTGGTTGCTGGCTGGGGTTAAACCATGGCAGCCTGAAAAACTGTTGATGAGAATTGAATGTATTAGGTTTCGTTTATGAACACGACTGTTTGGGTCAGTTCATCTCAATCCCCAATTCAGACAGAGACTAGGATTTAATAAATAATATACAGGTTTTCCAAGTCTTATCTTCTGTAAGCTTTAACCAACCTAACCAAACTGGGAAAATTGTTCAGTAAGTAAAAATGAAAAGTTCACATCCTTAAGTCTTTTGTCAGAGCCCAAGTTGAAGAATGCTGAATAGACTGCCCGCAGATACTTGCGTGTACTTCATTTTCTTTTACCCTTTTTTTACTGAAAGGCCCAATGTGAAGCCAAAGGTTGACAAATGGCTGTCTCTTACTCCTTTGTGGAAATCCCACTTCCTTCTCCACAGAGATATCTCCACAGACAGACCTGCCAGGGTATATGTATAAGATTTCATGCGTCGTGGTTTTTCTTTTTGTTTTTCTTTTTGTTTTTCTTTTTCTTTTTCTTTTTCTTTTTCTTTTTCTTTTTCTTTTTCTTTTTCTTTTTCTTTTTCTTTTTCTTTTTCTTTTTCTTTTTCTTTTCCTTTTCCTTTTTCTTTTTCTTTTTCTTTTTCTTTTTCTTTTTCTTTTTCTTTTTCTTTTTCTTTTTCTTTTTCTTTTTCTTTTTCTTTTTCTTTTTCTTTTTCTTTTTCTTTTTCTTTTTCTTTTTCTTTTTCTTTTTCTTTTTCTTTTTCTTTTTCTTTTTCTTTTTCTTTTTCTTTTTCTTTTTCTTTTTCTTTTTCTTTTTCTTTTTCTTTTTCTTTTTCTTTTTCTTTTTCTTTTTCTTTTTCTTTTTCTTTTTCTTTTTCTTTTTCTTTTTCTTTTTCTTTTTCTTTTTCTTTTTCTTTTTCTTTTTCTTTTTCTTTTTCTTTTTCTTTTTCTTTTTCTTTTTCTTTTTCTTTTTCTTTTTCTTTTTCTTTTAATTGTTTTGGCTGAACTTATATTTCAATTTCTTCTTGTGGTGTGCACGTAAAGCACTCTTTTGAAGATAAAGATACAACAGCTGTTAGCCCAGCTCATTTCCAAATGAAGTGTTACTAACTCTTAAGAAGTCTGTTTAGTTTTTGCAGGTTTTTTTTTTAAACATGGGGAGCTTATGCCACTGATTCTGGCTGAAGAGACTTTGCTGTGTCCAGGTCTTAAATAAGTGGCTCATATTCCCTGATACTCTGCTTTAGATCTTACAAGTCATCACGGTTATATGTTAAATCAACATTAAAAATGTCTAGTGTGATACTATTCACAGTTGAAGGCAGCCTTAGAATAGAGTGAATTAATCTGTATTTTTATTATTTCACCACAGAAAACTGACAACAGTTTTAGGGAGGAGAAAACTGTTAATAAATTTGGATAAAAAACAGTCGTGGCAAGAAAGAAAATATATCGAAGCTGCTCAAATATTTGTTTCAACTCTTTCAAAATGAAACCATTTGATTTTTCATTTCAGACGTTTTGGAAAATAGCCATATTTCCTAATTTATTTTTTTTAAAACCCAAAATGAAAATTAAGTACTTTAAATAAAACAAAATAAAAAACTTGACCCAGACCCAGTCTGTTTCACTAAAAAAGCACTTTCTATTTTGAAATAACAGACACATTTATTCCTTTCTATCTTTTCTGCTTTGTGTTTGGCCAGCTAATAGAAAATTCATGAGTTTTATTTCTTTACTTGGCTCTCTGCACTAATGTTTCACAGTAATTACCTTTCCCAGTACGAGTGTGCAGGCAATAATGGTCTTGCATCAAAGCGTAGGATATTCAACATGCAGTAAAGTTTCGGTAAGATTTGTATCATCCTAGCTTTTGGGGAAAGATGATTCATTCAGCTCTACAGCTTCATTACAGTGCTCTAAATTTGGGATATTGATTTTTTTATTTGATGCAGCTGTTAATATTCAGAGAGGACAGAGCATACAGTTTCTGGAATAACAGCCATCCGTCCTTCTGCTTACACTGCCAGCTTGATAGCTTTTAAAATACTGTACTAAATTTAGGCTGGTCTTCCTAAAAGATACCTGGAGCTGTTCTGCAAACAACTGAATATCAAAACCCACACATATTCCACCTGTATGGAAGCACATTTATTTAAAAAATGGGGAAACTATGAGTAACAAAGAAGCAAACAAAAATTGCCCTGATTTTCATTAGGGTAATCCATTGTGGCAGTGCTATCAAGGACAGACTTTGATTTTTTTTTTTCTTTCCGCAAGCTGAATTTGTGTACTTAAATATTAGGAAGATATTAGGAAGAAATTTTTCACTTTGAGGGTGGTAGGGCACTGGAAGAGGTTGCCCCAAGAAGCTGTGGCAGCCCCATCCCTGGAGGTGTTCAAGGCCAGGTTGGACGGGGCTTGGAGCAACCTGGGCTGGGGGGAGGTGTCCCTGCCCAGGGCAGGGGAGTAGGAACTAGGTGATCTTTAAGGTCCAACCCAAACCAGTCTATGATTTGATGATTCTATGAAAGATACTGAATTATAAACTGAAGATTCATCTTGGTTTTGGCCCAGACACAGATCACAGTTTTATCACTTGAATTAGCTGCACTGGATTTGTCATAGTGCAAAGTTTTTCTAAAATTGTATACTCATGTATTTAAATCTTTAAGTGCAGAAATTCACATGCCAGTAAGGCACGTTCTGTAGTACTGTTTAAAGACTGCTTACACTGAGAAAAGAAATCTTTCTGACTTATTTGTTCATTAGATCTGCAAGAAAACCCTTTTTAACTTTTCATCTTCAAGTGTCAACAAATGCTAATTTTCCATTTATATTCCTGTTTTGATATATTTTCTGCAGTGCCTGGAGTGGTATTTAGTGATATTTACTGTTGGTTCTTTCTTAGCAAGATAAATATCAAATGAATATCAATCAATTATATTGTAAATAACAGGGAAATGCAGCATCGGTTATAATGCTGTTGAAGCCTCAGAATGACTAAGAATGTTTAACAGCAATTAGCTGGGTTATTTTTATCCATTTTTGACACATTGTATATGATTTTTGTTTAAAAGAACTATAGTTCATAGATGTATTTGTACAATTCAATTAACCTCCTCTGAAAGGGATTGCTCTGCCTATTTGACTAGTTATTTAGGAGTGAAGTATTCTAATGGCATACTAGATGGTCCAAAACCGGGAGCTGGCAAAGTAAGAGAAGCACAGTCAGAGCATGAAAAACTAGGACAAATAAATACTATAAAAATAAATTTGATAAGTCACAATCTGCCAAGTATGTGACCAAAGCAAAAGGGCACTTTCATAAACACATAAACACATAAAGAGGAAGAGGTTGAGACCACAATAACGTAACAATGACTTAATGGAGAGATGTTACTATGGGATAGGATAGTCCATTTTCTTTCATAATGAAAAGGGTGACAAAGAAAATATACCTTCCAAAAAAGAAGGAAAGCAAAAAGAATAACAACTCAATAAAAACACACGTAGATCAAAATAATCTGGAAAGGAGATAGTGGCTCACAGCCATGGAAAGTAAATCTATAAAACACAGAAGGATTAGAAGAGGAAAGTGTGATGTTGTCCACAGCAAATAACTTGCTTGTATGTCAGACTGAAGAAGCTGGGAATTGCCTCTTTTGTAGGTCTAGGCTGCCAGCGGGTCATTTTATTGATGAAGATGCTGATGGTGATTGTCAGTGACTACTTAGAGGAAAGACTCTGTTTAACATCTTGTCGAGACACGGACAGTGGGATTGAGTGCACCCTCAGCAAGTTTGCCGACGACACCAAGCTGTGTGGTGCGATCGACTTGCCCTCATCCAGAGTGTCCTGGACAGGCTTGAGAAGTCGGCCCATGTAACCTCATGAAGTTCAACCAGGCCAAGCACAAGGTCCTGCACGTGGGTCGGGGCAATCCCAAGCACAAATCCAGGATGAATGGGGAATGGGTGGAGAGCAGCCCTGAGGAGAAGGACTTGGGGGTGTTGGTGGGCGAGAAGCTCAACACAAGATGTCAATGTGCTGGCAGCCCGGAAAGTCACCCGCATCCCGGGCTGCATCCCCAGCAGCGTGGCCAGCAGGGCAAGGGGGGGTTGTGCCCCTCTGCTGCGCTCTGCTCTGGGGAGACCCCCCTGCAGTGCTGCCTCCAGCT
>NW_009648154.1:170103-194358 GCF_000708025.1 Charadrius vociferus
GTTCAAGGCCAGGTTGGACGGGGCTTGGAGCAACCTGGGCTGGGGGGAGGTGTCCCTGCCCAGGGCAGGGGGGTAGGAACTGGATGATCTTCAAGGTCCCTTCCAACCCAAACCATTCTATGATTCAATGATTCTATGACTCCAAGCACTGTCATTTCAGAAGCAGTAGGAATAATCTGTACCATTATAAAACCATTTCCAGCCAATGTGTGCAACTGGGCATTTCCAGGATTATGACACAACGTCAAGAATATTAGTTAGCGCCATACTGAATGCTGTAATCATGGTATTGCATGCATAAGGCAATGATCAAAGACACCAGCTTGTTTCTCTTGAGCTCACAGGATGTGAACTATGCCCACACATATAAGCAAATCCATAGCCTAACTCTTCACAGAAGATTAGAAAACGGGTGACAGAGATGTAATACATCATACTAAACGAAATAAAATAAAGCGCAAAAAAAAGCTGGTAAAATACTGAGTCACCGTGGCATTAGGAAAAGCCAAAGAATTGATTTCATCAGAAGCTGAAGCAGACAGCAGGAGGGAGGAGAGAAAATGAATGTGCAGCGGGGTAGGAAATGAGTGTTGCAGGCATAAAGGGACATCTTAAGCAATGACTGCTGAGAGTAATCCACTGAGTATGTTATCACCATATTCATCTATTTGGGTTTCAGAATGGAATTTAGCACAATACCGCAGAGCAGATGAATGTGTATGGATCGCTGTTACGGGACTGGAGGTACCGCCCTTGCCCAAACAAGGCGACTGTGAGACCAAGGACAGATTCTGCCACTGCCATGCCAGTGTCTAGGATGGTGAGCTAACATTTGGTTTACCAAAGGACATGCCCGTGGACGATCCCTGCCTTCAATTACAAAATCTGACACACCACACAAAATGAGGAGTGAGGTAAAAAGAAAGCAAATGAAAAGTAGCAGAGGGAGAAGTAGAGAGGAGGAGTAAGTAACGGCTGACGGCTTTTGAAAACGGGAAAGTGCAGAGTGCTGAAGCTGTCCAGATGAGCGACGGGTTTTGACTCCAGAGCGTTATCTGAAGGGAGTACTAGCGCCTGGTGAGCCTGCTGATGGGCTTCCTGGGAAACCAGCCTGGGACACAGCATGGGGAGGGCTTTGTCCTAACCCGTAAGCATCCTTTTCTACGTCTAGGACATTGGTCTTCAGTTCTAATCAGGTGACCTCTGTCCAGTTGGGATGCACAGCGTGGGTGGACACCGTGCCGCAGAGTGGGCATGGGAATGCGTGCTTCAGAAGAGGAAAGCAGACCGTAGCTTGGTGTTTGTAAAACGAGCTGCTGGCGGTGCGGTAATGCTGCAACCCAGGGCAGCAAGAAGGTGCTAGAGTCAAGGAGTCTGAAGGAAATAGCGGAAGAAAGAGCCTGAAGAGGAAGCCGCTAGTGATTTAGGGGTTTTCTCTGGATTCTAGGACCTGCCCCAGCCTCTTTATACGTTTTACATAGCTGTATTTCTGTAGCCACTGGATAAAACACACAACGAGTTCAGTAGCCTCCAGGTTTTCCAAAGTGCTGAGTTTAGGGAGGAGTGATGCAATGCTGGGCTATCCACTTCAGTTCCACTCTGGGTCTAATAAATTCCCTTTTAAATCTATCTACCAGGAATATCAATCGGGAACAATGCATTAAGAACACAGAGCAAAAGACATTTTGATGACCGCTTATAAGGCCAATTTTTCCAAAGTATTTAGGTACCTGGCGAGATTTTCGCAAGCATATTTGTGCACAAACTCATGGGAGTATTTTGTTTCTGAAAATTCACTACCAGCCTGTGTACATCTTAGGGTATGAAAATAATTTTTAAAATTTCAGATGTTATGAGATGGAAAAATGAATGGGGTCTAAAGTAAACCAGGTGAAAAACAGTGGTCAGATTTTCAGTGTGTATACGTTTGGAATTACCATGGATGCTCACTTAATGGAAAAGCTCTTATTTCGTACACTTAAACTAGATGCTTAGAGTCTGATAGTATGAATATCTGTTCTATATTGTAAGCCAATGAAATAATTATAAAGGAGATGAAAACAAGGCCTTATGAATGCTTATTTACTTTAATTATAAAGAAACAATAATTAAAATAGTAAAGATTAGCGTTTTCTTTGTAGACAATACTCTCAATTTTGCAACAACTTAGGCAATATCTCGCTGAAAATGTAATGTGAGTGACGAGAATTTTTACTGTGCTCTTTAATTTAGTTATTAGTTCATTCTGTCCACTTGGTGTATTTTAACTGTTGCCAGGACAGGGATTATTCTCACAGTGCCGCAAAACTGAGTAGTCACATAATTAGTGTAGATACATAAACTGTAAAAGAGGGAAAACATTTTTTCCTTTCTTCAGAAGTAATTCACTGCAGCATATTAACTGCCCTTTGTAGGCATAAATAATTATCTCTACTATTTCACACATGGGAGGATTTCTTGGAACTACCCATTTTTTAAAGCACATAAGCTTACAGGAATGTTTATTTCCCCAAACCACTTGAACACAAAGTCTTTCTTGCAAAAATTGTCTCCATGTGGTTGAATGAGCAGCAGTGATTTGGCTCTCATCTTGCTTTCACCAATGTAAGAATAGTTAATATATGATGTTTTTAAAAAGCTTTGTAATGCAAATACTAGATGTTTCATATAAGTTTGCCAGACACTAATATTTTTATGGACATGCTTACTAAAAAGAAGCACGTCATCTTTTAAACCCCTGATTATTAGGTCTTTTATGTGCATATTGCAGACATCTACGTGTCCTTAAAATCTTCCTAATACCTGAGCACATCCCGGTGCTCAGCATAGCATAAATGTTTCACTGATTGGATAAAAGAGCATTTTGGTAGGCAGGTTTTCTTCTGGGAACCATACGGTTTGACTTTGAGGTCAGATGTGACTTTGGTGTTACCAGCTGCAGGAACACGGAGCAGCAGGTCTCTGGCCATACCTATGGTTCGTACCATGATCCCTCCGCAGGATCTTCCTCTGAGGGCTGAAGCAAGTTCCGTTTCCCAGCAGACAGGAAGAATTTTCTGTAACGGCACCGCTGGATAACAGCTTCCGAAACATAGGTTCAGCGTTTTCATCTGCTTGAGCTTATTTGAAGCTACACAGCTTAACCGCAAAGGGCATGTGCCAGTCAGCAGTCCGTAGATACTTTAGGGTACCTCTCTCTTAGCTTTTCCCTTTAAAGCTGCTCCACTTTGGCTAGAAAACTAAATACTCCGTGTATCCAAGAGGAGGAGAAAAGCATTCTTCTAAGAACGCTGGAAGAACGAGGCCTGGCTCATGTCTTTTACTACGTTGGCTGTTTGATATCTAGTCTTCAGTGCACAAAACTCAAGTGTCTTAACTGTGGTCCTGAGGGACTAAATGCTGTATATCTGACTGCATAGATTAATTTTGCAATTGGATATTAATATTTTCACATACACTCATAGATACACCCCAAAAATTGTTGCAGTTCCCTTTGCAATGGCTGAAGTTGCAAGTTATTTTCTCTTTTAGGAGTTTCTTGGCAATCTTTGGAGCCTGTTTCTCTTGGCATCCCCCTACCATGTTACCCATTCTTCAGTATCACATTCTAAAAACTGTGTTTACAACATTTTGTGATTTTTTAATATATTTATGTAGTTTTAAAATGTAAACATAGAAGAACATCCATAAGACACTTGTGAATTTTATATCTGTATATATTTTTAATTTTGATAGGTTCAACTGTTTTATTTAGAACTACTGTCACTATAGGATTTCAACTGACAAATATTTTAACTTGGCAAATGTTCAGATTTTTTATAAGTGAATCTATTATACTCTCCTAACATCTGCTTTTAATAATCCCAAATGTTTTTGGTTTGTTCTACTTTCACATAAAGTTTTTTGTTTGCTTTTTTTTTAACTAAAGCACCATTACACAGCACAGTTGATTCTTATCTCATTGATGTGCTGATAAAAATGGGCATTGATTTCAATGAGAATTAGACTATAAGACAAAGGAGAGTAAGTTTTAAAATATTTAGTTGTAAGACAAAACGTTCTATGAAAGATTAGCTTAACACTGTGACAATAAATAGTAAAATCATTGCCCAAATAAGTTCTCACGTTATAAAAGTCTTCTAAAATCTGAAGCATATAGAGGACAGAAAAAGTTAGGAAATTTCCTTAGAAATTTCTTCCATGTTTAAGTACAACAATTGTGCAACAATTTAGAAAACCTCTTTTGTGAATTGATCAGGAAGTGAGTCTCTTACTAGTCCAAAAGATAAATGTATGAGTTTCATCAACTCTTTTCCACAACACACCATTTCTGTAACACTTTTCAGCTTTCGCTGCAACAGAAAGCATGCAAGAAAAGAGAGACTGGAAAAGCAGGTTAATATATTCAGGTAGGCTTACCAAATCTCATCGGTTTCTTCCATTTCGGATGCATTTGCGTACTTAAAGCATCTTGTCAAAGGCATTTTACATGAAATAGGTATTTTAAAAACCTGACTTGTTATTTTTAAAGGAAATTTCACTAACAGCAGATGTCAAACTAGGATTTTGTATAAACCGAAATGTCATCTGGAAAATATATGACGTAATTCTGCGCTATCTGACACGGCGGAGTCTTTTGTTGGAGAACTATGTTTAGTTTTGGCATGACACTTCAAGAAGGATGCAGGCCACCTGGAAAGAGTACAAGGCCGAGGAACAAGAATGATCAAGAGTCTACAAAATATGACCTACAGGAAAGATGAGAAGAACAGCCTGTTTATTTTTAAGGAGAGACCTGAAGCAAGATGGAGTAACAATTGTAACATAACGTTCCTGCTATAAAGAGGCAGTAAAGAATCCGCAACTTGAGTCAGCTGAAGCAAAAAGAAGAAATAGGCTAAGGTTGCAGCAGGAAAGGTTTTAGTTAATACAAGATGTTTTGGTTAAGGAAGGTATTTAAAATGTTAGGAAGAGTTAGGCACCGGGAGGCTGTGGAATTGCCACCACTGCGTGTTCGCAAGAAGAGGCTACACAAGTATCTGCCAGGAGTAATTCAGGTGTCATTATTTCCTCTGTGTGGCAGATGGTTGGGATCTAATGGCTCTTAAGGTCTCCGTGGAGGTTCTGAAGTGTGGGACAATCCTTCGACTTCTACCTTGACAGCTGCAGTTCATGAAAAAAAAAAGAAAAAGAAAAAGAAGTTTAAAATATATTAAAATTTGTTTTAAATGACCTAAAAATAAGATAGCACTGGAAGTGGCCTGCTTTCAAATAACATCAAATCCAAGCTCCTGTGCAAACATCATCTCAAAGTAAGTTAGATGCTGTGTTTCTTTGGCTGTTCTAAAACTTCTCTGGTCTTACGGTTTGAAATCGACTTCTGCTTCTCAGCCTCTATATGTTATATGGCTGTTGGGAGCATCCTATTATATTAACTCTATATGAGATGGGATGGGATGATATTGTTGTTGGGCTAATGTTTTGCTTTCTTTAGGTTAAATAGCTCCTCATCCATTCTCAAGTTTCCCACAAAGTAAATTCAGTCGGTGTAGTCATATTCCCTATTTCATCAGCTATTTTAGTTTTTTCTCATAAGAAAAACTTAGCTTTAATTGTTTCACTGTCTTTTTGCCTGCGCCCCTTTTTCCTACACTTTCCACCAAGTAACTTTTTCTGAATAAGATTACAGTTTCTTGCACAAAACCTCCCAATGAGAGGCTCTTCACTGCATACCTTTCCATTTAAATACATCATTCTTGGTATCATTCTCAAAGCTATAAACAATATAATTGTAATATATTCTATGTCACCGATAGTAATATATGAATCTTAGACTAGAAAAGCTAGAAATATTTTCACCATTTTCATTCATTTATAAATAAAGAAAAATGAAAAGTTTAGGTGCTTAATATTTAAATTAATGCAAAAAAGATTTGTGACCCACATACACTACTGTTATTTTTTTAAAATTCCTTCCTCCTCAGTGGTTCATCCATTAAGTGACTGGATTGTTTTTTCTCCCTGTCATTGCAATTAGTTTTATATCACAGTTTGAGAACTACCAAGTTAGGTGTTCACTTCGAGCGCTACTCAAAAACACAGAGTAACTTTCAAACAGTATTTCTTAACATATGCATGTATGGAAAGAGTTAAGGAAAGCCATCCTCCTCTCCCCCCACAATTTATATAAGGTTCGTCTGGGATATATTTAAATGTGGAAAACTTGGAAGAAAACTTATGAAAATACTGTCAGATGAATGTCTTGAAGTGCCCGTGTACAGCTGTGGAATATCTTCTTTTTGGTGAGAGGTTCTGCTCGGAGTCGCACATGAAAACTTTCCTTTCCTGCTCACTTGGGAGGCAGATGTGTAGGGCTGAATGTGTTACTCCATTGGCACTGTGAGTTGCACAGACATATGCCCGGGCTGAATCGGGAGCGTATGTCTAATGTTAATGCAACACAATAGCAAACATTGAGTTGTTTCCTCAGGTATCAAAATATTCACCATACCCAATTACTCTTCGCTATAACACATGTATGAACCCTGTAGAGCTTTTCTTACCATCCAACAAAGATGAAGTTTGTTAATTTGAGGGATTATTCAGAGGATATTATAATAGACATCTGAATCCTGACTTCAAGACTGGATGACCTCTCATGATGCCTTACAGCCTCAGTTATTCTGTGATTCTATGATTCATAAGCCATTGTATTTCTTTGCACTTATTAGCAGATAGCCTCGTTCCTCCAGGGAGGTATACATTCATTCAAATATTAGACCTTGCATAAATCAAGAGATGCTGCCAGATGCTATCATTAACAGAACTGTGTGCTACTTTATGTCCTTTAGTTGTTAAGTTGCTTTTTCTGACTGAGGCCAGTTAACTTCAGTAAAAAAATATTTTTTTATTCATTATTGCATGAGTATCTTTCTCGAGAGTTTCAGTATGGTAGTCTATTACAAATCATCTCCAAGTTGGTATCCACTCCTTACTTTTATGAGTTAGTCACTACTAACACATTTTTGTGATCTTGTGGGATTGGCACCCGCCTACCACAGAAGAGAACAATCCCCTGTGGTGTAGACATCTGGCTCTCATATAAGATCATTAAGCTATCAGCTCACGTTGCAATATCATCCAGAGGAATTTGCATGGAATGGCAGGGAGAAAAGGTGGCCTGTGCAGAGAGAGACGTCCACACCGTACTTCTTTCAGAAAGAGAAATCTTTGCATCAGTCTAAGAGGATTCTCTTCATCTCAATGAGTAATTTGTCTTTTTAGATTACCAGTGAATGATGTTGCTGTTGAATTTTCACTTTCCTTTGGTTTCCATTCCTTCCCTCATGCCTCTTTATTGTTTCTAGGTTCCTGGAAGATACCATGAATATGTCACAACTCCAAAGAAGCAAAGGCTAAGTGCCAGTCTCCTTCAGCTAATGAGAAATGAATGCTCAGAGCAACACACTCGGCACTGTCTCCTCCATTCACCACCACCCCAAAAGTTTATTCTGCCGACTTCGCAACTCATATCCCAGGTAACCTCAGATACATGTCTTGGATATTGATGTTTAGAAAGCAACAGACCTCTACCCATGCACTTTCACAGAATAATGTTGAATTAGGTCTCATTCAAAAAGCTTGGACTCTTATCTATTGGGCATTAAAGTAGAAAGCACGTACAACTAAAGCACCAATCCTTGTATCTAGGAAGAAGAAACAGAGTAGAGCTCCTACCTCTATGCAGTGAGACAAGTCCCTGGATTGCTTTCTTGTTTCACTGACAGAGGAGCTGTAACACGTGGTGGATGAGCAGTGTGGTAGAAACTGGTGCATAGACTGGCAGGCAACATCCCTGGTCCCAGCATCCCGCTGTGTGGTAGCTCACTAGCGTGGCAGGAAAGAGGACAATAAGCCACTGAGCCTGGAATGTCCCAGGCTGGTCAGAGGGAGCCAGTGGGCTGTCATCAGCTTTCTGGGACACCCGGGTGGAAAGTCCCAGTGCCAGGCCTTGACATCAGGGTGCACATGAGCTGTGTCAGGAGCGAGAAGACATGTATACATTGTACACCTACTGCTGCACACCACAGGTTCAAACTGGAATGGGTAAGGCATAGGTGTGCGCAGCAGGAAGGTACTATAGGTGAACTTTATTGGAAGAACGGGTTTGCTCTCCTCGGAATTCCTCTTCCACATCGGAATTTTAGTGGCAGGTGCCTTGATACTCTGATGTGGGGGAAAGGGGCTCTCTCAACTCTGTTGCCCCACAACTCTCCCCTTCAGCATCTGTCTGGTTGTAGGTGGGAGGAATACAGGTGTGTGTCTGTGCATGCAGGGTAGCTAGGCTTTCATCACTTTATGTTAAGACTGGCTTGATGAAGGCTGTCTTCCTCATTGGTTCAACAGTCATCTATGTAAAATATTTTTTGAGTAGGCACAGAGTCCTCCACCCTTTCCTTTTCATTTATTTTGATTTGATTGTGTTCGTGGCCATGAGCACAACTTTTTCTGTAGCTCCTGACTCAGAAGTTATGAATGCTATCAGAACTGGAGAGCGGAGTCTTCCAATGGCTGCTCAGGAGTGTGGAGCACCAGACCATTTTCCATACTCTCATCTTTCCCCCTTTCTACTCTCCCACTCATCCACAAGGAGCAGCTGCAGTATTCACTTTCAGCCAGAAGGGAAGACAGGCAGACAGCTGTCACGCTATGAATCAGATTTTAAACTGTGGTTTGGAGGGGAAGATTTTAGCTTTATTTCCCACTTGCAGAACAAAGAGCATCTGTTTTTGACACTTGCAGTTTTATGCTGATCTGGGAGCCTGACTTGCAATTACAGATTCCATGTAGCGAAACTGAATTCAAATAGCCAATGCAAAATATTCTCCTTACATTTTTTCATTGATTGGGTCACTGTGAAATTAAATCCAAATTATATATGAAAGAACATAGTGCTTAAATGAGAGTGAGAGGCAGTATGTATGATTCTCTTTGGTCCTGTAAATGGTGTGACTAGAAACACTATAAGCAGATAGACTGGTTATTAGTTTTATTGTTTTATGGAATTTCAAGACAGTGAGTGCTGAAGAATGAACAGACTTTGGCTTGAAAAGTGTTCATGTGTGCTGCAGTAGTGAGGGATAGAATGGTTTCTTGGACACGCTGGGAATCAAGAGAGCCAAAAGTGAGTCACATGGACGACTGCAGACATCACATTTAATTGTGTAATAATACTACAGCAAGCACAATTGGAGCAGGCTTGCTGACCTCACAGCTGAAAGCACTATTTAAGATCTGGCTACCAGATGTTTCAATAGGATCTAGCCAGCAGCTAGCAGAGGTTACCCTGAGTATTTTAACAGGGAATATTTACAGCCTAATAGTTCAGAAGAGATGATTGCACTAATTTTCTTTTCTGCCCTGCTGTGGGACAAGGCTCAAGCATGGGGATTCAAGGACGGAGTGCTGCATAACTCCATTTGGTTAGGTAAGAAATAATTTAATCATGAATGTTTTGCTGCAACAGTCACTGTGTTTACCTAACAGTATAAAAATGAGCACCTAGCAGTACAAAAGTGAGCTATGCATTAATGTTAGCAAAATCCTTTGGTTATTTTGTCATTTTAACTGAGTAGTGACTGTAAGTTTTGTCCTTAGGAGCGTATTACTATTTTTACTATTTCTCTGAAGTGCAGGGAAAAGTAGTTATGGCATATTTCATCTGAATGTATTTTCCTACAGCATGAGGTAAAGTGAAAACAGCGTTAAAGAGTAGTTGCTTCTCACGAAGGAAAACGAATATGAAAAGAATCATTTGCCAAAGGAATGAATTACTTTCTGCATGAACATACTTCAAATGCCTGGGGTCCTACATATGAAACTAAATGATCTGGAAATAATAGCAGTAATGTTTCCTAGGTTCCTCGGAAAGTACAGAAATGTATATGTTTTGGCCGTTGGTTTGTTCACATCATTAAACAGTGGAGAGAAGATTCCAAAAGGCGTATAGAAAATGCTGTGGGAATAGTTTCTTACACTTCAAGTAGGTTTAAATAGCTCTTAGAGTTCTTTTATAGATCTTTATAATTATCCAATACAACAGAAAAAGATATTCAGAATACAGTCACATAAAGGATGCCAAAACAAACACATGCACTGAGTGCTCCCATTTTTAGACACGTATTTACAAATTCCTTTATCCTCTCTAGAATGTTGTGTATTTCTTTAAGGATTCTAAGGCACTCCTGTAGCCGGTGCACGTTTCTGTTGCGCATAGATGTTTCCTGCGGGATTGGGGCCACGCTCTATTAGCTGATGCAGCAACCACGTGACTCCGGTCCCTTCTCAGAGGACCGTGTAAACTAACAGGAACGTAAATGAGAAGGAGAAGTGATCTATATTGTTTTCCATTTGACTGCACGTTTTTAATGACTTCTCTTTCCTTCTAAACTTGGAACGCGCCTGCTGTGTCCCATAGTTGCTGAAGGTGCTCAGGTTGGGGAGAGCTGAGGGAGGACAGTTTGGCAGCTTCATGCACCACCTCAAGGGGCTGCGATTCAAAAAAACGACAACAGAGAAGAGGTTTGTGTGAGATACAAGTGACGTTTGTATTCTCGGCTGGAATAACAGGAAAGAGACACATAAGATAAGTAGGACTGAGGCTATGTAAAGCCCTGATAGCAGGGGCAGAGAAGCTGAATTTGGTACAGGCTGTGATGGGTATTCTCCTATAGGAAGGGACGTGGTGGCAGCAATGAGCAAAGGGGATTGCTGAGTCAGGCCCTCTTTTTCTGTAGCCGATACAGGCTGTCCCTGCACAAGTGACAAGTACATGGCCATGCACAGGTCCTGTCTGTGGTTTAACCATTCTCGCACTCCTTGACACAGTTTTGCTCTCAGCCAGCTGGTGGTTTTCTAGAGAGTACTCCAGTGCAGCTCCCGGGAGAGCCGGGCCACGGACTGTCCCTGGGTGAGACCACCCTGGTGCCGGGGAAGAGAGCTCAGGCACACACCGTGCCACTTGCACTCATGGTCCTGGGTGTTTTATTTGCCAATATTGGCATATCCACAACTGCTGCAACCAGCCACCCTGGATGTTGCCTTTAAGGGCTTCTGTAACATAAATGTGAATTTGTGATAACAGTGATCATTTCAGCAGTTTTATGAACTGAAGTCAATTTGAAGAAAAAAATTCCATTTCTTTAAAATGAAGAAACAGAGAGTAAACTGGAATGCATAATCAAATTATGTTTTGCTACAACCTTTAGCATTTACCATGAGAGTAAATAAATATAAACCGTGAGGTGAAAACTTATGACTTGCTCTAAATAAACAAACACATGCAAAATCTGGAAGCACAGTGTGACGCTGAAATTACTACTCTGCTTTCTTATCTCCAGGACTCTGTTGAAGCTCCTTTAGAAATGCACCATCTAGTGTAACTACAGCAGTACAATTATCGAAACAAACCTCAAAATGCAGTTAATTGAATTACCAATGGAATTCAGTGACATTATATATAAATGAAGAAAAATTTGGCAAAATCACAGCCATGCAATTAATGCATCTTTGTATTTAAAAAAAAAAAAAAAAGCGTACCTTGAACTGTAAAACAGGTAACCCCGATCTCATACTCATATGCAGGGGTGTTAAAGCAAGACCCTCTCCCCTGAATAAAGGCTAGGAATGCCCAATGACATCTGAGCTTTGCTTATCTCCTCTTCTTCTGATAAAGCACTATCAAGACTAAATTGAAAATGAAGAGAGTTTTGCATTTTACCTTTCTTCCTCAACAAATCATTAGCACAAATATGAAATCTTCAATTAATGCCAGTCTAGAAATGCTCGTCTTTTACTTTTTTTCTTGTTACAAAGCATCTTTTGTTTTCTCAATAAGCAGGCAGTCCTGCTGCAGCTGACTATCGCCTTCCTGTTAGTGTCTTTCTTGTGTGAATGGAATTTTATTGTTGCTCATTTTTGACGCAGGCGTATTATGCCCAAAGGTTTATTGTAAACTGATGAGAGGATCGGAGTCGTCTTGCCCAAATATGCTCATACATTTATTCGAGTGCCACTTCTTAGTGCCACAAAGTGGGTTTCCCAGGACAGCTGCTGCGCTTCTTGTGTTCCGAATTTCATCCCCGTTCGCACACCGTGTGTCAGTGTGGTTTAGGGGCCATACCTACCCCATTTGGTGCAGTACTCTGAGTATAACTGTGTGCGTTAGCAGAGGCCCGTGCCAGTAACTCTACATGGCCATCCTCTGCTTAAAAGTTAAACATTTCTTTTTATTTAATATTTAGTATTTGTGTCATGCATATTGAGGGAACTGTATTAGGCCAAATCTCATTCTTATTGTGTTTGTGCAGAAGAGATTGGCTACATATTACCATCTCCTACTGCTGTGGGTGAGTAGAGGGTCACCGTCCTTGCAGGATCCTGCTGTTTCTGGACTTCGAGGAGAGATTTTAAGAAATGTGAGTTGGAGGAAACACGTCCTGTCAGCTGTGTAACGCATGTTCTTTTGAGTAAGAACCAAAGAAGAAAAGTGGGTGGAGAGATCCCTGAGAGAACAGTCCCAATACACAGGTTTCCAGGCGAAGAAAGAAAGAACTTTGCTGAGAGCTCTCGCTGTTGTCCAGGAAGAGATTTCAGGCAGGTCAGATAAAGAGAAGAGCTTTCAAGCAGAATCCCCCATCAGAGAAGGTGCCGAGCTGAGGCTGGGACGTGTCGTACTGTGTAGTGCTGTGCCCATGGTATGTGAACGGTGTGCATTTACAGCGGTAGGCGTGCGCTTGTGCTTGCAAGTGAAAACAAAATTTCATGCAGGTTTATCTACGTGGCCATGATATCGCCTCCATAAAGACCAATAGTGTGTGTGTTCAGATATGACTGTGAATATGTGTATATTTGTATATACATATACAGACACATAAATATGTAAGTGCATATTAATAGTTAATAAATACAATGCTTTGACCTAGGTCTGGTTTTGCTGATGCAATTTATCTTCCTGCACAGCCCCTAATGGAATTAAAAGGGAGGGGGGAAAAAATGCCTGTGAAAGATCTGATCAGTTAATTAGGATATACTGTTAGGGAATACTCTATCATTAAACTGTGACACACCAAGACAGCATCAAATCTCAAAGCTTGGTGGAGTACATGTGTGTGGTCTATCTTTCCAAAGGCTACTTTTGTCATGTTACAAAGGAGTAACAGAGATGCAGATGGGTGACTGCTCTCAGCAGGGTAACACCACCCACCAAGAGGTTGCATGAAGACTCGGTGGTGCTGCCATTGGTAGAGCAGCTCTCGCGGGAACTGTGGAGAGCAGATCTTTCCAGCAATATTCTGAAAAATGCGATGCCTGTCCCCAGGGACATTTTGGCATCAATAAGTGGGGGTAGATAGCTTTTGAGGGATAAGATTTGAAAACAATATTGCCACATGAAAAAGTCAGAACAACAACTAAAAGTGATAAGTTTTTACTGTCATCTCCAAGAGCGATGAGTCCGAGTGGTGGCGATTCTCCATGAATCCCCGGTGGTACATCCAGCAGCAGTTCCAGGGGAGGAACAGGGTGGGTCTCGCAAAGGTGGCTGCCGGAGCGATGGAGGCTTTTACCAGCAAACATCACTGCCAATAAGCTTTAATATTGCTCTTGCTTTGGCTCTGACTGGTCACCTTTGCAAAGGTGCCAAACCTTAGAATTCAGCTGCCCCTTCTTCTTTGACTCGGTGTAGGTGGGGCAGCTCGGCTAACCCCGAGGACTACAATCTGTGGTTTTCAATTCACCTTTCAGTTAATTTCCCTGTGAGCTGCAGTGGTCAGTAAGGTCAGTTCCAGGCTGTCCCCTGGGTGCGCAGTGAGGCTAAACGGTGCGCTCTTTTCTGGAGTGCTCAAATTTTCAATTCAGGCAGATGAATCCAGTACAATCATACCATAAAGAAGCAGTGAGTGGATTGATCAGGTTAGACATGATAGACTATTGAATGAATGAAAAATAATACTTCCTATGAATAAATTTTTAATTAAAATAGATATTTTTTTTTTTAATATAGCATACCATTATTCCACAGCTGTTAGTTGTTGTGACTTTTCTTTGCAATGGAACTGGCTTCTTCGGAAAGGTTTTTCCAGGGAATATATGTTATCCCATGCCCATGCCAGTGACATTCCCAGCGATGTTACAGAAAGCAGCTCTCAGTCTTCTGAGACTATTGTCAGCAATATCATTTACTTCACTGGGCGCGAGGCCAGTGACTGTGGGTCCAAAAACCACATTGGCAAACGTCATTCTCTGTCTAATAAGGGTTCTCACCATTGCTAACCACAATTCAGTGGTGACCATGTTTTTTTTAAAAAATATCCTAACCTAGCCAAAACTACTGACTCTAAGTATGTCCCTAGAAAAGACATTCTTTTTTTCCCATGGTACAAATAACTACTGTAAAAAATGCTTCCTGTTTCACGTCTTTTTTCAGTCATGTTGACTAGTGATAGCTACAGGCAGCCATTTCTCTCAGATTATACTAAATATAAGAAACATCTAAACAAAAATACCATTCATATTAAGTATGCAGATCGGTTCTGAGACAGATTTCTATACATATGGCATCAGACAAGTGAAACATGAAAAGATTATACAACTTTTAGTAGTACTGACGGTTTCTAGGTTTCCCTGGAAAGCTGCTTTATATTTTACGTGCAACAGTAAAGAAAAAAATAATTAAGAAAGTGTATTAAATTTGTGTGCAGCAAAAATGTCAGCCAGCAATTGTTCTGGTCCTGCCCTTTGTGACACAAGCTCAGATATTTTTATTTCACATTTTTATTCCCTGCAGTTTCTGCCTCTCCTCTGTCCAAGTAGCTCTGATTTAACTTCTCTGGAGATTCAAAACAAAGCTCTGATTCATCTAACAAAGGCACTTAAAGTTACATCCCAGACTGTGCTGTGATAGCAATCCAGAAGGAACTTCCCCTGAGTCAGATAGGATACACGGAACTAGTGATGCTGACACCAGCCGATCGTTCCCATAACTACTGCCTTCTGAGTAGTCCTCGGGGAGTCCTTCCCTGCGTTTGTTGATTTTCTGTTGTTCAAAAACTCACCAAGCTCTGACTAGCTCTGTTGTTCAAAACTTCTCCCAAAGAAAAAACATACCTTTGGGTTGCAAAAACATGTCTTTGGGTTGGGAGGGACATATTTTCCTGATGCTTTCCAAGTGGCACAGCCACTAGCTGAACATTTTGTTTCTCGTCTCACCTGGCCAGTAGCCCAAAGTGTAGGTCTTGGGGAAACTGGTGGAGGCGGTGAGAGCACCCCAGGGGGTGGGCCAGCTGGGATACAATACTGAAATCGTTTCTTGCTTTGGTCCCACAGAACGAGCAGCAGGAGTGTATCACAGGGAGTCACGCTCTGGGAAGTACCAGCTCACCTATGCAGAAGCAAAAGCGGTCTGTGAATACGAGGGAGGACATCTAGCCACGTATCAGCAGCTGGAGGCGGCAAGAAAAATAGGTTTGAAAAACATCGTGGCTGTTTGCTCTTCATGTCGCTTATTCATAAAGTTGCCAGTCTGGTATTTTCATGAATGTTATGAACTCTGGGACCAGGAGACTTGTAAACTCCCTGGATTTTTGCCCAAGTCGCATGCAATTTCCCCCCTCAGTAACAGAGCATGACTGCGCGACCTACAGAGCTGTCGGGGATAACATCTGCACACAGTGCTACGCATCCCCCTGAGCTCTGGGTGCAGCACAGTCCCAGAACCAGCAGCACCCGGCAGAGAGCCGTCTGGCTGAGCTGGGAAGCAATGGTACCTCCCCAGATACAGCACCTGGGGGCTGCAGGGGAAGGCGTTTGTCCCCAGGGAGGTTCTATCATAAATGTGCACTGCTATTTTTCATCTCATCAGTCAATATGTCATAATATTTATTCCAGCCATATTGCTCTGAGGGAGAGTGAGTGGCATGCTGGGAGTGAAAATTGGAGCTGAGTGAGGGCTGTAATGTATTTCTATCTGATTCCTAATAAGAAATTATTAATTCATTCAGAGCATTGGGAAAACAATGGAAAATATCCTCCACTCTAGAAATTTGCAGGCTATGCCGTTGAGTCAGAAGCTGGCTCTCAGCACCAGCACACATGTAAAAAGGGTACTTTTGTCTCTTCTGAGTAGCTTGTAGTCCGAGGGCGCCACAAATATGTTCCAGTTCATCTCGGTGAAAACATTGAATTGGTCTCTATCAGACAGTAAATAACATTGCATTGTTTGGATATTGTTTTTAAGTTCTCAGCCACAAAATGCATTAACAGGATTGTTTTGTTTAGCAAGAAATACTTGAGGCTTTTCAGGTATTTAAATTTAAATGGAAAGTATTTTAAGTAAAATCTTTGTTTTCTTAGCTGTCTTTTGTATGTAGTATTTTATTCACTCTCAGAACTTAATGCTGCAAACTCTTGAGATATGATTGAGCAAACTTGTATGACTTCAAAAGTGAAACAAAGAACACATTTATATAACTCCTCCAATATATAATTTGATTACAAATGCTGGTACAGCACTTAAAACTCACAACCCGGCAAAATATATAGTCCATCTGCATTTGATTTTTGTTTTCAAATGAAAAACTAATAATCATATTGCGGAGAATACAATGCAATTTTAATATTCTGTGTTCAAAATTATCCTCTCAAAGCACTGTTCTTTCCTGTAGTTCAATTTCCCTTAGGCCAATTACACCCAAGTCATTGATCAGCTTGAGTAAGACTTTCCTTACGTAAATAAAAAAGCAGAGAGCCTTGCCTAGGACTGATTTATCTCATCCATGTCGCATTTTGTGCCTGTTGCAGGTTTCCACGTGTGTGCTGCTGGCTGGATGGCAAAGGGCAGAGTTGGTTATCCCATAGTGAAAGCCGGAGCCAACTGTGGCTTTGGAAAAACCGGTATCGTTGATTACGGGATTCGCCTCAACAGAAGCGAGAGATGGGATGCCTACTGCTACAACCCTAACGGTGTGTTTAAAAACAACCCATTGCTCTTCGGGTCTAAGACTGTGACCACACGCCATGCTATCTGGCTGTGCAAAGGCACGCCGGCTCTGCTTGAGTTAGCTTCAGTACCATAAATACGCTGTCTGAGGAGAGGGCCTTATTGATACAAATTTATTCGGAGCCTCGCACCAAGCCCCCTCTGCCATTACCTATAGCCGATCTGGCTCGCTCAGCGCTCAGTGTCTCTGCACCGCGTTGTACCATACATAACTGGGCCTAAGCAAAGTCCTTTCAGAAACTAAAAATGTAGTGATAGGCTGGTTTTGATTAAAAAGGTAAGTAATATTTCCAATGGGATGTGTGAATGTCTTGTTTTCTGTAAGAGTGTTCACATTTAGCCTGCAATTTCATTTAAATAACTAATCTGCGGTCTTTAACATGGGAACCATTTTCCAGATAATTTGCCCATAAACAGGCTAAAATTAGTGTTTACCCTTATTCCTTCTTTCTTGTGCCTGAGCTAGAACAACTTTTGAAAACGCGTGCCTTGTCTGGGACTGAAACACCTGGCAGATCCAGCTGCCAGCAGTCCCATGTGTGTGTGCGTGTGCGCACATGTGACTAGATGGAGAAAAGTGGGTCTCCACATGGTTCAGACATGACTGACGAGACTCCACCACATATGGGACATCTCTCGTTCACTACACTGCAGATGACTGCAACATTGACACGGCCGCTGTTTCAGTTTAGCTTGATATCACTTTATATAGCAGGGAAGACAGAGAAAGTAGGCACCAAGAAAAGCGAAGCTTAACTTTGTGCACCGCTTGGCTCTCCTACAACTCCAAGTGGACTACCCTGCCTGGCAGAGCCAAAATTTGGAGTTGTCCGTGACGTCGTTACAGCTGTGCACATTTTGTTTGTGCTCAGAGGGCTTGAGCTTGTTTATGTTAGCGGGGCAGTTGTTAATCAAATAGCTCTGTGGGGCGGGGGACGTTCACAGATGTTCAGTATACAAAGAGAACTGCAAGAGAGACTACTGCATCCCTTATTACTGCACCGTAAGCTGTCGGCCCGACTTTCTCCTTCGTCAGCCCTCAACTCTGGGCTGAGAGGCAGTTACTTTCCAAATGCACTGTTTGGTCAGATGACAAAAGGAAACCAGAATTGCCAACACTCAGCAGCCTGAGCCACCCCCATAAAGGATATGTATTCAGGCTTGATGGACAGTCTGCTACAACGCCTGGCGGAGTTGTCTGCTTGCAGGTGGGAGACAAGCAGCCTGGGGGAACAAAGACAAATCTCTGCTTGAACTGAGGCTGTGCTCTTCTCTAGGGTGCTAAAGATGTCAAGAGGAACTTGTGGAACTCTTTTCGTGTTTGAAATCTACATCCAACCTAGCAATGAGCTGGAGCTGAAAAGTACACGACTCGTGGACAATGTGCAGGTCGAAAAGGGTTAATCACACTATCCAGCTTAAGGCTCCTAACTCAGGAGCCCTGAATCACCCTTAGAAAGTACCAGGTCTGAACTCGGGCAACTATGACAAATCCTAAAATCAGGCCATGCGGGGTCCCCAGATTTGTTTGTCCCACTGTCAGGGAGCCGGTAAAGTTCAAATGGCCACTGAATCAAACTGGAATGAGTGGTTTTCGTCCCAAAGGAGACATTCCAAAGGGAGTGAAGAGCTGCCGCAATAACAGGAGTACAATGGAATGTGCGTGATCACTAGCCTTTCTGAGTTTTCTTGTGGAAGACACACTTTCAAGAGGTTTTTGAAGAAGAAGGGATGAAACTGAATGCCGGGGTGACTTGCAAGTACAGCTGTAAAGCTTACAGTTTGACATAACCAGAAACCTCAAATGCCTTTTACATAGAACACTTAGGTCTGGCCCAAAGTCCACTGAAGTCAATGAAACCTTTTCCTCTGAGTTCAGTGAGTTTTGGATCATGCCTCTTGTTTCCAAAATACCCACTCCCAAAAGCTAGCAATGACTGACATTTCTTGTGAATGCTGAGTGCTTAAATATATGAAAAGTGCTATCACACTGGGTATTCCAATGTGATTTTCTACAGATCTACTAGGTCAAAGCGCACAAAGATTTAAACCATAGCCATATCCAGAATGAATAGTTAAACTCTGATGTTTTTATTTTTCTCTTAGGAAAAGAATGTGGTGGAGTCTTCACAGATTCAAAACATGTTTTTAAGTCACCGGGCTACCCAAATGAGTATGAAAATGAGCAAATTTGCTACTGGCATATTAGAGTAAAGTATGGACAACGTATTCATCTACAGTTTCTAGAGTTTGATGTTGAAGATGACACTGCTTGTATGGCTGATTTCTTGGAAATCTATGATAGCTATGATGATATCAATGGCTTTGTGGGCAGGTAAAGCAATTCCAGCTTTAATATGCAAATAATCAAATGATTTAACTTTTTTCCCCAGAACATAACTTCAGAAGAACACTCTATTGCCTTATCCAATTACCACCTCTGTAGCAATAGTACCTGACTTACCGTTCCTGGCAATTTACTTTAGTGTCATTAACGCAGGCCTGTAAAGTGTTTCAGAGAATTGCGCTTTGCCCCTTTCTGCTTTGTTAAATTACATGAAAGAAAGCTGCAAGACTTTTTAGTTAGCTGCTTATCTTAATTCTCTTTCATTTTCCAGGAAGAACTCCTAGCAATCTCAAACAGTATTTTGTATTTGCTTTAATTGAAAGGAGGGAGGCAAACTGTTAGCAGAAATGTATTTAATTTAAATTACTTTTTGCTTCAGAAGTACAATACTTTCTAACAAAATCAGAACAGAAGAAATGTTGTACATCATCTCTCTTACTAGATTTAGTTTCCCTCTTTGCTTAATTTTCACTTTCTTTTCTTTGATGCATCTTTTTGCTTGTCCTTTAGCAGTCGTATTTTGGTATGAAGTACCTCAATTTTCCAGTAAACCAGAAAAAGTGATAAAAACACTTCCCAGTTCCTGCCACTTTTCACATCCTCTCTACAAATCATGTATATCAAAGCAAGGATATAGTCCATTTATTTTGTCTTTACAGATAAATTTGACAATGTTCTTCCTTTCTTAGCCTTGGGCCATTGTTCTCTTCCTTAACGCCTTGCCAAATTGCTCTTTTTCTTGTTTTGCATCATTTACTTCCTGCATATATTGAAAAATGTTTCCTGCATTCCCCCCTCCCGCCCCAAACCTTACTATAAGTTAATGACAAAAATTCTTTAGGCAATTATTGCGTACCTATAACCAATTTAGCCCCAGGAGCCACAGCTCCAGAGGAGAGCACGGCCTGCGAGCCACCGTTCCATGCAGGTCTCTCTATGGTGCGGGTATGGCATATTTGCTGAAACGTTTAGTCATGACCATTTATATCTTTTTCCAGGTTTTGTGGAGATGAGTTGCCAGATGATATCATTAGCACAGGTAATATATTTGCACTCTTCAAGGTTAAAAAAAAAATCAGCCAAAATCACCTTTTACCCCTACTTTCTAATAATATATGGTTAAGATGGCCAAAGACACAATCTCTGCTTCATGTCATAACTGTTATTTAAAACTGCCAGCGTGCAATTCTAAAAAAAATCAGCCAAAATCACCTTTTACCCCTACTTTCTAATAATATATGGTTAAGATGGCCAAAGACACAATCTCTGCTTCATGTCATAACTGTTATTTAAAACTGCCAGCGTGCAATTCTAAATAAAGATAGAAGGAAAAAAAAAAGTCCAGTTAGCAGATAACCAGGGTGCATCCTGCTGGCCTTACAGAAGCAGTACACCTACACGCGGTGCGGAGTTTTCGTACAGCAGATCTGCAATCGGTAACCGAGCCCTACCTATGCACACAATCCTCATGCACCAATTTTTCCCCTTTCAAGAGCAAGGATTGCAAGAACAGTTCCAAAGCCGATTATAGACATTATTCTGTGTGTATGTTGAAACAGCAGGTCGAGGTCTGATTACATGTCAATCAAAGCCACTTTTACCTCTCTTTGCTCAAGTGTCGCGAAGTCGCTGTAGCGCAGATGTCACGCCAGCTCCTCGTGCAGGGAAGCAGCCACGTTCCCCAGGATAGTCTATGGATAGTCTGTGCAGAAACTCACGTTACCATGCTCCAGCCACAGCTGTAATCAGCAGAAAGAGAACAGCGAAGCTGAATTGTGCCATCCCTGATGTCCCCGTTTACACGGGCCTGGTGGAGATGAGCAGATGACACTCATGGGGCAGTGATGTAGGAGCCTCACCCCTGTGAGGTGATCTCTCACCTAGAGATCCATGAGGCTCTATGCCAGATGTGGCTCACACACGAAGCGTGACATTTCACAGGTAGAGTGAAGCACAGCAGCATGTTAAAGAACGGGAAATGCTTTGCAGAAAGCACTGGGTACAGCAAAACTTTATCAACTTCTGGGCTCTGCAAACAAAGACAACTGATGAAAATCTGCCTGGTTTTCCATGGGGCCAATGGAACGAGAATCCTCCCAGGCCACAGCTCTGAAGTAGACAGACCAGGTGGATTGCTCTAAAGATCTCAGAAGCAAGCAAGAAAGAGCACTTTAAAAATAATTCTGAAATGTGCCACCCAAAAACCTAACCTTTGTTTTTCTTTTTCTTGTCCCAGGCAATGTTATGACCTTGAAGTTCTTAACAGATGCCTCAGTGACTGCTGGTGGTTTTCAAATTAGGTATATTACTATGGACGCGCCCTCAAAGTCAAGTGATGGAAAGAATACAACATCCCAAGGAAAAACAAACTTCTTATCTGGGAAATTTGGTATTATGTGAGCAGAGCAACGAGATACACTCATTAAGAAAGATGTTTTAGAACCTAATTCAGATAGCTGTTTCTTCAGATAAGACATTTTCTTCATATTTTTCTGACTTTTTATTTTCTGCTTTTATATAAGTTTTGTTAATAAAGTATACTAGGAAATAAATTATAAAATATACTTACATGAATAATAGAAAACTATTTTTACATTACAAGTACTGTAAAAATCTGAAGAACTCACTGTTACCAAAGATTTAAAAATTATTTTTCTATATTAACTGCTCCTTCTCATTTCTTGCACCATTTGAACAAACTTTTTGAGGGACTGTTTCAACTATTTTTAAATGTAATATGCTGTTCTATCCTTATTTTCCTTTAGAGTAAGCTTATTTTTAAGATACAAAAATTCATCTTGTGGATGGCCTAGCAGCCACCCATGTAATTGTCTGAAGTCAGAAGATTGGGAAGCAGCATGAGCAGCACAGAATCAATTATATTATCATCACAATTTTTTGTGAGATGAATCAGAAACTACTCGATGAATTTTGTCAGGGTTTCCTCATCCAGCGAAGAGATGTTCAAGTCCTTTTAATTCTCTGATTTCACCTAGTAAAGAATCAAACGAAAGACTTGGTAATGATAATAAAACTGGTGAGATGAAGCACCAGAAGGAATTGCTAACCGAGGGATGGCAAATCCATTCAGAAGATACTGTCGAGATGCTGTATGTTGTTTACACGGGTTTTAAGAAGACTGTACTATTTTGAATTGATGAACATAAATCCTTCTCCATATGTTTTTAACTTCAGTTTAAATTCCTCAGTCTGAAGCAGCATTAAAGCTACCTCTGTTTTAATCGTGTCCTGAGTTGCCAAGGAATTCTTTTTATTTCTTGAGAACTTTTCAGACTTTGAAGCATTTTTCTTGATTTAAAGCAGTAAATAAGTTTTAAGAGTTTCTTTTGTGCTGAATGTTTTCCTGATGCCAGATCTGCTGAAGTCTAATGCCCACTGAGAATCTTCCTGTGAATTATTTTTTTGTTTGGAGCATTGTGAATTCCTCAGACAGAGTTTTGCACAGGAGGAGGAGAATGTTAAGCGAGTAAGACCCATCTTTGCTGTATTTATTCTAATTCTCAGTTCTTTAAATTTATTTAATCTTTGAGCTTTTAGTGTTATAATTTCATCAGGAATACGATCCTGCTTCCCAGTTGTACTGGAGAGCAATGTTGCAGCTTGCGCTGCAGCTTCTTTCCCTGTCATTTCCAAGACTTTATTAATGCTTTATATAATGCTACTTTTTCCTGTGAGCACCAGGAAACAAAGTTCGTATCACTGGGTTTAACGGGATCAAGCCACACCTAAAAACTACTGGTGCTTTTTATTCCTGCCACCGGGTGGACTGAATAAACCTGTTCACATCCTCCCGTTATAAAATGTCATTCCGGTTCTCCAAGATGACCAAAAGTGTTTGTTAATAAAGAAAATATGTGAAGAGAACAGTTAACATTTTGTTTATGACCTAGGGTGGGGTTTTTCTTGGTTTTGGCTTTTTTTAATTTTATTTCTTTAATTGAGAAGCAACAGGTCTTGAACTGGTATGGATCAGAACCGAGGGGTGTACAGGGCATGTCTGCCTGTCTGAGAACCCCCATGGGGCCAGAGGGGTGACGCTGTTTGGGGAAGAAGTTTCTTTCCAGGACAGGCACTCCAGCCAAGCATCTCCAACGCCACTATGAAGCCCTGTGGGTGACTAAGAAAGCCTCAGCCATTAACGTTACTGCTCAGGCCTGTCTCTGTCCCTGAGAAAATGGGTTTCTCCGCACTTCAGATTTGTGGCCACTGCTGTTATTTCCTATTACCCCCACAAATGCCCTGAGGTAATTCACCACGCATCCATCACTTGTCTCCTCTCGGTGGCTTTATGGCGAGGTGGGATATACCGTGCACTGCCACACGCTAACGTCTCCCACCCGGAGGCAATGGCAGCGGATATTGGGCAGTGCGTAGTGCTGCAGCCATGGCTGGGAGCAAAGACCACAGGCACTTGCTGTTGTGCTCGCTTTTCCCCGCCATTCGGAAATCCAAGACCAAAAAAAACAACTGGAAATGTCTGTGTGTACATATTCCACAGCGCTGACCCACATATTTGGGTCTGACAGCATTTCAGGTTTATGCAGGCAGGTTTCTGCAGAGCTGGAGCTCTACTCTAACTGCTGAGCAGCCTGGGAGGCCTAGAGATTATTTTCCGGTCACCAGTAAATGGTTTGGCTTGAGAGGTGGACACATGCCAGCATCATGAAGCTCACCAAGGCCAAGTGCAAGGTCCTGCATGTGGGTCGGGGCAACCCAAGCACAAATCCAGGCTGGATGGAGAAGGGATGGAGAGCAGCCCTGAGGAGAAGGACCTGGGGGTGTTGGTGGGTGAGAAGCTCAACACAAGATGGCAATGTGTGCTGGCAGCCCA